>NW_008794155.1:2873602-2922757 GCF_000699145.1 Aptenodytes forsteri | reverse complement strand
GTGTTGGGTTGACGGTTGGACTCGATGATCTTAGAGGTCTTTTCCAACCTCAATGATTCTATGATTCTATGATTCTATGATCATTCAGGTATCGGAGAAAAACACTACCTCCAGCAAGCGCCCTGGGAAAGCTTTTCAGAGCAGCTCTCGCCTCGACTCACCCGCAGAAGGTTCAAAGGATATGGTGAAAGGACAACCAGGGAGTTACTTGTTCTTTCTCACAGGTGTCATGACTCCTTTTGGGAAGCAGAAAACTGCTTTTCCAGCTCTACGTAGCAGAAAATCGCTGTTGGTGTAAAAGCAGGCAAGAGCAAGGGGACTCAGGACAGCTTTGAAATACTTCTGGAAGCAGTGCTGGATGGGCACTTGAATAATTTTAAAACTGAACAAAGTAGGTGAGTCCCCAGTGAGGGACTGGTTCATTTTGCTTCCAGGATGATTTTTGTGTGAATTCAGTGGGATTATGAGATGGTCCTTCCTATTCCGACGCGGGATGGTGTGAAGGGCCAAGGTCCGACACTGAACATTTCCAAAGGACCAGGTACCGGCATGCTTTGGCTCTCAAACATTTTTACAGTTGTTCAGACCCTGCTCAGAAAAGGACAGTATCACTGACTTCTTTGATAAGCATCAAAAGAGGAATAAACAGAAATTGGCACCTGACACTCTAAGATCGCTCTTAAGTTCATACTGCTCTCCTTATTCAATCAGCGTATACAAAACACATTGTTGCCTATGGAAGCGTGGATTTCTGTCAAAGGCTCTCATGGGTAACTTCTGCTTCTGTTAAAGAGGTTCAGTTTTAGTTTCCTAAATGAGTCAGTTGGCAATCGAGGTGTTAAAATTCTGTATTCACTACTAGAAAACATGGGTAGAAGTGAAATGTCCATTTCAAAATGTATTTCCGTCTATGTGTGGATAGGCCTGTGTGTCTGGAAATGTTACCAAGGTTAATTAGAAAAATTATCTCACCAGAACAAAAAAAAAAAAAATCAGGTGAGTGGAATCTCTCTGCCTGAGACACGCTAATCTTTTCTAGCTTGGTTTCAAGTGCAACTGTGATCCATCAAAGTCATTCCCCCGTGCAGTCCCTTGAGGACATCAAAAGTTTAGCAGAGTGTGGCAATACTTGCATCACACCTGCAGCGTTAATGAAAATGGGTGTTGCAGCTGCTTCCTCCAGCGGTGTGCAATAATTTTTTTTTTTAAAAAAAGCAAGGCATATCCATGCCATTAAATACTGTTGTCCCTATTTGAAAAGATATTCACATGTTCTCTCTCCCTGTGGTTTGTGAACACCTCCCCTGAGTTAAGAAGTCATGACCATTCTCTGTCTCCTTTGTCATTTGATTGTTCTCCCTCAATATTTGCTTACATGCTTTCTAAATATTTTTTTTGTTCTCATAAATTAAGATGCATGGCCAGGCAGTACAGTGAATAAGACGTGCATTTCTGTAAGAGTTGTTTTCAAAAGAAAAGCTAATGATATCACTGATTCTGTACTTGCTTGGGTTGCACTCCACTAGTTTTTGTTTGCTTTTTTCAAGTGGGTGGTCATCGACACTGATACCTTGCTGGTTGTTCAGGCCATTGATTTTGAAATGTTCACTGTCTCCTTCAGCAAGGTTTTTTTTGGATCAAAAAGTCTCTGATTCACTGCTCACCTGTCATGCAAATAGGGTATTATTTGGAAAAGGCTGTAACAGAAGCCAGATATTTCTGTTTTCAGCTATAATGATATTTCTCAGGTTCTCTTTTGGGAGGATTTTGCTATGTCTCTAGTTCCCAGTCTTCTCTCTCATCATTCACAGAACTCATCCCTTTGACTTCCTTTTCAGGAGAGCAAGATTTAGCCCGAGGTGTCTTCTCCAAGAAAAAGAAACTATAAATCGTTCGCTGGTTTGTTTTCACCTTTGCTTTCTTGAAAGTCGCCCTGTTCATCAGATGCAGGCCTTTGCCCGATCCCTCTGCTCGGGCACCGTGCCTCACAGGTGGTGGAGGTGGGAGCTCTGAAGTGCCAGCCTGAGATCAAGAAGCAACAAAACTGTCAGCGCTGAGACCTGTTTTTACGTTTTGCTACACAGTGTCACCATAAATAAAATGGAGAATCACTGCCGCAGCTCTCTTGCTTTCTCCCCTTATCAGTCATTTTCCTTTCTGCTGCGGCAATACAAAACAAGCAAGAAAGAAAACAAATTCAATTACTCTCTGGTGCATGGAAAGAAAACGCCATTTAGTCCAGAATTCCCGCTGGAACTGCCAGGCTGCAACGGGGAGAAAAATCTCCTAATACCACTGCTGCGACGTGCGAGAGCATTAAGCGGTTGTTACCCCTCCTGGCCAAGCACCGTGCACGGGCAGGCACAACCTTCGCCTGCTCCTCCTCGTTCCGCTCCCTTTGCAAGGGGTGCAGGGAGCCACGGGTACCGTGGTGGAAACTCTCCAGGGAGGCTGCAGCACACAAAGCGCTTCCCAACGCGTGCCCGAGGGGAGCGCCGCAGCCTGCCAGCACAGCACAGCTGGCTTCTCCATAGACCCATTCAGAGCCATCCTCCGGGGCACGACCCTGCCGTGTGTTTGTGCAGGGAGCTGTGGGCTGCCTGTGGTTCTAACGCGTGCCCACAGGCCATTGAACTCAACCTCCCCACAGTTAGGAGGAACCGCAGCCATCGACTCCTTAATCACAGTCGTCCTCACACCACCACCCCTACAGGTCCAAAGCATCGTGTGGGGTTTTGGCTAACACTTTCAATGTTCTTATTTTGGCCATAAAGGGGATATAATTTTAACCCTATTGTATGAACAGAAGTTGGTAGCTATATACCTTCCTTACTTATTATTATTATTTACTACTACTCTATTTTATTACCATAGTACCTGGGAGCCACGGTAGCATAACAAAGAGGAGTAACCCCGGTCCATTGCCAGTTCCTTCCATCTGAGTATCTCAGTCTGGTTCACACACACTAATTGGTTTCCAAACCTCCAATATCAGTGTAATGGCTTGTGTGCTAACCGCGGTCCAGCAAAAGCACTTGCGCAGGCATGCCCCTGGCATGCACGTGGTCCTGTCGAAGTGATGGACGTCTGCCTGCAGACACGGAGAGAAGGGACCTGGGGACCTTTCAGAAGGGGTTTAAGCGTTGGATTCCTGCGTGCCGGACCGCTGCTGGTTTCTGCCCTCAGCACTACTACTTCTGAAGCGCAGTGTAAAGCAGGTACTTTACAGATTAGATATTCCTGCTCTATATGCAGCACGCATACTTACAGACAACAATTCTGTAGCAGAGCCTGCATCACTAGGACAAGATTTTCTTGACTTGAAATCTTATTCACATGTAAACCTGAGCGTTCAGAAATATGTGTAAATTAACCAAGAAATACACTCCAGTGGACTAATATGTCAATAAGCTTGAATACCTTTTTAAAAAACATTTTTTTGTGAATACTTCTGGCTATTCAGATCAGTGGCCAGACACAATACACAGGCTGGAATTCATCAAAGGCAGAGCAGCATCGCGAGTACAGCGCAGGCTGCTGCATATGCTCTCCAGCAGCAGTTCAGAAAGTTTTCAGTCTCCAGTTTACCTTGCACGCTACACAGGTTGACTCCTTAAATGTATTTCTAAAATCCAATTTTGTTTCCAGTATAATTCACAATTACAGACCCTCTTCTCTGTTGCGAAGTGTTTATTTTGTTCCGCACTGATTTGCAGTGTCCCTAATGAGCAGTTAACAAGATGTCAATTAATCATGCAAATGGGAAGAAATAGATATTCGGATGATTGCACTACCTGGAGCTAAGATTTGGGACTTCATATAGTTAGCTGTCTCTTTTGTTGTTGTTGTTGTTAATGATTTCCATGGCTTTCTGCTTATGCTGTTAAAGATAAACATATGCTCAAGACCTCCACTGCATCATCTTCTTACTGGTCCTGAAATTACACATTTCTGGCAAGACATTTCGCATTAGATGTAAAGAAATACGCCTGTGGGTAACGGGTCCCCTTCCTTCAGAAGGCGTGCGCCCTCCTGCATGTATGCTGCTCAGATGGTCAGTACACGTCTGCAAATCCAGCTTTTCTCGGAAACACGGCGCTTTCTGGGAATACACAAAGTAACTCTGCAGTTCAAAAGGGGTGAACATCATTTTGTGGCCATGCTGGACATAGCACCAACAGACACGAGGTATTTGCCACTCCTAACCCCCCGTTAGACTCCTGCTTAGCAAAGTCATGGGGTTCGTTTGGAAACATGTTTAAGATTTCAGGACAAAACTCCCAAATTCTCAATATACACATGGACAATATTGTTTGGCAGAAAATGAGGCTGGTCTCAGGAAAGCTTACACACACAGCAGTGTGAGGACTTCAACTCAGGTTATCACCAGAAAAACAACAAGAAACATCAAGCCTGTTAAACCCCAGTATTTTTTTCATCATCAGGCACAGAGACTCAGGGCTTCCATATTAAACTATCCTGGAGAATTCATCAAGGACAACCAAATGATTTCCCTTGCATGATTGCTTAGAAGGATAAATCTGAGTAATCGCACAGATTTAGAGGACTGGGAGAGCAGAGAGTATTGCTTCTGATGACTGAAACGTGAACTCACAAGCAGAGAGTCAGACAAGGGGCGGCAGTGCTGTTAAATTTCTGCTTAGGACATCTCCTTGGCTGCCAGGCTGCCCGGATCAGCCAGTTTGGACTCTGGAGGTGCGGGTATTTTGGGATGCTCTGGCTCTGGCTCAAAACACAAATTCTGTGTTTTGAGATGAGGCGATCCTGTAAGCCTGGGGAGAGGCTGCAGGGACCAGGAGGACAGCGGGCTCTTGGGGAGCTTCCCAGAGGAGATCCCTCCACTCCCCCGAATCACCCATTGAAGGTGAATCTCCTTCATCGTGGACACAGTAACAGAAATCCCATGCTGAAAACGAGGAGGTCCCTGGGAGGGCACCGCATGCCGGGGCAGCAGCAGGGCTTGGGGACGGGGCTGGTGGCCACGCGGCTCCTGCATGGCCCCTCCTGCAAAGCCGTGTCCCGCAGCACTGCCCCGGGGGACTGTGCAGTCCTCGCATGTCCTTTCCTCTTCCATCCATTGGGAATTTCCCCCCGTTAATTTGCTTTTGCAGTTCTGTGTTTTCCTGAGTATACACATTGATTTTGCTTTCCTTTTTTTTTTTCTTTTCTCTTTTTTTTTTTCCTGGCAAAACTTCTCCAGTGATTATTTGAAAGGCTGCGAAGGCATCTGGGGAGTTTCTCTTGCGCTGTTATGATTTAGGCTTGAAATTGCTTAATTGCTGTTTCCTGTACTTCTCATTTTCAGTTCCCTAATGACTGTATCAATTTGTTGCCTATTATTCCCAATGACAGGGCAGTGTTTTGTGTGCGTGTTTCAACAAGTCATTTTAAAATCTCTTTCCTACAAGCTGCAGAAGGATCTAGCCTTTCATCCTGGTTTGCTCCTTGTTCCTGTTGGCCATGAGGAATTCTCACGTACGGCACCAACAGTTGCAGGCAAGATTACATTTGGCCAATATCTGAGTACCACTAAGCATGCTCAAAGCTTTCCTAAGTTTTCCTATCACATATTGCTTTTAATTTAAATGATTAATTACTGATAGAATTCTATTGGCTTTTTGTGAGGAATTAGAGTAATTAGAATGTTATAAAAATCTTCAGTTAAAAAATACATAGATAGAAAAACTAAGGACAACAGAGACATAAAGGCAGGAAAGGAAAATATCGATGACGTGAACAAGCGAGAGCAGAGAAAAAGAAAATAGGCCTAAATTAACTCACACTTATACTGGGCTAAATTAGAAATTTAGTCCCCAAAACTCAATGCTACAATGTTGGTGAGATGAACAATCAAATCCAGATGTGTTTTTACTGGTTAACCAGTTCTTAACCTTGGAACAAACACACTTCCATTCAATGCAATTCCCCAAGATAAAGCAAGGACTCAAAGAGATGCAATTCCCCAAGATAAAGCAAGGACTCTCTTCAAGTCCACTTTGTGCTGCAGGTTTGTGACTATTTATTAGTGCAATAAGAAGATAACTCGTAGATGACTTTACATAGTACTAAGTAATTTTCCTATTGGGGACAAACGTACATGTTTTCTCCGTTCATATTCTGTTGCCTTTGCTTTCAAATGCCCAATTCTGTATTTTAGCATTGAAAGATGAGGAATAAAGGCCTGTTTCAGACCCCTCTTTGCCATCTTGTGTTTCCAAATGTTGATCTGCTACATACAAACTGGTTTCGTTTTAGGAGGGATTCAGAATTGTCTCTGCTGTCTGTACAACCTCAGGAGTTGGTTGAAAAATCCTCATTTTTATTTGCTCTTTTATGTTGATGGGCACTTTAATGTACCATCAGTCAAACACAAGTTAAACTTTACCGATAAAGTTTAGGTGAATGTATTTGCAAATGGGAATAGTGCTAATAATTTATTTTTAAATGGATTTATCCTACTGATTATCGGGAGTAGTAACATTTGAAAATGGGTTATGATTAGAAGAAATCAAGCTTATGAATGGAATGGTGTCCAATGTAGTATTAGCTATCTGAAACCATATGGCATACTTTTTAGAAGATGACAGGCGGTAGCCGGTGTTGAGAAGGAGAGTCCTCTTGGCTCCAAGTGCTAACGGAGGACTCTCAGCATATGTTCCTCCAAGAAATCTGCAGGAAGTTTGGAAAGGAAATGCTAATGATGCCTTTGTAAATTCTCTTCTGGCTCTAATGCAGTCATTTCAAGCTTCTGACACCTTAGATTATTACTTGGTCACAGTACCTAACAGAAGCTGCTGATACTAATGGTCACTGATATTTCTTAACCATACAAACCAGGATATATGTAGTGTGCAACAAGCACAGCTTCAGCAAGGATGTAAGGCTTCCTCCAGAGGTGGGACCTCTTGTTGATTTTCAATGAACAACAAACATTCCGTTTTTAATAAGTACATCATTTACCATGTTTATCAATTTCACTTAATTTCATTTAACCTCATCTTCAAAAATCATCTGCATTATTCCATTTTTCAGGAGTTAATATCTAGATCCACTGAGCAAAGTCCCAGCGAGTTGGACCCAGAGGGCTCCGAGCTCCTCCACATTAGGAACATCATCTCAAAGGTGTCCTCCCATATAGGCAATTTTGATAACCTGCAGGTTATCTGAAAAGGTCAGGACTCAGTTCCAGGACTCGTCTTAGACCTGAGAGCACACTGTCCATTGTATATTTTATCTCTTAGCACAGCTATCACTTGAGCACCTGAATAACTTACAGGTTGCACTGTAATCTGATATATATTCACATAAAGGGAAAGTTTAAAACTCAAACAACTGCCAGTCAGAAACATGGCTGGACAAATGCCAATCTTTGTCCAATTTTATTCAAAGCATTTACAGCTTACTCGGTTACTTTGATGTAGTGCATTGGGTCAAAATACCCACCAAGCACTTTTTGTTGTGTTTGAGGCATGTATTTAGAATTAGCTTAGACAAGGTGCATTACCCTTGAATTATCTGTGTGAGCTAAAGCAAAGCAGATGCAGGAAGAATGTGATTATCTTGGTAATGTTTGTGAAACAGATGCGAGCGCTAGCAGTAGAATAAAGCACCCTTCTATGTTATTAATGTTGTTGCCACCAGGTTAATAATACACTGCACATCTACCACCTCCTTACTCAGTCTACTGGGTAGATATGTGAAAAAAGCATTGTTAGGAAAAGGTCATATCAGAAATATCTATCTAAAATAAGGTTTACCCATTGAAACACTGTGCAGACTTTGGCTTCTGACTCCTACAGCATCACATCCCACAGGTCGGAAAAAATCAAGACTCACATTTCTGTTCCCTTCACTTTATTTTTCAATTTATTTTCCCTCAATACAACATACTCTGAAAGGACAAAACCAAGCACAAACTACACGATGAGACCAGACATGATCCAGGCTCCCCTTTCTGCAAGAATGTAGCCATTTCTCTCAAGTTTTCCATTGCTTTCATCGTTGAGCCCACGTGAAGGAAGAGAAGGTGCATGGATGCACACATCCCCCAGGGCAGCAGCCCTGTGCCCGGCTTGCCCCAGTTGTGTGGGTGGCAGGGAGGGGTAGGGGCAGCCAAATCACCTCTGGGGTTGGCAGACGAAGTTGACCTCAGAGGTCCTCGTGAGGCAACTCGTTCTGCCTAAGGGTGGTGAGGTGATGCGTAGGTGCTTTTCAATGTTGACTGAACCCCGTGCATTTTTCTGCAAATGCGGCTGGTAGATGCTCTAGGCTGGTATTAGCACATCTGTCTTCCCTTCCTCGTCAAGGATCACTTACTCTGTCCAGCTCAGGGGCTGTTGTCCTGAACTGTGTAGCCTGTAGGAGAAAATCCCAAAACGTCCTGTCACAGTACAGTCTCACCTGCCTCAGGGTCTGGTTGGGTTGGGGCCATGGCCTCCCTTAGCAGCCCTTCTTTTCATCCTGCCTGAAGGTGCTGTGCTGCGGAGTACCTGCCATCTTCCTTGGTCCATACATGGGTAATACACAGGATAAAGGTCCTTCATCCCTCTCTGTCACTGGAAATAAACAAACCAGACAGGGAATCTGGTGCTGTGCAAGGCACTAAGTCATACCTGATGCAACGTTATGATGTGAGATGAACCAGGAACGTAAGGGCTTGGGTACCTTAACACTCAGCCCAAAGTAGGCTGGCATCTGTGGGCATTTTTCTAGGCATGGTTCCTTTACAGATTTCAATCCTTGGTCAAAAAAAAAAAAAGAATCCGTAAAGACGTCACACATTTGCCTACTAAAGAAAATCGGCAAAGGAAAGATAAAAAACCATATATATTTCTGTCATCAGGCTTCCAGGAAATAAGTACAGAGCTCTATCTTCCTCTTCAGCACTGCATAAGAAACAGAATGCAAAATTTCTTCCTTGAAATATTTTGGCACAAACAACTATTCTGCACTATTTGTTTAGAAATCCAGTGGGGCTTCACTGAATAAAAGCTAGTATCTTCATATTGGTAGTTGAAATAAGAACTAATTTCATGCACAATTGGCAGAGCAGAAGGAACTTCCTTGATATCCAAAGAGCAAAAGATTTTATGAGGCTGCATATGTATTTATGATTATTTAAGGTTCTTGTTATAATGAGGATCCTTTAAGGAGAGGAATTTTGTATTTTAATTTGCATAAAGACAATAAAAACTCTTCGAGAAGCAATTTCTCTCTATATAAAAAGTGAGGACATAGCACCTTAGTGGCACAGACATCTGTTACTTAAGCAGATGTCACCATGTAAACTCCATCAAGCAACACCATCCACCAATCAGAAACCACCCAAACTACATCCGCAGCCAAAATTCAGTGGGTGGCTGGGAGCCTCCGAAACAGGTTGAGAAATGATGGGCTTTTCTTCAACGTCCTCATTAAGCATTCAGTGGCATTTATTTGTTCGTCGTTAACGAACACTACTGTATCATATGACTCTATAGCTGCTCTTTGGTCTGAAGTTAATCCCCATGATCTACAATCTGCAATTCTTGCTCTTGAGATTCGTATCAAAGGAGCGCTAGCCCTTCGACACGTGAGATAAATAACCACTTCTTTGTTTCTCATTATGACTGCGGTTTAATGTCCTCATTCAGGAGCCGATGCATCAATATCTCTGAAAGATATTAAATATTGCCTGCTTAAGTGCTACATGCAACGATACAAACTCAGGGGACTGTATTCAACAGCCGAACAGCACCGAGGAAGTCTGGGGCTGATAAGCCCTTTCTGAAGTTAGCTTACACTTTAAATCAGGAGTTCATGAAAGGCATTAAGAAAAACTATTATATTACTAGAATGGATGGCAGTACAGTTTATATGTTACACCTTGAAGTAAGCAGTAGGATTTTCAATCACTTGATAACCTTGAGACTGCTAAGGTATCAAATTGCTATCTGAATATTGTGCAGGAACAGAAATAACTCAGAAAGCTGCCTTTGTGAATAATAATGTGGGAGAGAGCAATGTTCTTCTGGGCTGGACTCACAATAGCACCAACAAGCAAATATCCATGAAGGCAAGGTATGTACTTAAACAAGCGTATTTGCATTTGACTATATAGCAACCAGTTAGTACAGCTACATCTCACCTGACCCTTAGAGAAAATAAAAAGCCTGCTAGATAACTTTGAAATGCAGGAAAAAGAAACTGCAAGAAACTCATTTTTATATAAGCAACTGAAACTATTAGGATAAAATACCCTGTGCTTCGACAGGCATTACATCTTGAACAGGGTATTTTAAAAAACGCGCACAATACAAATCCTTCCATGCAGGAATTTAATTTAAAAACCCAAACAACGTATCTTCCTGGTTTGCAGGCAAGACATGTTAATAAATCCCGAGCTCTGATTCTGATTTCATTCACACTGGATGAGAACGCAGAGATTTCCCGGGTAAGAGAAACCCGAGGCAGCCCTCCAGACTCCCATGTTTATGTCCTGAATCAGTGGAGTTTATACCAAACTCCCTTTTCGTTCTAAAGTACAACACGGTTTTAGTCTTGTGGCATTTTCAGGTGACACAGCCTACTGAGATCATCTGACAGCCATGTGAAAACTCAATGTCTGGAGTGATTCATCATTGTGTCAGATTGTCCTGCATTTTGTCACAATGACTGACAATAGGGGAAACTTGGAAATAATACAAAGATTCAACGCTCGCTGATAATGCCTGCATTGTGATTAGAGCAGGCGGCGAGCGTGTGAGGAGAATGCTAATTCTGTCCCCCACCCCCAATTTCATATTGCTTTTGCTTTCAACAGCTGGGCGTCTGCGCTTGCTTTCTTCATCTTCGCTCCTGTGGCATTTTTAAATGCAGAACCTTTTTTTCCAGTGTGTTAAAGAGACATATTATTACAAATGCAGAAAGAGGCAATATCACACAGAAGGGTAAATTCTGCCAGCAATGCTAGGCGCTGCTTGGTCAGAAGTGTCTCCGGGCGGACGTGCCCTTCCCTCCTAAATGCTTGTCAGGGTATCTCACCAGCACCTGAAGTAGCAGTAAAAACATTTTGAGTAGTAATTCCAGGAACGCTATAAAACCCAGCAAGCACATGTGAATTTGCACGTGGAGAGGGATCTTGCGGAAGGGTCTTATAAAAAATTATTATGGAGAAATTTTTCCTTTATTTTGCATTAACTTGCAATAAAGGTTTAAGATAATTGCTGATTCGATAGGGTATTGACACACGAACAGCAAGAAAAACTGGTTGCAGCAACTCTCATGTTCTAAAGGTCCTCAAGTTTTATCAGTGTTCACAGCAACAACATCAAAGACCACGGACTCAGCTGCGTAATTAATCGGGAGGAATAGAGAGGCCCTTTCGGAGCGCTCCAGCTGTCCAAGTTATTTTGCTGGGTAAAGAATAGGGAAAATGAACCAGCAGCAAGAACCAGCGACTCAAAGGTCGCAGCCTCTACCGAAGTAACAAGGGCAGCAGAATTTCTCCCATTTCTGTCAATACAAGAGGAGCAAGTGGCTCCGGCTTGTGTCCCCTGCCCAGGGACAGGCCAGCGGCCCCGCTCCGGGCTGTGCGGGCTGGGACAAGCCGCCCCAGAAGATTTCCCCTGCGGTGACGGGTGCCGCATGTGCTGCATCGCCGGGATGCAGGAATGGGCATCGGGCTGCGGTGAGCAGGGCGACGGCACATGGCTGCAGCTACTGTGGGGGACGGGGGCTGCAGAGCAGGCAATTAACTGCTCTAGTTTCTCATGGGGGAAAACGGCAGCTCTACTCAAAAGACAAGACACGGACAAGCGGCAAACAACCACCTTTGCTCCTCCTCTCCTTTAGTTCTGCCTTTTTTGCTGCTTCTCCCGGGAAGAGGCTCACGAGGGAGGCTGGTCTAGCAACTGAGCAAAAAGCAGGTTTAGATGAGAAAAGACTGCAACAGCTCTGAGCTCAGCCGATGATGGAAATTCCATTTTGTCCCCATTTTAAAACTGGAGGAGTGCAAATTTCTCTGAAGAATATTACTTGCTTACAAACTCAGAGGGTATTTATAATTTCAGAGCTCAGTCTCACAAACAGCCCACTTAGTTCGATGTGCACCATTATGCTTTAGAAGCTGGGCCCTTAAAAGAAAAAGAAATTTCTGATGGAAGAAAAAGAATGATCCAGTTATCTAATTGGCACTAGCAATGTATTTTTCTTTAAGCAAATACCAAGCTTAAATAGATTCAGAAGGAAAGACGGGCAAACCTCCTGCAGCCTGGTACTCCGCTATAAGCCACGGGCTCTTTGTATGAAGAGCCACACGATGCCAAAACTGGTTCAATGCATTGGAGAAAAACCAGGGTCTGATTCTGGTCTTGCTTACGCTCATATAAAACTGAAAATAACACAGACCAAGGTGGAGTCACTCTGAACTGGCACTGGTGCACCTGAAAGGGAATGAGACCAGATGAAAACAACCGGTAGAAAGTTATTTAATTTCCAGCGACCGCAGCTCAGTGTGGGTTACGTTTGTGCGTTCAATGCATTGGAGAAAAACCAGGGTCTGATTCTGGTCTTGCTTACGCTCATATAAAACTGAAAATAACACAGACCAAGGTGGAGTCACTCTGAACTGGCACTGGTGCACCTGAAAGGGAATGAGACCAGATGAAAACAACCGGTAGAAAGTTATTTAATTTCCAGCGACCGCAGCTCAGTGTGGGTTAGGTTTGTGTCAGCTGGAAGCTGAGGTGACTTAAGTTGCTTATATTGGAGCGTAAAAGGCTTTTTACTGCAATCGGCTAGCGTTTTGTCTCTAACAAATATGGGCACACAGCTTGAAAATGTTTAATGAATTGGTACATTAATTTAAGCTCGATAACACATTTCCGTCCCTAACTGTAATACTTCGTGGTGAACACAAGGATGTGGTTTATCTGATGAATATGGTTAATTTCGGGATGGTGAGTGAGGATGCAAACAGGGTAGATGATAAAATACATCTACACAATAAATGATCCATAGATTAGAAAGATGTCAGAAGTTATCCATTAAATAAAGCTCCACAAACATTGCAAGCTGAGGGAAAGAATGACTTTATTGACGTTGAAAAATCTCATCATTCACTTTCATTCATCTGAAATCATGAAAATCTCATCATTCACTTTCTTTAAAATGAGCAGTAGGAAAAACATATATATTTTTTCACTTTGTTGCTTTGGCAAGATGAGTTTGAACCATCAGCTTAAGGTCTGCGGACCTTTAACTTGTGACAATGGTGATGGAAGATGCAAGTTTCTTACAATGTCTTAACAACCACAACAGCATCTGTCCACGTAGAAATTAAAGATATAGTCAGTGAAAGCAATACAAATCCACAAGGAGATTACAATCTAAACAGCTGGGAAACAATTGCTATGTTCAATCATTCAGGTGAAATCATTGCTGGCCTTTGGACTAACCATTACATTTTTTTCCCTGGTTGTTTCCTTCTTATAATTAACATGTGGTATTGAGTACAATATTTTTTAAATTTTTTTAAAAAAGCACTCTTGCATATGGATTGCAATTATCTTTGAAATATTTTAATATTAAGAAAACAGCAAAAAATAAAAAGCAGTTTCATTTTTAATGTTCCAGTTTAATTAAGAAAGTGTTCAAGTAATTTAAAAATGTAGGCATTAAAATACCAATTAAGCTTACGGCAAGTTTTCCTATTAATTTTGATGACACCAATACAGGGGTGTCACACAGAGGTGACCCCTTAGAAACAGGTTATTTTGAGTATTACATTTGGCTATATTAGTGCTGAGAGAAAATGAATTAATTTAGGAAGAAACTATACCTATTTGGCTAATCCCAACAGCCTAAGCCTTGAGAACCATGATGCCGTTCTCACAACAAGTAACTTGGCAAACGTAACCTCCTTTCAAGGTTTTCATTACAATTTTTATTTCTCCGACGTCCACTTTGGGTGGCCATCTTGTTGAAAAGTGAAAATATTTAAACATAGTTTTAACTGTGTGGTACGAACACAACTGAAATCTATAGTTTGAAATAAAGGCTATTCTAAAGTGCAGTAATTATTTTAAAACTCATTTATTGTTCTAATTCTGTGTTGGCGGCTAAATGATAAATGTACCATTTTAACACATTAAAATTCATTTATTGCCTGAAACTCTAATGCAGGAACACTGCAAGTTTTCATGGGTGGCTGTAACGTTAAGAAAGCAGAAGTCCATATATCTGACCTGCGTGTTTACAATTAGAATTTTGCGGGTAGCTGGGCCCATTAAAAAGCTCAGAATAGATTACCTTGCAGGAACAGCTACTGGCAGTATCCTCACGGACCCAGAGAAACGAATTCTTAAAGCCAGCCTGGTTATGCCGGATTTAAGTTAAATTTATCTCATTTCATTTTAGATCTTAAATTGGTTAATGAGGCTGAAATACGCTTTATTTCAGGGAAGTCATACTGATCTGGACGAGGAAGAGAATTTATGCTGATGTTCGAGTCAAGTGCAAATACCACCATCACTTCTTCATTACTGCGCTAACTGGTGTGATCTGTTCTGCTCAGCAGAACTCGAACGGAATGTCAGGTTCCTAAATGAAGAAGCTCCTGACTCCCTGCGAGAAACCGGCTGATTGGTTAAAAGTACTTCAACCTTTATTTAATTCATGCCTTATAAGTGCTCTTTGGCAGGAGCTCTCGGGATCTGATCTTATGTCACACTTACTGAAACTCATTTAATTATTTGCAGCTGAGGAGGGCAGGGAGATGGTTATCGCACAGGGAAAATCTAATCCTCTGCTTTATCAGCTTAAACCCCAAACCAGGGAAGTCGGTTAGGATTCCTGTACTTACCTCCATCCCGTCCCCCGGTAACTTGTCTGTCAGTACATGACCCTTTCCTGTTGGTGGCTTTTTAGGGGGGTGATTTCTTCCAGAGATTTAGAGGGGCTTTGCAAGTACGTGTCCGCAGTCTCCCTGAATGCAGACCCTGTCCTGGAAATCTCTAAGCCGCTGCTCCTTCCCATGTTTCACTCGGCAACAAAGTCGTTGACGTTGGGATTGCAAATATCCCCAGTGGTTGTCTCAGTTGCCAGATGAAAGAGATGAATGGAACGATTTGGATACTCTGCAAACGCAGACAGCCACCGCCAAACCAGGGACCGTGTGTTCACACTGCCACGATGGTGCAAAGGGGCTGTGGCCCCCGTGCCTCTGGAGCGCAGGTTAACAGCAAGTTTTAATAAAGACCAAACTCCCGCCGTAGATTTCTAAGTGTTTTTCATGGATCCTTGGTGAAAAAAGTCGTATGCTTGTACTAAAGGGTGGGAAAAGCAAAACCACACATATTCTGCCCTTATGAGCAGAACATGAAATGGTTTTGATGGAAAGCACACGCAGAATATGGGATTCAGCCTAAGGCTAAAGACAGAGAATCAGTGATTTTTATAGCTTTAAAAATTGGCTTTATGATTATCATTAAACTAAAGCATCTCTCCTCGTGGGGGACTTTTGTTTCATCAGGGGTTGCATATCTCTTAGCACAATTAGTCACCTCCAAAATGTTGTCATCATAAAACTTATTATTTTAAATTGCAACCTAAGAAAATCAGAAAAAAAACAAAAAATTTGAATGAGGATGTTCAGTAGCGGTGAGTCTTAGACCAGGCTGGTTAGATTTATGATAAATCCTTATCTGCGTGATTCTCTTTTTATAAATTCCAACCTGAGCAACAGATAAAATATATGGTATAAATGCTTCCTTTGAAAACTTTTGTACGCTTCACGATTACATAGCTTAAGAAGTTTAGAAGCCTTGGGCAAGCAAGCTAACGTATAAGAGGAACGCTTAGGAATTGTTTGTATGCTTGATTTGTTTTACAGTGCATTTGGTCTTTAGTTTTGATTGGATTGTCTTACTGAAACATGAAGGGCATTTAGAAAGTAAGAAAGTGAATAGGATACATTTGCAACTATATGCCCAAAAGCAAGATCTTAATGTCAGAAGTAAATTATAACAACTTACATTACTGATGACATACATTATAATTCAAAGCTTGGCAAACCACATCAAGGTTGTTCTTACCATGATCTGACAAAAATGTCTTTAAAGCCTTGTGTTTTTCAGGTTTACAGTAACCGGACTTTATTTATGCTGTGAATTTCATAAATAAAAAGCAAGCATTACCAAAGATAAACCTATTTTTTCTAAACGCTGTTGAATCTTTGTAAAAATTAAAACTTTTATGCCAATAATCGTAAGAGTAGGACGGTCCCAGGAGGTAAGACAGATTTCAGCCATCATCTTTTACTATGGCATCTTTGGGTGACCTTGAAGTGTTTTCTAGGGAGGGATCTATGGAAGGATTTAGGTAGTCAAGTCTAAACTTGTTGCCCGTAGCTGAAGGTATCCCAGGCCTGTAATCACTTCTGCGGGTGACATGGGATGTGCAAATGTGTGAAGTTTTGCTTGTGAACAGCAGGGAAGCACATGAGACTTCAACACTCCCTGAGCACGTGGCAGCTCTCTCCCGCGTGTATCCTGGAGGATTTTCTGGCTCGGCATTGCCCCACAGGGGCCCAGTCTTGCGGGAGGAATTAACCCAAGCTCAGGATTCAGAGGGGGGCGGGCAGGAGACAAAACCCTCCCCAATCCCTTATCCATGCAAAACCAGCCACAGTGCTCAGACAAAGGGTGTGTTACAGCTCACTGCTCTGTCTCTGGCAGCAGCCCTGGGAAACAGCAGGAACAGAGCAGTTCTTTCTGTGCAGCTCATTACGCTGGCAGGAGTATCCAAACCCTCCCCTTGAACATGCCTGCAGCCTCCAACAGCCTGCAGTTCCTGCACTTCCTAGGCAAAGGGCGATTTCTCCATATTCCCTAATCCTTAAAAGATTTCTCTTCCACGGATTTGTCTGGTCTTCCCCAAACCCACTTAAACTTTCAACATCCATAGCCTCTTCTGGCAAGGAGCTCCAAAGTTAAATCACAGGTTTTGGGGGAAAAAAAAAACCCAAAGAAAAATCTCCTTTTGTTTGTTTTAAACCTGCTCTTGTTTTGGAAGAGGGACTGGAAAGTCCCTGCTCACCCTCTCCCTGCCATTCATGATTTTATATGTTTTTGTCATATCCCCCATCATGCTTTTTCCAAGCTGAAGAGTCCCAGCTTGCCTCCTTTGTAACGGAAAGCCTTTCCAGCAGCTTAACTCGTTCATCTCACAGGCATCTGATTCAACACGTGATCTCTCCAGTGGGATTAAACCCCAAATCTCCCACTATAGTGACTTGACACCAAGTTTCTCTCCTGGGTAAAGTAAAACTCTCCCCCTGCTTCAGTTTTTATATAAACAGGAGAAGAGAGAGAAAGCAAGAAGTGACAGCAGCCACTTTCTGCAGGCTCCTGTTGGGGCACTTACGGGAATGATGGACTTGTGTTTCGGTCCCTGCTCTGCTAACTACTCCACCATGTTACACTGATTATTCGAGGCTCAGGCACCTTTAACTCCGATGAATGAGAGTCTAGTTCAACCGCAGCGTGAATGACGATGAGGAGCAAGGTGATTGCTCCCAATTTACTCTGGTGGAAATGGCTACCACTTTAGAATCAGGCCCACTGAAAAACCAAAAATAAAAATATTCACAACCCTTAAACATAATAAGCCTGATTTGTCTTCATTTCAGCTGCAATCAGTGAGAAACAACCGCGCTGAAGTGAGCCTGAATGAAACATGAGATGGCATATTTAGGTTAACAATGGCTGAATTACTCTAGGTTTAGATTCTAGTGCAGGATTTTAGTGAAAAAGGAGCCACGCCGTCACTGTGTCCAGACGCTGGAACTGCAGGCTCCTGGCACGAGTGCCACAACATCGTCACACCAGCCCCCAGCAGACAGGGGTTGCGCTGGGGCTGGACAGAGGACGGGCTCTCGGAGCAGGGGCGTCCCAACCCCTCGGATGGGTTGGGGGCATTGCCTCCATCACCAACCGTCAGGGCTGCAGCTGGTTTGAATCTGCCTGGTTCTGAGCATTTCCTAACTCCTGAACTTTTCATCAAGCCCGAATTTATACCTAGGGTATAACTAAGCTTCATGGGGGTTTTATTTATTCTGGAACTGTACACATACCAAACTAGGTCTATTCTCTCAGCAGAGCACAAGAGACTTTTGTTTTAAAATGCACACAATATTATCATTTGTTTTCTGGAAATCCTAAACATCCCTGAGGAAAGTCCACTAAAAGTAAATAAAGTTTAGCAAACTAAAATCCCTTAAAAACCATACTATCTACCTTTGAAAATAATATGCCTTTTTGTATGCCATTGTTTGCCAATTATGTTGACTGTGAAGTAGTGTTCTGCTTCTGCTCTGGTTTGTACAGACAGAATGATGCGTGTGTGTGTGCGTGTAGCTTGTTCACAGCGTATGCACAGTAACTCTGCACTGGGCTCTGCTGGTCCGGATGAGAAATTAAAAGGGAGTGGTCATACGGAAAATTAAAAAGTGGCAACGGTTACCAAAAAAATCCATTATTTAATTCATGCAGCTTATAACCCCCTGAAAAGAAAGTAATGAAAATGCCTGAGAAATCTTATGACACCTCGGAACACCCACTGGTGCTATCATGATTTGCTGTGCTATTTACATGTGTTTACACTTCTAGGAGCAAAGCCTCGGCACAATATTTCAAGGCACTAAGCTCTTAGCCACTAACGCAAAATGTTGTTATCACTCACCAACTGCTTCTTTTTCTGTTTGTTTTTATTTTTTTATTTTTTATTGCTTCCTTTATTATGATAGTGGCAACCCATCAGTCCTGTGCTCCGTGGACCAGGATCTAGTAATCTTACTTAAACCTGGAGCCTCAGGACGCAGCCTTGACTCTGAGGATACCAAGATGAAGCTTTGTATCACTAGAACTGTGCCTGTCTCCTTCTAGGTCCACTGAGGCATCCACAAAGTAATGGGAAGGGCTGCAAGGATGGGAAGAAACTCTCCACGTATGTAGCTTGAAATTCCTGTCTGAGTTCTCCTTTTTTGTTATTGCATCTGGATATATCAAATGCATGTTTCTTAATCTAGACATTGTCCTCACACGTCCCGTGAGGTTGTGCTTGACGTTTTGTCAGGGAAAAGTCTTAATAAATAACTGAATGGAAGAGCTACACTTCTTTCAAGGAAATATATTGAAAATCACCTTGCTTTTTCCAAGGAACCTAGGCAGACTATCATCCTGGTTTTACACTCTAACATCACATCTACTCAAACAATCAAATCTTTCCTCCTCTGCAGATGAGAGAAATTTTTCCTTTTGAATCAGTCTTGGAGAAATGATCACTAGGTTCGAACTCTGGGCAGATGAAACATCTCCCAGTTCTCCAAACACTGTGAAATGGCACCATAGAGAGGAGGAGCACACACCTAGCAATATGAATACCATCACCTGCTTTCCTAGAATGTGAAAATAAAGTGATTTGGCTACAGCTTGTCTTCCTCAAGACTTACAGCAGCAACTGCTAATAGGAAGGAAATAATGTTTGGTGATTTACTGCTATATGACAGTTTATGTAAATACATATGTGTTAGACATTGACATGAATGCCATTGATTATCATCAACATTATTAGACCAAGAATCAAGATTTTGTGGTAAAATCTTCTCAGTTAATATCTAGTCTAGCAGGTAAATACAAACAGACAAGTATTTCTTTAATGTACTATTTAAGCAGCTAAAAAGCTCCCAAACCACAGTTATCCCAACAGTGTGACAAGCATCAGCTATCCTCTCAGGCAGGTTCCCATAAATCTAAGAAGCAGCCTGTATGGCATGTGACAAATTTGTGATTAGAAGAAAATTAACATATTCAAACTGCGTTATGCAGACATGATCTGGATGCAAAATGTTTAGTACTCCCCCTTTAATAATGAGCCAAACTGGATACGAGTGCTTCCCTAGTTTAAGGGGTCCCAAATTCAGACAAATTTATACCGATAACAGAGACTACTGCCAACCTTGAGAGCTGAAACCTAACGGTCCTGGGCTTTTATCTCTGGAGACTCTCAGTCTCAACCTATATGGAAGTTCATCTGGAAATCTCAGTCTTGCCATTTGTGGCTGTATGCCCAAATTCAATGCTAGCTCGCAGGCAGCCTCTCCGTCAGAGGCCCAGAAACCCAGCAACAGCAGGACATCTGCAGGTCAAGGACGGCTGTGCAGGCCGCTTAAATCCCACTCACCAGCACCATGTCTGCAAGGTGGCTGGTCACCTTTAGCTTGGGAAAAAAGCACCAAATTCCTACAACAACAAGTTAAAGAGGAACAAGCGGGCCTGGAAGTAGATTTGCAACAAGACAAGCCTTTGCAGGCAGACAGAGCGTGTCCTTGTGTTTGCTCCTCAATGGTAATGGTAAAGACTCCATTTATTTAAATGATCCTCAATGCCTATGTGTCCTAGCCTATGGATTTTGGGTGACTGGCCCCAACGGCTGGTGTTTTGCCAGTCAGTCTGGAAGGACCAGCTCAGCAGGAACAAGCAACAGGTTTTTTTCCTCCCTCCATTTCTCATTTCCTCAAAGGGGAACGCTGATTTTCAAAGAAACTAGGCTAGCAGCACACAGTGCCTGCAAATAACAGGAACCTACATTGATTGCAATTTATAGAGAAAGCATCCAGCCCATGGAATTACATTTACTTTCCTATATTAGGAAGGAGTTTGATAACGTACACAGACATCTGCAAAGATCTAATAATGACAAGAAGGCCCATTTGTAAGACTCTATGCCTATGTCCTTTCTGTCCAATATTGGCATTTTCCTCAGAAACCTAAGCATCTGTGCCACCATCACACGAGGAAGAAACTTGCAAAACATTCAGTTCCCAAATTGCTTTACACGAACATTTAATTCTTCGGATGAGAATGTCTAAGCAATGCCAATTTAAAATGGAGGAACCACAGAAGCCAGTGGGTTTGAAAGTGAATGAAATCGGTATGAGATCAGAGCTTGGCCAGCCGGGATCTGTCAACATTTATGCAATAACACCTGACCGTTCAAGAGAGAATTCAGTTCAACCTGGACTGGAGTCTGAGAACCCCTTGGAGCCTTGTCACTTTTATTTCTGTAAAAGTTTTCCATCAATATATCACTAGTGCAGATATGTTTAAT
Source organism: Aptenodytes forsteri (assembly GCF_000699145.1). Lineage (NCBI taxonomy): Eukaryota > Metazoa > Chordata > Aves > Sphenisciformes > Spheniscidae > Aptenodytes > Aptenodytes forsteri. The sequence continues at coordinate 2,901,589 of NW_008794155.1, read as the reverse complement.
AAGTGCATTAAACGACAAGTCAAAACAAAACTACCCGCTCTGCCTATTCCCCCAAACGCATCCTGATCACGGGAAAACTGGAAGCCACGAAGCTTCTCCGGATTTAAACAGAGCTAACTGAAACCGGACTCACAACTCTGCTGCAGAGGATCCCACCGATTAAACTTTCCAAGAGTCCAAAAACGTAACAAACACTGAATTTACTAAACCAGACTTACCAGTCATTTACTATGTTGTATATTGATAAGATTATAACCCTCAGGGTTCATTGATTCAGCATTCAACAGACACTCAGAGTAGTTATCACTTGCATGTTCATGCAATTAAACAGAATTATGGAAGGAAAGGGAGAGACCAGATGGAAATACATCAGTCAGCCCATGCCTTCACTGGCAGAACTTGGGCCAGCCCAAGCTTTCCTCCACAGAAGATCTAGGTTTGATGCCTGCCTTACCTGTCACAGGTGTGACAGCTTCCAAATCTCAAGGCTTGGAATCCCAAGAATCCTCTATAGCAAACATTGAAAATGTATCACCTCCTCTCTTCTAAGCAGCAAAGGCTGTTCTAGAAAAAGCAATAGTTTTCCCACTCAGCATCTGTTGATATCTGAGGAAATGGTTATTTGCCTCTTCCAAATGCTCAAAGTTACTGCAGTGTTTCAGAAAGCCCGGTGGCGGGGTCAAGGGCAACTGCAGATATGTAAGCACTACCACTGTGGCCATCACACAGCTCATAGCATTTATGATCATCAGCTAATTGGGAAAAAGTACAATGTAGTTTTGTGGCTGCTCTAAAGCACCAATGTCTTTATTTGATTTATTAAAAAGAAATGAAACGTATTTCCACATTATGTTAAATCTAAAGTAAATTTCTACTTGTTCTGTGAAAATTGAAACTCAAATGAAAGGGAACTAATCTGGGTATCTTACTGTGGGAGAACCTGCAGCGTGAACTCAACCAAGCCATTAGACACTAGGGAAACCACATGGGAGGGAGCTGCAGGAAACGAAGCTTCATAAGTTCCACTGGTCACAGAATGACTCGTTTCTTTCTTAGTTAGGATTAGCCCTTATATGAGCAAATGGAAAAGCTGTGAGAAACTCCAGCAGGTAACTAATTACACAATGCAAAATTAAACACAGCCCATCAGATATGTTCTTTACCCCTCTTCGAGTATGAAAGTGTACTCCAGTGCCAAAAAACAAGACAAAAACATTTCATGGGATCTCCATGTTTCCATTTATTTGCTGAAATTGTTCCTTTTAAAATAACGTGGCAAGAAGTGACATTTTTGTGAATATATTAATTCCTTTTACTGAACTGCAAAGGCCACTTGCATAGGGAGGAAAGGAAGCAAGAGCCAGATGCAGAAAATTGCTCCATTTGCTGGTAGTGTAGCTATTTATATGTTGACAAACAGTTGTGCCAAGAGCAGATGGATATTTTCTAGTATTGAAGAACTGCTAATTGTTTGCTGCTGTTCCTTTCAAGTTCATGGGGGAAAGCCATTGGTGTTCTGCAGAGCAAGGTACGAAGAAACCAGTTCAAGCCACGCATTTGGCAGAGCGGCCTAGCACCTCCTATGATGGCGTGGAGGATGCCCTGAAGCAAGAAGATGCTCAGCCAGATGTCGGCTTAACAGCTCGCAGTAAAGCACGACCAGGAGGAGCAGCACTTTCCAAATCTTCTGCAAGTCCTTCACCAAGCCCTGCAACTAATGCGGAAGTATCCAACACAGAGTCTGATAAACGTCATATGCTTGTAAAGATTTTAGAAAGCCATTTTGGCTTTGTCTCACCCACATTTTAATTATGCGGAAATATTAATGTACTTATCCTAAAATGCTGGCATGGTATCTATCTAATCTGACACGGAAAAGGCATCTTTCTGTAAATCCGTATATAAACTATCTCACCGCTGCTTGTTTATATATGAGGCTGAGGCATGCACTGTCCGCTTATTGACATAGCGAATCACATTGGAGTGAAGCGTAAAAAAAGTGAAGGCAGATAAAGAGCAGGAAATGTTTTTTGCAAACTGAAGTGCTCTTATCCCACTTCTGTAAAAAAGCAAAAAAAGAAAAAAAAAAGGAAAAAAAAAGAAATTCCGTATCATGTGTCTTGATATTCTTATTTATATCAGTACTAAAGTACAATTTAGTTAGCTTAAAAAAGTCTCAGATCTGATTTATCTATGAGATACACTTCACAACACAAACCAATTTTGCTGTAGTAATACCATGTCAATATTTCTTGACAGAAGACAAATGCTGTTATTATTTTGCCATTTCTTACCTTTGTAAAAGTTTAGAATTTTACAAAATGACTCTTCTTTACATGTCAAAATGGTAAGTTGTTGGAAAGAAAAAAAAAATTGCAGCCATTCTTATACCTATTGACAGTGATGGATTCTACAGTCAGGTTAAAAATTATTCTGGCACAATATCGATGTTTAAAAAAATGAAAAGCAAACCATATTTTTTAATGGATATGTGCATTTTTCCTATATAAACTGAGGAAGAAAAAGCAGGAAAAAAAATAGCAGAACTATGTTTTGTTGTGTCTTGTGGTATTAAAAATGATTTATCTGTATTTTGCCTGCTGGAGCTATTCGTGCAAATCTGTGCAGGCACGCATTCCCCTCCATAGCGGTGATCTTCAGAAAAAGTAGCCTTTCTTACCTTTATAGTCATTCTCTCCTTGCCCCTCTACTATGTTATGAGGGACAAATATCAAATATCATCTCTGCTTTGCACTTAGTTTAAGAGATGACTTTTAGAACCGGCTAAAACTCTTGAAAGTAAAATATTTCAGGACTTTTGCTGTCATATTTTTAAAATCTCTACAATGCTTAATAAATATCGTTTCCAGGATCCATGTCTTGCACTTTCATACGGCTCTCCCTCTTGTGCTAAGGTATTCTTGTTTCCGTCTACAATTACAACTTGCGCTAACATAAAAGCATAAAAGGACATGAAACAACCGCTTATCTCTGCTTTAAGCTGAGAAAGAGAAAGGGGTCATCTCCGGTATTCAGCTACGGGATTATCTAGGTGTAATTTGCACAGAGGGGAGCAGACTTTCCCAGCTGATGTCCAGATGTGCAGGCACAGCACCTAGCCCAGCAAAGAGCAGGTGAGCTTGCACAGCAGGGAAAATGCTTGTTTTGATATAAACTGGTGTTAGGGCCCTAAAGTTGGCCCAATAAATCAGACCATATAGATGACGGTCTCAAATTTTGTTCTGCAGAACCTCTGCATGCTACTGCTCACCATAAAATGTCATAAGGAACACGATTTACGGTTTCATCCAGAGGCCAGCCAGGATTAAAGGACAGGGTAAGGTAACTGTGTAACAGCCATAGAGTACTTGTAGAGAGAAAACCAAATGACTTTATTCACCAGGTTAGCCGCTAGTCAATCGGTACGTTACCCTGTAATAAAACGTGGTCAATTTTGACCTTTGCAGAACATGTACGAATCAATCCAATTACTTGTTAATCTAGCCAGGTTTCAAAAATATTCCTCCCGATATCAAAAATGAGCAAGTGGCAGTTTATAGATTACTTATGAAAAGACCAACGCTGGGGTTTGATATTTAAACCTCAGGAGTGCTAAGCCAAGTTACTAGTGAGCTGAATGCAAAGATACGACTTCAGATATGGATGTTGAATAACAAACTTAAATATGCAGCTATATGAGATCTGTATTTGACTGAATTATGCAGACCAGCTTCAAAAAGCTTTGAGTTTGTGGAACAGAAAGACCTCAAAGGCCATTATGATAAAATTTAACCAAAGTTACAGTATTTATATTAATATTCACACAGTTTTTTTCTTTAGCACTATACTGATTCATTTTAAATTATAAAAATCAAAGGCAAGAAAAACACTGTACATTTTATTTCACTAAAGACCCCACAGAATGAAAGTCTAAACGTTTTCACTTATCTAAGGACCAGCTGCACTGAAATCAGTGAAATCATTTTGGGTTTTTATTTATATTTATATAAATATATTTATATTTATATTAATAGCTGTTTTGACCTAAAACTGAAACAAAGGGAGAATTAGGCCATATACTATAGTTCAACACATTCTATGGTTCACTTTCATGCTGATTATTTTGATGTTTCCCAACTCCATGCTGTGTAAGTAATTGTGGATTATTAGTTTACATTGCAGCAGCTATATGAATGGTCTATCAATTCTTCTATAAAAGTAAATGTAACCTGTATTCTGAACTCTAAGAACAGTCTTCATTTTGCCTTAATCCTATGCATTATATAAGCAGAACACAAAAAATATTACCTAAAAAATAAATTACCCGAACCTTAATCTGAAAATTGTACAATAACACAATTACAGTATTTCAAAGAATTTAGAATTATTGTTCTTTTGTTTCCCACCTTTATTTCCTTCCCAGCATTGCCAGAAGGTCCCACAGAGTACATCGCATACATTCCTAGGTATGAGCTGGGGATACAGCAGGGTCAGTGAAAAGCAGGGCATATTTCAGTGCATATTCCTGTAAAATTACCATGCTTCTTTCCTTCTTTATCTTCCACCAGAGACGCTAAGCAGATGATTTTGCAAAGACTTACGGATCCATTTAGTTTGAACCATGCCACATGTTCCTCCAACTTCAACAGAATTGCTCACATACTGAATTTAAGCACACACGTAACTGTTTGCCGTATTAACTCACTGATTTCTGTATTGAATTCATTGGCAGTTTTCCCTGCATTCATGTAGGTTTTAAAAACAACCACAGAGAACTGAAACACTCATTTTCATATAAAATAAGATAAAATAAAATAAGTAATATCTGGCAAGGTGGCTTATGTGCTGCTGTAATAGACAAGATATTTCTCTTTTCCTGAAGTGAACTCGATTAGATTTTGGAGCGGGGGGGTGCAGTGGCAGCATGTATGGAACCCCTAAGCCTTTTCTGTATCTTTACAACTATTTTCCCCTGCTATTTTGAAGCACGTAGAGCCATGCTAGAAGAGAATTTTTCTCAGTATCTTTGGGACTTTGAAAGGATGTCTAATGTTTATTTTCCAAAAACTTTTTATGCAGCTAGGTATGAAAATGTTGCGTTTTCTGTGCACATAGCATGTTACTTGGAATCAATGCTATGTGTCTGATTCCCTTCTTAGACCTGTAAAAAATCACATAGATAAATTAATTTGTGCTGCAACCTCTTTGACTGAAAGTAAAGATTTGTGCAAACTGTATAAAAATTATGCACATATATTTATCTGATACCTAATGATTATAAGTCATTTTTGAGATAAGTATATGCCATGTATGATCATTTTCCTGTTGTTATGATTCCTACCAATTACTCCTCATAAAATATAACTGTGATTTTCTATTTGCCGGTTCTATTTATTTGCAAAACACTTTTTGAAAAGCTAAGAAAAAAGGTAATTAAATTTGCATCTTCAGAGCAGAAATGTGGTTGTGCTCCCCATTTGTCTTACTAGCAATCACAAACCCACACAATCAAATCATTAAAAGTTTTCTAGAATTTGATTTCTGCATATACGAAATACCATTTCATTCCTCACCATAAAAATTACGTACAATACAAACCTTCCCATATACTTCTAATTTTAGTAAACTAATATGTATTTCTAAACCCCCCAAGTTCATGTTCTTCACTCCCCACCAATCTTAGCCTATTGCTACATAGAAACCAGTTCTGCCTGACACAGGGAGCAATTAATTCACACTGCCAAACACAAGAGGAATGTAATGCTTTTTCAAATATCAAATCAGTCCAATTTCATTTAGACTTAAATGATTTTTCTGGTCCCTTTTCATGTAGATACTTCTGCAGTCAATTAGCATTGTCACTTTTAATCTGTAATACTCAGATACTGGTCATTTCCCATTAGAGTCCTATTAAATAGATTCTTATGGTCAGATAGAACCTTCTGCAATGTAATATCTGAGGAGAGAAAACTGACAGTCATTATGCAGCTGGCATTTACTAAAAGGTTAGATATTGCAGATAACCTTAATCACAAATTACACTGTATGTCAGTGAATTAGCTCACAACTTTACAATTCCGCCGAAACACCCAAGTTTCCCACCCAAACACTCTTAGACTATTACTCAGTTAAGCTTAACCACCTATATGTTTCCTAATTTAAATGTTTTTTAAGCTTTAGAGCATCAGACTTTACACCAGACTTTCACCTGTTTCAAGAGCTTTGGATTCTGCTCCCTGTAAAACCATATTCCCTTAAGCTGCGGACACGTGTCCTCTGGTGGATCCAGCTGTGCTGCCCCACCTGCTCGATGAGAACCTGTTCTTACTGAAGCTGCCCATGCTAAATGGTTCGTTTGGAGAAATCCCACGAGCAGCTCAGCCAGCAGGCTGAAGGGGAGATAACTTCTGGCAACGAGAGCCGTTACAAGCAGCTGGACAGTGGCTTCTTCAGATGCGCTAGTCTTTCATGGTATGAAGCTCAAAAGGAATCACTCTTTCTCAGGGTGATTTTTCCTACATGGAAAGATGACAGAGCATGGGAGTCCAGTTTCACAGGGTTTTGCTAGAAAGGAATCCTCCCTGTCTTTTTAAAAAGACACTTAATACACTCTAACCCAAGTAGAGCAAGGATAATTTTTAATGAAATCTTGATATTTGGTGAGATTTCTTGTGACAGATGAGTTTAAAAAGAAAAAGATTCCGTAAAGCAGCTGAGAACTCCTTTGAGCATAAATAAATCCAAGGAAATGATGTGTCGGCTAGGATGTAGGTAAATGCAGAAATCAATATATCCATCACTTGGCCTTAAACAGTGACAGTGAAACCAGGATGCAGCAAAACCAGGTGGTAAAATGCCTGATTTCATTATTTGATGCCCTTCAAACTCAATAGAAACCCACTGACTTAATGAACAACAGAGCAGGTTTGAGTGACTAAAGTGCTTGAATCACTACTGGCTTAATGGTAGGAGATCATGACAAAGATTATTAAATAGCAATCCAGATATCACCGGGAATACTTGAACCATTTCCTAGGGGTATGAGTAAGCATCTACTAACTATTTCCTTGTGGTGCTCATGGGTATGATGGCAAGTATAGGTAGGATGGTTTAGCGGCAGGCGTAGGGAGGATATAGTTGTGTTGTGGTTTGTGGTGTGTCTTCTTTTAAGACTGCTTACCACATGGACACGGTTTTCCCCTGAAAATTTTATATGCTACATAACCGCTACATAACGAGTGTCACATAACCGCGATGACCTGTCTGCTGACTCTTGCTTACACCTGCGCCTGGCCGCACTCACAGATGTCCAACCTTGAAGAGGATGGCCAGCACCATAGCTGCCTGCCTTATGTTTCTCACAGAAGTACATAACTTACTCTCTGCCTTTTCCCCTTGAAAAGAAGGGCCACCCTTGCCCTCAGGAGGTGTACCTTGCACCATTATTTTTGTTTCTAGAACGGAGGAGCGGAGCTGCTACACAGAGGAGAAATTCAATGACTCAAGGCTAAATCTGTGGCAAAATGGGTGAACTGACCATTGATCTCCATGTTGTGATCCCTAGACCATCCTCCCATTGCAACTCTAGAAAATAAATCATTTATGCAAAAGCTGACTCTATCAGTTACTGCCAGTCACTGTATTCACACATCACATATTTTCATTATGCGACTTTATCAAAATATCTATTTCATCCTAAGCAGTGCATGTGCAATTTTTTTTTCTACTCAGATTTGTTTAACTGATTGCCTGCCTGATCAATCCTACTGATTGTTTATCTCTGCTGGCATAACAGCATGCACGGAGCTATGCTGCAAACTGACAGGCAACTCACTGTATGGAATAATTCAATGCCTCATTAAAAAAGAGAATTAGACATGGCTTCAGAGATTAGTGCCAAGAGAGTTTTGCCATTTTACATTCTTGTTGATGCAAACTGTAGAGACATGTAGCGTTGATCAGCAGGATATGATTCAAAAGACACCACCGAGGTCAATGTAAGCTAGCCTGTGTAAGCTTTCTCACGGGTCACAGAAATACGTGTGGGTTTGTTTATTGCTGAAATCCCTTCTAAAATACCCCTGTTTACATAGAATTAAGGTGACCCAGGAGAGAAAAAATGGAATAAAAGTTGAAAGCTCAGCGTTAATGCTGCTCCTCGTGCTTAGGCGTCAGAATAATTTCTGTCAAATTTTAAGACATTATATCATCTATAACACAATGCAGTTTGGTATCATCTTACTTCTGTATGCTGTACAGCTAAGTGTAATACACTTGAAATCTGGTTTGATTTTATGTTCCAGTGGATCTACAAAATAAATCAAGAGGAATTATATCATCTATAACACAATGCAGTTTGGTATCATCTTACTTCTGTATGCTGTACAGCTAAGTGTAATACACTTGAAATCTGGTTTGATTTTATGTTCCAGTGGGATCTACAAAATAAATCAAGAGGAAAAACTTTAAGCAACCTCCAGTTATCTTCCTCTCTGTCATGTGGTTTTCCTATAACTTCCTATCAGGGATGAATTATAGTAATTCATTTGCACACTGATAAGTCATTGGATTAGCACGTTCACGTTTTGGGGCTATCAGGAAAAATGTTATAATAAAATATTTTCCCCGCATCCTTTTAAAGTCTCTGCTTGGACCTTGAACCGAAAGCTAGCAAACTGCCCAATATCCTGCCAGCTTTCCTTTCTGGGCACACACGGGGTTTGGGAAGGGATGTATGAAGGCAGCCTAACTTTTCTAGCTGTGGGGACTGACTCAAGTCTCTGGGAGGGCCCTCCTTCTACTAGCCTGCCTGCAAACACAGGACTAGAGGATGGAGATGCACTGAGAAACCCAGCTATGTCCTTGCAGACCTTGTGGACAGCAGCCAGTCACATACTGTACAGCCCTACTCATTAGTAAAGCTTGTCGCGGCAGAGAAAGGCCACTTGCATTGCCCTGTACGATAAACCAGGACTTCTGCTCTATTGTTGTACAGAAGAAGAAGAATCTCTGCCTGAGTCCCTCCAGCCCACATGCTCATGATAACCAGAAGGCATCTCTTTGTGTACAAGTAATACAAATATGACACAGCTCACTACAGGGAATGAGAATAAGAGACTAAGCTCTAATACCCATTAACAAATAACCACTGTTTCATTAAGTTGTGCGGCAAGGACTGCGCAGAACAGAAAACCACAGTGATTTAATATAGATTTCTAGTTGGAACGTTATGATACCTGTAGAATACTTTAGTAAATTACTGATGTCAGTTGTATTTTTCTTTGAGACTAGGGAAATAGGTTATTGGCACAATAAAACATCTAGAGGCATTTAAAATGTCAGTCTAATAGCAAGAACCAGTAAGGCTTTTAATTACCTTCTGTGCAATTTTTTTAATTGCTTCACTGGCTGCAGTGCTTAGTGAATTCCTGACAGAGCAGCTGCAACTGACTTAATTTAAAACGTTTTTGAAGCTCTTGGAGGAAGTATTAAGAAATACAACAGAAATCCAGGGAACTACATGGGATATTTTATGTGATGCATGTGAGGAAATCTTGGGCTTGGTTTGCAACATGGGTAAGAACGTTTTGAACAGCTTGAATGGATATCCACGTCAGCATTCCCCTGGTCTGGGTAGAAGGTAGTGTTGGCTGCCTTTTGTGGGAGCCATGCTATGGCACTTCACTTTAAAGAAAGCAAAACCTATCCCTCATGGTCCTCGTAGCTGAAGAAGAAAAAGGCTGAGAGCCAGAAATTGTCCCAGGACCCTGGCAGATCGAAAAGAACTTGCCTTTAGCTTGCAGATGCACTCACAGATCTTGAGATCAAACTCTGTTTTTTTCTTCAAGAGGGAAAGCCATTCTATTAATGGGGAAGAAAGCACATGAAAATTTTCCCCTAATAAAATTTAATTTATAAATAACTGGCACACCCCACCCAAGGACTATCCACAGTGGCCACAGTGACCACAGAGGCGACTCGAAGAATACCAAGGAACCAAGTGAGCTCATTTTTTTCCAACAGACAGGAAATAGCCACTCGAGCTGGAAACGCTGCCTAAAAACCAACCATCTCAGCTGCAGCTATATGCTGCCCGTAGCATGGAAGTGGCACATGGGGAATGTCATTTCTCTTTGCCCACAGGCCAAAGGCCATGCCTGACAACCCTTTGGCAGCAGATGCAGGATCAGATGGTGACTCCAGCAGCATGGCACGGTGCCCACGCACAGCCTGGGGCGGGCTCTTGCCATGCAGACCATACGTACCGCTTTGCATCCCGCCCTCTCGCAGCACAACCCAGGGGATGTTCCCCTGCCAGTCTGCAAAGACTCGGGTCCACCCAAAACCATGTGCCACCTCCAGTGGAGCGCTCCCACCCTCACCCGCTCCAGCCTTGGATAATCAGCTTGGCTCGGTCACTTTGGCATCACTGTCCCATCCAACTCACTGCCAGCGCCGTAGCCTCAAAACAACAGGAGCAGTGAGGTGCAGCTGTTGGTCCAACCCTGTTGAAGCTTCCTGGCAGAGGGAGGTTGGGACTGGGAAAATCACAGCAGAACTTCAACCTACGGCTCTCCGGCAGGGCAAAACCATATGCTTTCAGGTTTATTTCATACTACGCTGCACTCTGTTAATAAAATGGACTTGTAATCCATTTGAAAAACCACACGGGGCACAGATCCATCTCGCAAACCTCTCTTTCCCTCCTGGGGTTTATCTTGATTAGGCTGTAAAAATGCATCATTGAAAAGGATTCGCTAACATGTTCTAGCATTTTTTCAAAGGGTGTTTCTACCTTACAAAAGCACGGCAGTATCATATTCTGACTAGAATACGGTTAAAGGAAACTTTTTTCCTGATAAAATTGCAGTGAAGGTATTCTACCCTAGCACACACAAGAAGGTGCGGACCTCAGTCACACAATTGGTACACAAACCAACAGTATCTAATATACTTCAATAAATGTAGTCAGGACAAATTCTCAGAGACATGATGATTAGAAGGACACATCATGGAAAGAGGAAAGAATAAAATATTGCCTAATCCAGCACATTGATTCTGGTGGACATTTAGAGTCATGAAATAAGACTATCCATCAAAAATTATTTGGCTTCTCGGTGTCAATTCTAAGTGGAAAAGATGTGTATTTTCTAGCTATTAATTTTTGTCTTCCATTGAAACTGGGAGGGAAACATAGGCGCTAAGTAGAAATGTACTGGCAACCTTTCTAAACTGAGGTTTTAGTTAAATATACAGAGCAGTCCTTAGAGTGAATATTTAATAGCAATTTTGAAGGTCAGCTATAGTCAGTAAACAGTTCTATAAATTATGTTGAAAAATTCTTTTGATGAGTCCTTGCAATAAATCCTTTATGTGTAAACTACAACATATTCTACTGGGTCCTCTCTGATTTCATTCATACTCCCATAAATCAACAGAAAATCCATGGAAGTCAATGGAGTTACACTGAAAACAGAAACTTTCCATATGATTTTTCTAGGAAGCATAAATTCATTGCATCAGCTTTTCAGGATTAGTATAGTTTCAGGAGAACATGTGTTGGTGACAAAATCTACCAAAAGATCAAATGCTCCAGTAGTCTAAAATTTCATCTTTACCAAATACTTGTCATAATTTAAAATAATCTATTTAAAGGAGAGGGGGTGTCAGATTTTACAGAAGCTGGAGGAACTGGATCGGTATCTTTAATTTAAAGCAAAGTGAGATGATTTGATTTAAAAAGGGGTGTGTTTGTTATTTTAACTCAGAACATGGAAAATAAATTTTAGTTTATGACTTTGTCTTACAGGACAGATTTTATCCTGCCTAGCACACCACGGTGTCTTGTTTGTTTGTTTAAATATGAAGATTGCATACTGTTAGATGTGCATACAGATAAATGCAAAGAAAAAGTCGATAGAATACTCTACGTACACAAAATGCATCACTGTCATCAGAACTAAGAAAGCCTGGCCATGTATGAATTTGTTTTTGGATTTACTCAGAAAGTCTTCTTGTAACTGGGACAGTTATATGATCCTGCGTAAGCATTTCAATGTCCTATAGACAAATGCCTTTTCAGAATGATTGGATCTCTCTTCTTTACTTAGAGAGATGTTATTTTCACAAAACATCTAGGAGTAACCACTAATTCCTTTGTGAGCTCTGGTTGAACGTGTTCAAAAGTTGTTAGCAGGTGTGCACTGAAGCTGTATGACTGCAACAGCCTTTTTTTCCCCGAGGATCAGACTAAAATATTATTGTCTCACAGCAGACGGGTGGACACATGGAAAACCGCCTAGGTACAAGTCTAAGGAAACACACACTTTTAGCACAGTAACATCCAAGCCTGTTGCACAGCTTGACAACATGCAGTTAGCATCAATGTTTTTCTGAAAAAGAAATGCAAATCAGATACTAGCTTTATTTGTTTTAAATCAGAAGCATTCTGGTTTCTTGCTGCAATTCCATTTTCATAAAAACTTGAAGCAGTTTAGGCAAACAAAAAAGTTTGGCAAATGGCCCCCCAAAAATCAAAACCTCCTGTTAACAACTCATGAGTTTATGTGGAATGGAAACACACAAGGAGAACAGGCATCAAAATCAAGTGAGCAAGGTACATGGGAAGAAGTAGAAGAGGACAGTAACACCTTTACAATGAGAAATAACATTTAATATGATAATTTGGGTTATGTAGTGCTGCAAAAGGATCCCTAGAATCTTTAATGAAGGTGGGGAAAAATTCGTATACTTCTCCCAGATGTATGGTGCATTGTTTTAATTAGGGGTTCCCCCTCATGTCAGGAAAAAAGTATAGAACCATGCAATATTTAAGTACTATGCTATAAATTTATATGGTAAGAGCTCAGAGGACCCTTAAAAATAGGATAGGTTAGAATAATTTTTCACACTTAATCTGAAACTCGAGAAATAACATTTAGTATGATAATTTGGGTTATGTAGTGCTGCAAAAGGATCCCTAGAATCTTTAATGAAGGTGGGGAAAAATTCGTATACTTCTCCCAGATGTATGGTGCATTGTTTTAATTAGGGGTTCCCCCTCATGTCAGGAAAAAAGTATAGAACCATGCAATATTTAAGTACTATGCTATAAATTTATATGGTAAGAGCTCAGAGGACCCTTAAAAATAGGATAGGTTAGAATAATTTTTCACACTTAAATTCTGAAACTCATTCAAAGACCATAAGCAGCGTATTGGAAGGCTACATTTTTTATCTGATATCACTGTTCTCGTTCATTTCTCAATTTTTATTCATTACTAGCTTCATATTATAGAATTTTATTGGATCATTGAATAATGTTTTCTCTTTTCCTCCTTCTGATTACTGTGTTTATTGATGCAAAAACCAGCAGATATTAGTTTTGGGGAATAAAAAGCAATACACTGAATTGAGCTTTAATGTTGGTTTCTTTACCAAAGTGTCTAAAAATAAGGAATTAAAATATCTGCTTCCATTTATCACTTCACCTACACAAGTTCCAGTATCATATTATATGCAAGAGGTTTTGCACTCGAGACAAAGGTTTAATTATCAGGTTGCTGGTAGAATTGTGATATATTCTCAGGTAGCTATATTACCTGTGATCTCCTAGCAGCATTTCAATGTTTTAATTTTAACCAACAATGAGACATTTCATTTCACATCTCCAGAACATTGTTAAATCCACTGAACAACAACAATTTTTTTATTGATCTTAATGAAGGTGTTCAATGTTAACTTTGTTTCACTCTGACATCCATTTTAATTCCTTTTATTCCTTGCAGTCTTTAGTTTGGCACAGGACAATACAATTCATCGAGGCTCTAATATGTTTAATTATGCTCAGTGGAAACATGTTTAAAATTCATTCTAGTTCTAACAGACGTATATAAGCCAAATGCTTCCATAAAAAAGAAAACTCCAATAACTGGAGACTCCACAAATTTCAGTTCATTCCATGTAGGGGAAAGGGAGGATAGTATCTTTCCCATCTGCATACTTTGATGAGCTATTTTAGTCCACAAGTTCCTAAATCTGAGCTTATAACTGCAAAAAGGCAAACTCAGCAGTCCTGAGGCAAGTTACAATCAGCAAACTATATCAGCTAGCCCTCCCTTAGGCACAAAGCTAAAACAGAAAAAAACAAAACAGCGGATGCCCGAAGACTTTTTTAAGGAAGAGGCCACCTGCCAGTTTAAAAGTAGAAAGGTGAATGGGTCATAAAGAACTCTGCACTGTTTACTGTGCAACCAGTGGCACCAGCGTGAAGACGATGGCTGTGCCTGTGAGGCAGGCTTGCCAAAGCGCGCTGCAGAACAATCATACCAAAAGGCCTTTTCAATCAGTCTGTAGCCTTACCCTCATTCCCGTTCAGCTTCACCCGCTCTCACAGGCCAGCTGCACCAGCACCTTTCTACCAAGACCACTGTGGGATAACAAGGCTGGGTGGCGGTACTGGCAGGGTCTCTGTGTACCTAATCGACCTGGCGAGGGAGCACCGATTCATTTTAAGCCACTCCTCTGTTTACACTCTAAGATCTCTAACTGGCTTGACAGCCACAATTAGCCTCCCCAGCAGCTACCCGGGTTTGTCCCTACCAGATGATATTTAGCAGTGTCGTGGTTTAATCTCAGTCAGCAACTAAGCACCACGCAGCCGCTCGCTCACTCCCCCCCACCCGGTGGGATGGGGGAGAGAATTGGAAGAGCACAAGTTAGAAAAACTCATGGGTTGAGATAAAAACAGTTTAATAATTGAAATAAAATGATAATAATAATATGATAATAATAATAATACACAAAGCAAGTGATGCACAGTACAATTGCTCACCACCTGCCGACCGATGCCCAGCCAGTCCCCGAGCAGCGGCCCCCCCGGCCAGCTTTCCCCAGTTTATGTACTGAGCATGACGTCACATGGTATGGAATGTCCCTTTGGCCAGTTTGGCTGTGCCCCCTCCCAGCTTCTTGTGCCCCTCCAGCCTTCTCAGTCGGTAGAGCATGGGAAGCTGAAAAGTCCTTGGCTAGTGTAAGCATTACCTAGCAACAACTAAAACATCGGTGCCTTATCAACTTTGTTCTCATCCTAAATCCAAAACACTGTACCAGCTACTAGAAAGGAAATTAACTCTATCCCTGCCGAAACCAGGACAAGCAGGGTGACTTACTTTGCCCTTAACCCTTTCTGTGTTGGCCTTTTCAGCTATTTACTGAGTTGCCTTCTTTTTTATTAGCAACCCAGTGAGCTCCAGAATTATAAGCAAGGAAAGTTGTGGCAGGAAACAGATCCAGCTCAACACCCATCAGTATTCTTGGTAGAACCAAGTTCAACCACCTCTAATTTCTAGGACTGTGCAAACATACGGTGTGAAGTTGGGTAATGCTATGAAGAAATCCAAGAGGCAGAAGTGGAACTTTATATTAAAGGTATAATCAGCATTAATTTCACAAATTACCCTGTCCTAATATCATTCATTCATAACTCTTGCAGAATCACTGTTGGTGTTTGAGATCTGAAGAGTATCATCTCTCTAATAACACTCATGTCGGAGTCAACACTGTACTCGCACATTGCTGCCTAGCATCCAGCTCACAGGCTCACCCAATACGCGTCCCCATCTTCAATACGTTTCGGGCATGCATGAGAACTCCAGGTAATGCCACTTCCATTAGCTTACCACTGGCTGGAATAACACGTATCATCAAATGTGCATTTTGTTTGAATGTGGAATTTTGCCTAAACATCCTCTTGGTTTTCCATTTTCCTCATCTGTTTTCAGTCGCAAATTTCCTTCACTGACCAGAAGATCCTGGAATTAATTCAGTTCTTCTTTGCTCTTTTCCCTTTGGCTGTTGTTAACTTGAATGGTCATTCGCTTTTTCTCTGTTAATGATTAGATTAACAGTTTTCTTGTTCCGGGATGTTTTGTGATCCACCTTCTCTAGCAGTTATAACTTTTCTACTTTGATGTGAGTAGTATTATAAACAGTACTCTAGATAATGGCCAACTCTACCATATGGAGTAATAAAAATGCTTGGATCTCCTTTTGATTTATATTGCATAGGACTAGTAATTCAATTCACTCCACTACACGATTTGGTTTTCATTGCCAGTACACATTGGGATGAATACTTTAGGGATTATTTTAATGCAGAAATACCTAGATTGCTTTATTTGTCTAGATACCAGCAATTTTCCAGTTTATGAATATATTTTTGGTTTTATTGTTTATTCATTTACCTGGACTGAATTTCATGTGTCATTGGTAGGTCCCATAATCTAGATGTCTTCCCAAACGAGCTATACTGTACACACGGGATTTTTTTCTTTACGCACTCAGTTGTTGTTAGCATTACTACTTGGAGATTCAGTTTATGATTAAGGGGCATATTCTGCTGATGCCAGCTGCAGCCGTCCTCTGCACAGGTCTATTATTTCAATCTGTCACAATCTGACATTAATGTAACATTTGTGTTCCAGCATAAGCCTCGCTCCAACATTCGTTACGAAGTCTGAGTTTGCGACACGCAAGCACTAGCACTACTTCAGCTAACTTTAGTTTTCACCTTTGACTTCAAAATCCCTTTTGGACTATTATGAAAAGTCTTCTAAGAATCTAAATACGATTACCTCTATGTCTTCCTTAATGACCAGGAGAGCAACAGTTTATTTTTCTTATTGAACTGCTAGACCAGCAGTTAGTCATCCCCAGGTACTTTCCCCTGAGAGAGACACTCACGAGTGTTTCATGGGCATGTGCATGCTTACAATTACACCTACCTGTACTTTGGTTTTTGTCAGTACATTACAGTAAGCAAGCCTATAACATTCATTCAGATGTTCACAAAAATACACATTTAAAATTGAATACTTTTAAAAATACTTTTTCCTGCCAAAACTCAGTATATATAATACAATAAGTCTGAACAATAAACCAATTTATTTAGCATCATCTAGAATGCTTATCACTCATGCAGGAAATACTGATTTCTCAGATGAAAGGTCTTTACAGCTTACCATCCTTTCAGTTAGGCCTGCCCTGAATCACTGGAAATGAGAACTTTCCCTGGCTGTGGTGCACCATGTTTTAAGTCCCTCTTATCTTCTGAAAGGGTTTAAGAGAAGAGTCATGCCATCTAAGCCAAGCCTGGCACATCTATAATATAAGTAATTCTGTAGCCTTCTAAAATAAGACTTTTTACTTACTAAAAACAGGTAAAAAACTTGAGTATAAAAAGAGGAAAAAGAAATAATGTCACACATGAACATTAAAACCTAGTAAGACATTATTCAAAGTTGGGAATCCCTCCAGCAAGAGCAATTGGCTACTCCTTGTTTAGTATAAACATTTACATTTGCCTTCAGACTCTACAGAAGCTAAATTTAGGCAAAAGACAGTTTTTCACACACTTCTGAACAAACATTTTGTTTGACAAAGGTTTGATACTTCCTCTCTAATTTTCTGCTGAGCAACTAAACACATGAATAAATTGTAAGGATTTACAGGAGCAAATAACCTCCAGATTTCAGGGGTGATCCTCTACTATTCATGCACTTTACTGTTGGAAGGCAACAAGTTGTTGCTGCTCGGGGTGTGTCCTTTAATGGCTTTGTCTGTGGATTGCTACTATCCGAATCGTTTTACACGAGGTAGGTATGTTCATTTAGCAATGCATCTGGTAGCGTTGTGAGCAGCAATGTTTGCTAAGGCAACTGTGTCCACACAGGGGAAAACGTGATTTCCACATCCCTTGAAATGTTAGAGTGAGTAAATTATACTTTGCTCATGGAATAATATTATATAGGATAGGCTTCTTGAAGGAGAATATATGGCTGTATTAAATAAAAATATTAAATAATAAATGCAAGCCAATTCATGCAGTTAATTCTATAGACCTGAAGTAAGATGTGTCTACCTAAATCAGACTTAGCTTTCAGGTTCACAAGCTTCATAACACAAGGAGAATCGAAGCACAAGGTACAACGAAGCAGAGTTTTTGCCACCAGTTTCTGAACGGAAGATGCAGCATGAAAATGGCCAGGATGTAATATTCAAAATACCCAATGAAACACAAAGGGAAAATGGTAAACAGATCACAATAAGCTGTGTTGCTTCTTTTTGGCACTTTTTTTTTTTTTTTTAAGTAGTCACTCTCCCTTACATATTCGCTACCTTCTGTGCATTTTTATGCTTATTATTATTATTTCCAGCATGACTTGCAGCTTCCAGGAGCTGAGCTTGGAATAGCCACTGAGGCTTTTTTGCTGCAAAACAAACTACATGAAGAATCAGCACTGTATTATCTCTACAAACATGTACTCTTCCTTACTCATTTTGCAGTTCTCAATCTAGTGGATGTCAGGGTATTTAATACGGCCCATTCTTCATGGAGAATAGTCGTTCCATTTGCTGCTGTGAGATTGATAGTGCTGTGTGCTATCAATCCCAAAAGCTCTGATGCAGGCCGTGGACCTCAACCAAAAGATTCCTTTCTGTGCTATCAATCTCACAGCTCTGTACTCTCTCCAAGTCTTAAATCAGGCTGGTTGATATCTTTCCAGTTTCTGTATTCCTGCATCAGCAGTCTCGCTAAACATGGTCATCATTCACTACCTCTGTTTCAGCAGTGGTTACAAACACAATATCACTTTCTGCAATGTTACACTATTATTATTGTCATTACTATTTATTTATATTACAGTAGCACCCATGATGTGATCAGTGCTTTCCAAACCTAGAGAAAACCACAGACTCCATCCCCCAAAGTGGAAGGGCCGTACAGGGACTTTTTACCATAGTAGGACTTAGGCAGCGCAGATAAATATAAACCACAATGGTTTTGTGTTGAGTAACAGGCAACTGCCACGCATGCTCCTTTATGGATGTTGCCATCTTTAGTACACTGAGCTCCGAGACACCTCAAAGAGCTGCTGTACGTTGGAGTGGAAAGGCACAGGTTCCCCTGCTCTGACGGGAGCACTACTGGTTACTTTGCCTGATGGCCATTAAGTGGTCTCCTTAAATACTCCCAAAAGGCTTTACATGTAATGTGCTCCTGGAAAATATTTTGTGTAAATGCAAACATCAAAAAAATTATTAAACCGGGTTTCTCGTCTTCTTTTTTACATGCCTCAGTTCAGATTTTTTAGGCTAAGTGTATCCATAAGGTGTATCTTTTACAAACAGGCACCCGATAAAATACATTTAGAATCTGGGTCTTGGGAGGTAAGAGAAATCTTCAGTCAAAGGCTTATGGCTCACATAAAGAAGAGTTGAAATGTCCCTCGTATTCAAGTCTTAATATAAGCTGATAATTAAACTCTCTACCATTATTGTTGAATGTGGATTTTAAATCTTTAAAATATGAGAATGTCAAGTCACCTTTCCCACTGAGACAATTTAACAATTGAAATTTATGAGCCATACCCTTCATTATGACTTCCATTATGTAAGGGGATCTTAATTTTAAGCCCATTCCATTTTTCAGTAGAAGGCTGATGAAATAGTGTGAACCGTAGCTTTTACAGCGCTTCTTCTGTATAAAAAAGATTTGATAATATCCTACATGAGTATTTGGAATATCCTACATGACTATTTGGGTCTACACGGTGTTGCTTCTGTGAATCAATGTGTTAAGTCAAAACTGGGTACTTACTAACTAGCTACTTACTCTGCTCTCCACCTTGGTAATACAGGAAATAAAAGAGTACAAGGACTCGGCATAAAGCCAAGGAAAGTGCCAAAGGTGTACAAGCAGCAGCAAGAACAGATGAAGCATCACTATTTCTTTCTCCCTCTGCGGCTCTGCGGCTGAAGTGCGGAGCCAGATGTGTGCACCCCTGTTTAGAGGTCAGAATACAGAAACGAGGGAGCTGTCAGTTTATCCAGCTGAACCAAACCAGATAAAAGGTAAGATAAAAAGAAGCGCTGAAGTGATGGATCTTTTATTTTTCATTTTTGTTCATCCTTCCCTAATTAATATGCACAATAAATACTTCTGGACAAGCACCCTGCTTGGAGTGCCAAGATGAGAATCTGTAATGAGAATCAATAATTTAGTGGAGACTCTATTTACTATTCTACTTTTGGTGCCTATAAAGGCTGTCATGAAGACTGAGGCCCCACCGTGCTACACACTGGGCAAAACAACTCCATCTGAATGGTTTAGTGTCTGCAAATACAGCAGACCACGAACAGAAAAGGAAAGGGAAAATAATGCAGATGACCAACTGAGGGAAGAATTGGAAATGATACTCATGACTCCTAAAAGGTGATCCACTGCTCTGACTGGGAAATGTGCTCTGCAATCTTAGGATTACAGAGTTATTTGAAAAGATGTATGATTTTACTCTTAAGAAGCAGACTCTATACCAGGCGGAGCAAAGCAGCAGTCCGACAGCGTAAAAGGGGAAAGGATGTCAGTTAGACAAAACTGGTAACAGAGAATGGGGTGGTAAGAATATAAGAAGTGCCAGCTGATGGAGGTGAGGAAGAGTGGTACTGCGCTCATCTTGAGTCCCTGAAGGTGGGAGCTGGAAAGGGACTCAGGAGCGAAGCTTGCTTCCCTTTACTGGTGGAAAAGACGATGTCACTGCACGTGGCAGGGCCCCGTGCCAGCATGCTCACCTGCCGGGGTATGGTCAGGAGAGCAATTGCTAGAGGATACTCAAGCTGCTTAGGCTAGGCTGACAGCCTGAGCTCAACAGCTATGTAGGTTTAACCACAAAGAAAGATGAAATTAAGTATAGAAAATCCCTGCAAAATGCAAGGCTCAAATGGAAAGTTTAGCTAAACAAAATGCTCCACCAGAAAAAACAATAAACAGCAAAACCCAAGAAAAATCTTCTTTTTATGTGAGTAAGTTTTGAAACGATTTCATCAAAACTGATGATTTCATGTAAAAACACACACAGGTGAAATTAAAATACAATATTTCAATTGGCCCAAGGAATTGGGTCAAGTAGACCAGAGATGTTTTTAATTACCAACAAAAGGTCCTTTATTGGTCTCTGACTTATATATTGATTTTCTCTGATTAATTTATATATGTGAAGTCCATGGACTACTTATAATGCAAGTTTTTGTAGGCATTATCTGCTGTAAATACTTAATTTCTCTCTCATCTTTCTGGGACAGATTTCTTTATTTTAAACTAAATTTCTTTTCATTCTAGAAAAGATCTCATCTAGTCACAACTTCAGTCTGCAATGAATTTATTTAGTGAACTAATTTATTCCTTTTTCAGAATTGTAATTACTCATTTTTTATAGAAACTGTTTCATGCAAGAAGAACTGATTTAACTTTCACTGCTTATAGTGTGAGACTATAAAGACGCTTGTATGAATCTTACAGTAATATCTTTACAGAAGACAGAAATGAGGATATAAAAACCTGAAATACAGTTCACTTAGACTGCAGTTTAGTAGAAGTGCATGACACTTTATCAGTTGTATAAGTCCTTCTAACTAAATTATGTTACAATGATGATGCTATTAATCATGCCCACAGTATTCTCCCCATCGTAAGAGATATCTCAAATATACACAGGCTCTACTGAAGAAAAATACCACACGCTCATTTATCCTCTATTAAAGAAAAATAATGGAAGCAAGGTAATTACTAGTAACAGTGATATAAAAGCCAAAACATGAACATATGCCAAAAACAATTGGGAAAAAATGAACAGTAAATTCTATCAATAAAACCGTTCTGTTTTTCTGCAATAAAGCAAACTATAAAGCAACTCCATAAAGCTGTTAAAATAATGTAAATCAAGGCCTCCAGAACCAAGGTCATGTAAAAAATTGAACTTTCTTAAGCCAGGAAAGCAAAGCGAGGGAAAAATTCATGTTATATGGTATATACTATTCTATTTATTAAATAACGGTGGCCAAGGTGAAGCGAGAAAGGATATAAAACAGCATACTGAACATGAATGGGACAGAGCACTCATTAGTATGCCAAAAAAAAATCTGTTTAAGGGAAGGATAATTTAAAGGTTATTTCAACAAAAGCAAATTAACTGCACAGAGTTCAATATCAGCTTCAGCATTACAATCCACCCTAAATATTAATGCAGAGAGCAAATAGCTAGTATTTCTTCCCCCTCTATGGCATGTGATGCTGGATCACGGAGAGTTTAGAAGAATCGTTTAAAATGAGTTACTAAGCCCACTCTGAAAGAAAAATATTTATTGTTGCTTATTGGCTTTCTTTTGAAGGGAGGGTAGTTCTGCTGCATTGCAAAGAACAACCTTAAATGTGATATTTTACACCTGAGTCCCGATAGCTACCAATAAACTTTCATTTATCATAAAACTCTGACTTTAACTGCAGTGATTCAAACACTGCTACACAAAAATGGAAATTGCCACGGCAGTGCTCCCAGAAGCCCGGACGTGTGCTCTGGATAGACGTGAACGCACAGCACTGAGTGGGCCAAGGGAATACCATCAGCTCCTACACACAGTACGGGCATCACTGCCAAATGCTGGTGTCCTGCATGGTGTGCTGAAGGACCAGGGGGATGCACCGGCTCCGATGGCCAGGAATGAACCTGGAGGTGCCAAGGGAGGGCTGAGGTCACTCGGCTGGATTCATACCCACACGCGAGCTCTGGGGGCAGCTGCCTCCGCAGCGCAGCAAGAGCCCCAAAGATTTTCTTGGGGGTGTTTTTCTGCCTTGTGAT
Organism: Aptenodytes forsteri; assembly: GCF_000699145.1. Classification (NCBI taxonomy): domain Eukaryota; kingdom Metazoa; phylum Chordata; class Aves; order Sphenisciformes; family Spheniscidae; genus Aptenodytes; species Aptenodytes forsteri. Next base: position 2,878,895 of record NW_008794155.1, on the reverse strand, counting down.
TCAGAGGCTAAAGCCAGAGCGAGAAGCAGATGGACTCTGCTCCTGGCTCATGGGAGCTGCTGGCTCTGGGCTTCTCAGCTCCCGGCACTTTCTCCGTGCAGGTTCCCTTTACTCTGGCTTCCTAGAGGACCCCGAGTTCCTGCCCTTAACAGTGTGAATCCATTGCCTATGGGAAGCGTTAGAGCAATACGCTCCACACCTGAACCACTCCTGACGTAAGCTGGTGCAAGCCGGAGCGGGGAGCTGTGTCTCTGGAGAAAGCCTGCTTCCCCCTGCTTTGAACACTTTCCTCCCCTTTCGGGTACCACTCCTTACACTGCTTTACACTCTGTTAGATGCTAGAAGAGCCATCTCAGCGACTCTCTTACTAACTTACATCACTGCAGAATTTGTTCATATTTTACATATTTATTACTTGCTAACGTATTATATGGCCAACCTACTTACAGAAGCTGGCACTGTTGTAACAGGCAGCTAAGTAGAAGCCAAATGAAAGCATATGCCACACTAGTTTATAACCAATTTACATTCCTTCAGCATTTTCTTAAAATCACTTTGAATTGAACGCCTTTTTCATTGATTTAAACTGTTCAAGCAGAAGGAGTGTTTGTCATGTGTCTATAGTTTCTGTCAATGCACAGCGGTGTTTTTACACAATGTTCCACGGAGCAGCTAAAATTATTTCAGTAAACAAAATTATTTAATTTTCCCATATATCATCATTACATTAGGCTGAAAGCTCATGTTTTTCAAAGCAAAAGAAACGCCAAGAATGACACACAGAGGCTTCATCTTCCAAACCTGCAATTGTCAAAGGAAACATAATTTTTTGGCTTTTACACAATTTATCCTGCTGCGCAAACTTAAACTTCAATGCCTGATAACTGCTTCTGTGTATGTGCTGAAATATTTGCATGCAGGAGCTAAATATGTGCAGGAAGAAATGCATCGTTAGCTTCTGCATGCACATTACTGAAAATTGGAACAAAACGCCCTAAGGAAAGGATCTCATGAATTTACAGTTGAAATGGTCAAAGACCAATGGCTAAAGAGCACCATTTAACCATTCAACAATATATTGTGCTTGTTGTTTGCTTTAGGCTTTTTTTATATGGACTCTGACATGTGTGGGTGTATGCATCTTCTGAGCAGAATGTGAATTAGATCAGATAAAATATATATCAGGTCAACAGGGTGCCCCAAAACACTCACCGACCAACCCATCCATTGCTGCATTTGCCATCTTAAGCAAATTCAATTTCTTTCTTTGTGATAAAATAAGCCAGTTCAAAGTAGATAACATCTCACAATAATGAGTCCCAAAGCTGTAATTTAGCACAAACCTAGCAATTCTATTATACAACACATCCAGTTCATTAAAAACAACAAGCCAGCTTGTATATGATCTGTATCACCACAAATCAAGTATCAGCAAACTAAGCTGCTAGGAAATGCACAGTCCAGTTGAAAGAAAAAAAAAAATTAAGTGATGTAATCACCTCAGAAGACAGCTAATTTAGATTAAATGTTCAGATGAAATTATGTTTGAGTCATTAATACGGAGATAAAAGCAGTTCTCATCCAGTAAACTTAAAAAGATCTTAACTCTACCCTATATAAATTAGAGCATATTCATAGTAAATATAGTCATATTTAATGTATTCAAAATATCTTTGAGTTTATTCAGCCAAATGGCTCATAGTATCAGAGGTCCGGCAAACAAGTATTAGTTTATTTACTGGAAATCTGTGTAAAAGACAACAGAAATCCATTTACAAGATATAACCAAAATAATTTGGACTCAGTCCTTCATTTCATGAGCTGCTGGACACCTGGCAACTTTCATTATCCTTAATGAGAAGCTTCCAAACCTTTTCAAAATATGAATACTGAGCACAGTGGGACCCCAGCTGAATCACCTTATATATTTTAGCATTCACACCGCTACAATGCTACTAGCTGTGTTGCACTATATTTGCTTCACTTTGTCTAATGGAAAGAATCTATCAGGTTTAATGCTAATGAAATATTTTTTAAATTCCTCTAGGCTCAATAAAAGGAGAGAGATGTGGCCGATACACACTGTTCAAGTGGTCAATTCTAGTTTTAAAGCAACAATGTATAACTCTTTCTTACAGGTTTACACTTTTAATTGCTCTCTCTAATCTAATTTTGCATTTAATAGACCATTCAGAATGCTTTGAAAATAGTATACGTATTACTGCAGCAATTTGGTTACTGCCTTACCACCCATCTACTGAATTACTCACTATGTATTTACTGCCAAAGCATCCGAACAACTCAGTGGACAAGAGCTGGGGAAGAGGGTGGTGCTGTATGGTCAGGGGCTGAGTTGAGATCCCATTTTGGGATTCACAGAAACCACACTGACCACAGCAGAAACACGTCTGGAAGTGTGAAACGAGGCAGGGAATGCCCCTCCACCCCCAACTAGGCTCTGTGCCTCCGTAACGCACATGTGCAAAAAGGAGATTTCTGGCTGTTAAGATGTGCGGTTTATGTGGCCACTCCCCATACCTGCAAAGAAAAAGCAATAGCTGGTTTGGTTGGGGTTTTTTTTTTCACATATAGGAAACACAGGTTCCAGTCTGGTTCTTTAAATGCTACAGGCTATATCTTTTCATGGGACCAGGACATCACAAAGAGTGGAAAGCATGACCAGCACAAATCACAGCCACTGACAGAAAAAGCCAAATCTACCCAGCAATGAATCCTGGTCTTAATTGCACCATCAAGAAAAAGGACATTTCTTGCAGTAATCAAGGCTACATTACACCAGCTTAATAGGACAGTGAAGGGGACAACATTATAATCACCACAACGAACTGCTGACACACCAAACAGAGCAAAGCTGTGCTTAATACAAACTTAGTTCATCCCTATAAGAAAATCCACTTTAAATTGCCTTACCATGCTTCTGTAATGGCTGAAGAGGGACCAGTGCTCCCGCTGGGCAGACACGGACATCAGGATGTCTGTAAGAATCCAGCTACCTGGTGTGACTTTTGCTGTTGTGTGCCTCGGTGTTTTGAGAGCAAAGCAGGCCAGAGTTATGTGCCTTGCTCACAGCAGCGGTTACTGATACACGGCTGGGAAAAGAAAGCCGAGCCCTATTTTCAGTGCTTCTTGGGGTTGCTGTCTTGGAATTTGCCTGTTTATTATACGAGAGGATTGGGAGAGTCCTCACGGAGTCTTGGGTGGGCATATAGGTACTGTGGATGCTTGAATACAACATTCACTTCTGTACTAAGAATGACAGCACTAGCAGAAAGGTAATAATTAATGTCTAAGTGATTTGGAGGAAACATAGTACTACAACTTTGGCAAAGCCTGAGAAATGTCTCTGCCATGACACTGCCTCCAGAGACTTCCTGGCTTCAGGAGGAAGAAGCAACAACTCACTTTGCGTGAGGACGAGGAGTGAGAAGCACCGTGCATCTTCCTCCACACAGATACCTGGCTCGCCCTCACTGCAAAAAGGATAATGCAAGGCTATGAGGAAGCCTTAGTGGGTGTCCCCTACATCCTGGCACACAAAGCCCACCAAAGGAGACCGTAAGAGCTACCAAAGTCCTGGGAGATTGAGTCAAGTGATTTCCAAGTAGCTAAAGATTAGCCAGCCTGCCGCAGGCATTATAAAATCAATAGCAGTTCATCAGGCAATTTCTGTAGTGAGATCCATGGTATTCCTAAAACTGATATCACTAGGCAAGAGGTGACTTTAAAGATTTGTTGTCTTTTCATGAAAAATTCTGAAGATTAGGTTCATACCCATCTGCACACAATAATTGACCCAGAAGAGAGGTAGCATTAAGAGAAAAATTGTTTGATGAAGGTGAGACTTAAGACACATTTTTTAAGATAATCTCTCTCAGTTTTTGGGAGCCTTAATGCACTGGCTGGCTACGGCCTCTTTCAGAAGTGACTAGAGCACAGAAAGACATTGGTTTTTTACATGTACAACTTCTCGTATCTGATCTTGAACAACTGCTTCTAGGTGTTAAAGGTATAATGGTAGAAGTTTAACTTGTCTATATAAAACACCTAGAGGAACAATTATGGTAAAGACTAAAGATAGCCATAGAATGGAAATGTAAATTATTTTTTCCTATATAAATTTTGGGGAAAAAAATATTAAAAATTAAAATTTTAAAATTTCATTTTGCAACCATCAAAACCTCACTCTGTTTCAGTGTTTCCAAATGTTTTCAAGAGCCTTCAAATTCTCTGAATCCCCACCAGTGAACCAGAAATGTGAGGCTTCCTGAAATATTCCAGGGTCAGGGAACATGTTAGTCCTGGGTCAGTCCCCAGTGCCCCAGTAACAGAAATTTGCCTGACAGGCTCCAACGATGCCAAGAAGCCAGGAAGCCTGCGTGTGCTGCCAGCCCAACAGGGAGGATGGATTGGGAGCACTCTTGTTACATTTTCAGGTGGGATGTTTCAATTTTATGGCAAGTGAATTTTCTCCTGGGAAATGATTGCGATGGCAAGTTCCCAGACCTCAGTCCTGCTCTTATCTGAAATGCTTCCTTGAGCAGGATGGACAGTGAGCAAAATCCTGGAGGCTTGGATCATTCAAGCTGATAGGGACACATTCTGCAGCAAGGGATGGGCTTCCATGGACTGGAAAACATCACAAAATACACTGAAATATGTCAGCTACCAGGCACCAAAGAAACACCGACACCTTTCCCTTTAGGAGTGTGTGGGGTGCCAGTGTAGCTACTAAGTCAGGTTTCAAAGATGTGAACAGTGTTTAACAGCCACCGCCTGCTGCCTCGTGTGTTGTGTGCACAAGGCTTCACGCAACGTCGCACCTTGCAGAACTGCTGGCTGGATTCTGAGATGTTCGGTTTGCAGCAAGGGAGCTTATGGATGAATATCTTATTATCACAAATACATACATAATTCAGCAGTTTCCTTGGTTTTGACCAGAGTCCCAAGCCCGGCACATTACACAAAACCTAGCTTAGGGCAAAACAATTACAGATTTCCAAGTAAGCTTCCAGTTGCTGGAGGGGGGAAGAGAAGGGCAATGAAAACCTGTTCTGAATAAAATGGACTTCTAGTGCCAACGGACATCGCTTGTCTCTAAACAGTGGTAAAGAGGAGCTAAATAGAGGTGCTGATCAATACTTCATACACACAATACAAACAAATGCTTTTCCATATATTGTTTAGTTAGAAAAGTTTTAGAATCATAGAATCATAGAATCATTAAGGTTGGAAAAGACCTCTAAGATCATCGAGTCCAACCGTCAACCCAACA
>NW_008794155.1:2862999-2872837 GCF_000699145.1 Aptenodytes forsteri | reverse complement strand
ACGTCCTTCTTGTAGTGAGGGGCCCAAAACTGAACACAGTATTCGAGGTGCGGCCTCACCAGTGCCGAGTACAGGGGCACGATCACTTCCCCACTTTTGCTGAGTGTCATTTGCAATTCACAAAGACCTTCTATTTAGCAGATCTTCAGGTCAGCAAGTGGTAAGTTTGCAAGATTTCAGGATCATTGCACCTATCAGCTGTTATTATAAACCCAGAGCAATCTTGGAACTCAGTTAATCTTTTTAACCACTTATTTCACAAGTTTAACTGTAAGTTTTACTCTTTAATTGTAAAGATCTTCCTATCAGCTATCAAGCATTCCAGCTTAACAGAGTCCATACCCTGAACAACACCACTTCAGCTTACTTTGACATAGCTATGTATTATATGGTGTCAATACCATGTATCATACCAGTTACTATTATCTATGGCAATTGGTAGTTTTAAGTTTGCTGCCAAAGGGACAAAGTGAGAAAATTTTGTGCAGACATTCATTTTAGGTGTTATGTTTCAGTGATTTACAAAAAAATATAACCGTGGATTTGCACAGATATCAGTTACGCTGCTCTGTGCTTACATTTTTTTTCTGGAAAACAGTAAGTCATTGCTCCTCTGACAAAGTTACAAAATGAGGTGACCAAGAACTATATAGTTGTTTTGGAAATGTAACGTGTATTTGCCTTACCTGAGAGAGGACGGAGAAGCAAGGCAAGCCTTTAGATACGAAACATACCACATACCACTTTCAACAGAAGTCGACAGCACTATTCCTTCAGCATAGTAAATTATGCTGGAAATGAAATGAGAAATTACTAATTTTCCAGGTTCTATACATTGAGAAGTGATATACAGTATGAAATATTGCTTCTCAGGTAAAGCAGCAGCCCACGCCTCCGACTCTATACTACAACAGTCACCAATGAAATATAATTGCTGGCAAGAGAGAAGTAAAAAATGAAGCAGTGGATTAAGCATGAAACTGCCAGTAGGCAGGCAGGCAGGGAACCAAAGGGAAGCAGTCTTTTCACATGGATTAGCTTGTTTCTCTCTGCTAATGTACAACAATTAATACTATATACATCAACAACCTGAAATATAAAACAAAGAGAAGGCAGATCATTTCGGTAGGCTACTGACTTTAATTGCAGCAAGGTATGTAATATCAATACCGGGCTCAGACACCGTAATTGAAGTAAATGTTAAGTTCCTCATATTCATTATGCTTTTAATATCTTTTTTTCCATAACTTCTGTTTCTGAATAAGGTTGCAGCGCTAGAGCGCAACACTCAGCTATTTCACATTATCACTGAGAATTCCCGGCATATGCTTAGTTCTGTTTCCTGAGGAACTTCTTTGTGTTTTCTTGTTTTCAAGACACTAACAACTGGGAAATTCTGGCAGATACCTATGGGTGAAGGCAGATGATGTTGCTGTGACCCAGCGCATAGCCAACGTGAAGCTGCGGCCTGGTACGGAGAGGGAGGTGTGCGAGGCGGCAGCAGAGCATCCGGGCCAGTCTTCGCCCTCCTCGCCCATGTGGGGCTGCAATCTCCACTTGCAGTGTGCAGTTGCACGAGGCTGACAGGACAATTCCAGAAGTGGTTTCAAACAGCAAAAGCAAATGATGTCTCTGTCTGTGCAGTCCTCCTCCACCAACCAACTCGGTGAATCTTGTACGTCTAGATTCTGACCACCTTAACTGTACCATTGAGGATTTCCCATGCTGTAGACCACATCTCCTCAGCTACAAAATGCTCTAAGAGTATATGGAAAAGCCCTTTTCACATACAGAAGGACTTTCTTTTTTCCTTTCATTGTTTCTCCATGTTTTGCTTTCAGAGCTAGCTCTCCAGCTTCTACTTGATCTTTGCTATGACTTGATTCACCGTGTAGCTGAAAAATAAGACTAACATTCTGGCTATCCCTACATTTGCAGCTGGGTTTGGCCCTAGATCCTAGCCTTTGCGAGTCCCTGGAGACCCAGGCAGGAGCTGACATCGCTCAGACCAAACCTATAGATTCTGAACTCACAGAGATTAAAAATCCTGTTCTTGAATGCAATTTTTAGATCGCATCTCCGAAAGCTAAATGCCAGCTGAAAACTGGCCGGCATATGAAGACTAGGATGTGAGGACTAGCACTGTCCATCTCAAATCACTTCTTCTCTCAGCATCTCAGACTGCTCTGTACAATTAGCAAGTCCGTTAATTTGCACCTTGTAGGTGGTCTGTGTATGGCTTGGGATAGGCCTGACCGGAAGGCAGTGGTTTGCAATTAATTTTTTTAATTCAGAATTATTTTTAGCCCATCTTTTACCTGAAAGTTTACATATTAAACCCAATTAAAGATGCACATTTTCCTTTAAAAATGAAACTCAATATCAGTCACTCTCCTCCTTTTATCTCTTCAGTGCAGTGGTGCTGCTAGAGAAAGAAGTAATTAACGAAGAGAATCAAAAAGTTTCCAAAGTGTTTCCTCTTTGGAATATAATCACGATAATATTAATGTAGTGTTTTTATTAAATGAAAATCAAGCCAGCCTAGGCCTGTAAATGTTACTTCACAGGCAAAGAAACCCTTATTAGCATTCCCTAGCTGCTGCTGCAATTCTTTCAGAGAAGTTTTATTGCTGCGATATATATTCTCTGCTTGCTACTAGATTTCCGTCTTGTTTATGGAATTTAAATGGTGTATTAGACTAAATTCTTCACCCTGCCTCTTTCCAGAAACAGAGATCCTAGACAAATGAGTTGATGAAAAGAAAACCAAATAGAAATAAAACCCCCAACACTTTCAAATTAGAATTCGGTAACCAGCCACGTTCGTATCAGTTATCAAATTCTCTGCTGACCTCTGCTGCAGCTGTCGTGGGAGCAAGAGCAAGGAAAATGTGGTCAGGCAGCTGCAAGGGCCACGTGTTATCCTGAGTCCCAAACTCAGAGCCTTTATGCTGTGAGGATGAAGCACCAGAACTGGAGCTCTGCAAACTTCAGAGTACCTTCACCCCTCCTCAGCTCTCCTGAAGGATGATCCCCGAGTCTTACTTACACCCAGGGCTGGAGGCTGCGGTCTGCATACCCCCCCCCAGCCACCATCCCCAACAACTGGTCCCCGGCACCGAGGGGAAGGCACACACTGGCAGCTACTGTCTGCTGCGAGGAGGAGGAACGGGCAAGTTGGCTGAACTTGCTGCCTTGGGAGCTGGAGGCAGGGGGAGGGTGACGGCTTTTCCGACACCTGCTTGTTATCTGCAGTGATGAGCAGGGCTCCTGCTGAACTCATCTGGAGGGTAGGAAATCTCTGCCCTTCACATCACTTTGTCCTGGGGAGGCAATAAGGACTCTGAAGAGCCGATGCCATGATGTTGGCCCCATTCTCAGGAAGTCAAAATCCAGTTTTGCTTCCATAGCTGTGTAGTCTGGAGTCCACACAGCTTTTTAAACTCGCTGGTGCAAACTCTGCCTTTTCCTCCCAGCATATCTCCCTGGTTTCAGCAGCAGCAACTGAGCCCTTTCAGCAGCCTTGTGCCAGGCAGCAGAGCGCACTCATCTTACACCTTCTTCATAGTTTTAGGACTCCTTTAACAGGTATGTTACAGCAACTAGAGCCAGCACGAACATATCAGGTCTTAAAGCTAACAAATGCAACAGGTTCAAACCCCCTTCGAATAGTAGGATCACTGACTACCTAGCCTTAGTGTCCTCCAAAGGCAGCGTAACCTCACACAAACTCCAAGGCCATGTATGAAACAGGGGGAATAATATTTAGAAGATGAGGAAAAATCAGCTCTGGCACATGCAGTAAGACTACATCTATATGAATAAAAATGAACACTGTAAGGAGCATGTTAACCCCATACCAACCTCTAAAACTGACAATATCCAATAGCTGAGCATCCCTTCCTCCTCCCTCCCTTGTCTGCTGACTCCCAGTGCAGGGGCTCTTGCAACCCCAGCAAGCCTCTCCCGTTCCACGCCAGCTCTCATACTCCACACCCTAACGAAGCTGAGATCTCAAATGGTTTCAATGTATGGGGTAGCTAAAGGGCAGGACCTAACTCCGCTGCTGCTCTTTCCAATCAAGAAGTCCTTCTAATGAAAAAGGGTCCTCAGCACAGGCCCAGCAGTGCATGGACTCAATGAGTAAAATCCATGTCAAGGGGATTCAGTCCATCTGGTCTGAAATGCCGTTCCCCTCTTAGACAGTTTATTCCCACTAAGCAAACAATTCTGAAATGCATACAGTGACTCCTAGGGTGCCACAGGAAGAAATTAAGTAGATGCTTTTATCAAATGGAGCCTTCTCCCACGTCCTACATTTCAGGAGGGATGGGGGCAGGGAGTGCCTGCCTTTCCCCAGGGCTTCTCTCCATGTAGACAGTTTATGTAAATAAAGTCATGCTGTGGCCTTCCCCTTGTTGAAATGGGAACAGCCAGCTTCTTTCCACGCAGTGTTTTGGACCCCAGGGCTTACGTTTAAAGCCAGAATAACTCTACTGAGTTCAGTGGAGTTACACTAACATTAAAACGGAGGAGTCAGAATCTTTGAATCCTTAGCACTCCAGCCTTGCTAGCGTTATTTTATTTATTCAGCTAGTCTTTCCAGAAAACATCCAATTTAGATAATAGCTAGTGGGAGAAGCAATCCCCTTTAGGGATCAGCAGTGGTTGTTATATGATTTCTTAACAACTATTTTCTCAGCAGCAAACAATTCTGCTACTGAAATAGTACTTTTGTAGCATGTGAGAATACAGCTTCCAGAACTACTTAGGTCTATCAGAGCTGAGGAAAAAACCAAAAGATTCATAAAGCAAGATTAAATCATTCATAACAAATGCATAGTTCATTTGGCCTCTTTTTCTCTTGGTTAGACTGTGCTTTTTGACCACAAAAAGGCCGGGAGATGTAGTGCACCGACCTACCCCCAAACCAAAAGAGGGGCTGAGAAAGGTTTTTCGTGTAATACTGGTTACGCTGGACTGCTTGGCATGATGAGGCTGTAGTGTTGTTTGTAGGTAACATGGCTGCTAGCACACAGGTCCTAGCAATCCTTACACTTCTGCCTACCCATGGCACTGCCTTGCACGACACAACTCAGTGTCTGGATGCCAACATATGTTTTCACAATTAAAACAATTTTACAATTTCTTCTTTCTCCGAGATTTGTTTAGACTGTACTATTTTCATGAAAAACCTCAATTAACATAACATCATTACAGTCCTCAAAAATAGCTATAAAAGGAACATAGATTTTCAAATTAAAACCAAAAGAAATATTTTTATGTTATTTTCCAAGACTTAAATTTAAATGTAGAGGGCATATCTAGGTCCTTATATGACATCTGAATATGTACATGAACATCCTCAAATTTCAAGCAAATATGTTTTGCAATTCAAATAGCGAGGAGAAAAGTCCAAACATTTTAGGGCCACTGGAAAGGGTTCATAAAATCAATCAATGCAATTAAATCGGATTGGATTCTTCACCTTGCTGATATTACATGTATACCCATGGATGAGACAGTCAGAAAGTCAGAGTGGGATCTTCTGGCTCTTCATCACTTAGTGGTGACAAACTGCCCTGCCTATAGCACTGCTGTGGTGGCAGTTGTATGGGGTGATTGAGGGTTACATATCTCCACACACATAGTTAATGATTCAGTAGGTGTTTAACAGCTCCACTGATGATACACAAAAAGCCGAGCGGATTTAACCAGACTTCTTTAATTATACGAATTTTCCAATAAAAATCAGAAAAGGAATCAAACTAAACCTCTCTGAACAACATTTATTAGAAACTCTGGCATTTCTCATTAGCTACTTTGTCATTAACACATTTCTCTATTTCGGTGGGCCTAAATTGAAGCTTACTTTTTGACAGCAGTCAGGAAAGCTAAGGAACGTGCAAGGAACACATCTGTAGACCAAGCTATCCAGCCACACGAGGTCAGTTTTGAGGGTCTGCCTGGGTCCACTTCTCGTACAGATCCAACGCTTCTCCAGGGCATCATCTGAAGACCAGCTCTGGCTGCTGCCCACATTTCAGGCCACAATACAAACATCTCAGACAAAGAAATAATGCTTCCTGGTTTTGACTCAGCATTTGAGCAAGAATCTTCAGTGTGGAGGCTGCCAAGTGCAGATAATAAATCTATTTCCCACATTTATTAGTTCTGTTTGTTGTACACAGTATTGATACTCCTCCTTTTTTAGGATTCTGTTTTAAATCACTGTCAAATACTTCTTAAGAGTCTTCATTGTATTTTATCTTCTGATTGCACAAACAAAACAATTTCCTACTGACAGCTAATAAAATATCAGCCAGCCTTCACTGCTCATACTGGTGCCGCATATCACGACACTCGACGCAGTTGCGCAGGACAGCAGGCAATCGTACGCTGTAATTGACAGCAAGGGGAGTGCGTTCCTCTGTCTATCACAGTCATCCCTACACTGATGAACACAAAAAGTCTCTTTTGCAGATTACTCTCAGTCCTCCATAGCTGTTCAGCTCTGGCAGATCTTTCAGAGCAAAGGAAATTTACCTTTTACAGGCTATTTATTCACTTTCTTGTCCTAAACTTATACTATCATTCCTTATTCTTAATAGTGGAGTACCCATACAGACTCGGACACGTTGTGCTAGACAGTGTAACAAATTTTAATATAGAGATGGCTGTTCTCCAAAAAAGCTTATAGTTCAGAAGAAGGAAGTTATTTTCAACAGAAAATAAATCTAACATTGTTCAGAAAAGATGTTATATTCACTGGATGGGTTTTTCTCTTGCCTTTTCTTTTTTTTTTTAAAGATTTGCCATTTATGGGCTGAGCTCTAGGTATCTAATCCCAGCTCCCCGAAGGTCTGTGGAGGAGATTGAGGCAGCTATACCTGCATTACTGTAACTTAGTTCCTGCAGATTTTCCACACTGCTAAACAGTGGCTGTAGCTCCTCAAACCATTGACTGTATCTCCTACCCTACAGCAGGCTTCATACAGCTGACGGTCTGTACCAGACTTACTCCAGTATCAAACAGGCTGAAGTAAGAATGGGGATATACCAGTGGTTAAGGCATTAGTCTGGGGTATCAGATCTCTCAAGCCTCATATGATTTTAGTTTAACCATCTGTAAAATGGAAATAATAGCACTTTCCTGTTTTATTCAAATGCTACTGAGATGTTGAAGATAGGAGACAATGAACTACTCGTAATAGGGAGGTCACATAATTATCTTGGCCAAGAATAAGGTATTTTGCTCGGAGGATATTTATGTCTACATGAGCACAAACTACAAACTGGAAGAAATGCTCTGAGTTTGCAAAATGTTAATTAGATTGCAGGAGGGAAATCATAAGGGTAAAAAACAACACCAATGTAACTACCCTACTCCTGCAATTAACTCCTCTCTTCAGAAGGCAGGAAAGCATGGGTAGTACTTAGCAGTAACCGAGAATTACAGCTCACCAGCACTAACTTTCTAAAAAGCTCTGAAAGGAAACCAATAACTATGGGATAAAAAGAAAAATTCTGACAATAAGGAATTGATTTTATCTGGAGAATTAGTCAGCAAAGTAAAAATGAAATAGATAAATTAAAAGATGCTTATAAAAACTACAAGAAAAATTCCAAGCATACACAGCAGAGCCACCATTCAGGACCTGGACAAGCTGGAGGAATACGCCAACAGGAACTTTATGAAATTCAACAAAGACATGCAAATAATGCCCAGAAATAACACAGGCTGGGGACCAGCGCTGCAGAAAAGGATGTAGGGGTCTGGATCAACAGTTGGATCAAGCTCTGATCAGCCTGGTCTGACCCCAGAGCTGATCCCATTTTGAGCAGGAGTGTGGACTCATTCAGGACCTGGACAAGCTGGAGGAATACGCCAACAGGAACTTTATGAAATTCAACAAAGACATGCAAATAATCCCCAGAAATAACACAGGCTGGGGACCAGCGCTCCTGGTCTGATCGCAGAGCTGATCCCATTTTGAGCAGGAGCGTGGACTGGAGACCTCCTGAGGCCCCTTCCAACCTGAATTACTCTGAATTATTTCTATGAAACACTCAAATAAAGAAAATCTAGCCAATAAGTTGTTATCTGTTTATACAATCTCCTTGGCCTGGCACAACACCATCCTACCAATAAATGCTGGAAGATACTATCTTGGGGAACGCTACAGAGCCTGCTGGTAATTCAAATCATCACATTAACTATATGTGCAATACACTCAGGGTACCTTATACCTTCAAGTACACATTAACTCATGCATATCACATCCACATCTACAGTATCATGAGAGTACAATGATTTTACAAAGATCTTTGGACTCACAGGGATACTATTAACAATCTTATCAAAATCCTTGGCACTAACACAGCCCAACCTTACCGACATCTTACCTTGCCTCCTCGTAGCAAAAGCTCCTAAGGCAGACTTGCATTAGTCCCTGTGCCTTCTCTGAAAAGCTTTGGAAAGAACTACAAGAAATTTGTGCAGATTTTGAAGTTTTCAAATTTCTGGAATCACAGCAGAGAGCTGTTTTTGAGCAATGGCAAACACAGGGGGTCATACTTATTCTCAGGGACTTTGGGATAAAATCGTCTTTAGGAAACAATTGCTAATTTCCCTTGACCAGTTCCACTGTCTTGCATTTCTGGGGCATGCACAGCCTCATAGGAAACTTATACAGACAAAGAGCAACAATCTCTGTGCTGCTGTTTGCAGTGGAAGTAGTTATCATTTTAGTACTTTTCTTAGTGGGAAAGGCTGAGCTAATTTATTCAGCAGGCAGAATCTTTTTTCCCTTGAATCTATGCAATACTTGCCACAATCACACTTTCAATAAGAAAGGGCTACACCATCACGGAAATCATCATTAAGCACTGAGCAACTATACCTTGTTCGGCTGTAGCATCAAACACACACAAATATCAAATGCTATTTGCATGATATCCTTCATTAGCAAAGGTTAGTTACACCTCTTGCACTTCTAAGGTTCTTGGCTCTTATCTCTAATTATGCACTAGCTTGCCCAGCTGCACAGGGAAATTGCACTGATAAAATCTTCAGAACTCACTCAGACCTGCGAGAGCAGGTTTGATTTAAATTAGACAGATACCACTGACTCTACCTCAGGAACACTGAGATCAGAATTTGCTGTCTATTATTAATAATAAAAGGATTCAGAACAGATTTGTCATGGAATGTGAAGCAGGGCAAACTGTGCCTCTTGGGATGTGATCTCTGAGTAACAGATTTACTCCAGCATATTATCTGAATAAAGGTGTCATATGAAACCCACTGAAGTCAATGGAAAGATGCTCAGGGGACCAGACTGGCAGACCCAGAATTAGAGTGCTACATACTGCATTAGCTCCACTACAGCTGCACTTTTGCTGGAGCACAGCTACCAAGCAGGAGGTTTGCAGAGGTTAGGCAAATGGCTAAGTTGAGGGAGATCCTGAGGCTTTGGGGCTGGACTGGGCAAATGAAAAAAGCCCAAGGACTAGAGAGACTGATACCCCACTCATCAGCCTGAGGGATCCTAAAAATAGAATCATAGACTCATAGAATAGTTTGGGTTGGAAGGGACCTTTAAAGGTCATCTAGTCCAACCCCCCTGCCCTGGGCAGGGACATCTTCTACTACATCAGGTTGCTCACAGCCCCCTCCAACCTGACCTGGAACGTTGCCAGGGGTGGGGCATCCACCACCTCTCTGGGCAACCTGGGCCAGTGCTTCACCACCCTCAGCGTAAAAAATTTCTTCCTTCTGTCTAGTCTAAATCTACCCCCCTTTAGTTTCAAGCCATTCCCCCTTGGCCTGTCGCAA
>NW_008794155.1:2837848-2862481 GCF_000699145.1 Aptenodytes forsteri | reverse complement strand
CATTGCTGGCTCCTGTCCAGCTTTTCATCCACCAGTCCCCCCAAGTCCTTCTCGGCAGGGCTGCTCTCCATCCCTTCATCCCCCAGCCTGTATCGATACCAGTAGCAGTGAGGCTCATAGTCATAGCCAGTTATCCATACAACAACTACTAGTAGCTACTAGTACATACAACTAGTCATAGCTAGTTGTAGTAAGGAAGTTCATGGGTTGAGTGAGTTGCACGTGGTTGTAGTTTGAGCAGGCAGGAGGTAGGTGAGTCAAGATGACAGGGACATCACTTGCTTCCTGGGAGGGAGCATCCCCCCGGAGCTGGGATTATTTGGAGGGCAGGGCTCAAGCTCTCCTTCACCTTTACTGGACAAGGCTCTAGTGAAGGAACTGGGGCACCTGGGAAGAATATCAAAATGCTTCTCCAACTTCTCTGACCACCACCTGCCATGCCATCTGCTGCTGCTGCCAGTGCCACCTGGGCAAATCACTGCTTGGATGGAGCACCAGGGACAGCAACCATAGGAAGGGCAGAGATGACATCCCATCAGCCTGAAGCCACAGTGGCCTCTAGAAACTGCAGGCGGAACTCTTCCCACTCCGACCAGGTGTACCGCAGCTATCAAACACACTGCAGTCACCAGAGATGAGTGAGTGACATTTGACAGCCCTGACATATGTTATATCTCTGTGCATAATTGTATTTTTCATATGCCAGGTGTGATGGCATGAGTTCAGATATTGACCTTGATTCTCTGGCTGTTAAAAAAATACATTTTCACATATTTCATATAACTGTCTGCATTTTAAGAATACTTTTAATTCAACGAGGAATACTACAGATGAAAGGTCTCTGAACCGATTTGCTTATCTACACTCCTTGTTCACTTACATCAAAGACTTCACCAATTTCAGTACTAACTCTGTGATAAAAAAATATATATAAATACATATATAACCACAAACAACTGTTAAACACCTGTATTTTCAAATGTTTAGTTTACATTTAAGAATTACTATAATGAATACACTGTCCAATATTGTCTGACATGTATAGAACCAACTTAAGTCATCTCAATGGGAAATTGATATGCCTTATGACCTTGATCTGGACGCAGTTTGTTTGATTTTGCAGAAGCACAAAATGGAATTATACTGCTTGCTAACTTCCTAACATGGTTTTTGAGGCTAGAAAATGGCTGTTTGCTTTGCAGCAGAAAAGCCAGATCTTAGATTTAGCAGATTTAGCTGTGGCTAAATGCTTGTGCTGTTTGTATGTATAGAGGAGGTGAGACAGGTAGTAAGTTTGACCACAAAATTGCTTGTAACCACCTCTGCAACATCACTTCAGGATACTGCTTTGATTTACAGAACACACAGCTTGGACGAACAGCAATGCTGTAGTTTGGTTACCATTTGTATTGTCAAGTTGCAGTGAAGTAAAGTACCTTAAACTTGTACAGGAAGGAAGAGTCTCTGACATGGCTCTTTAAAGCTCAAGGAACTCGAGCTCACAGGATAAATATCCTCCAAGGCCCAACTATATCTTGCTTCCAGGTGACTCACTCAAAGTGACATGCTTTCTGCTGTATTACAATTTATGGGCTAGCAGAGGAAGAAAAAATATTTTGGTTCCATGCGTGTCAAGGGATCTTCATGATTCGTGAACAGGAACCATAAACAGTAAGCTACAGCAGAAGAAAAAATACAAATGGTCTAAATGTTGTATGCTTTGCTGGTGAAAGGTCAAATTTTTGGATTAAGAAAAATTTCGGACACTAGCCTCAGTAAAAGCCAGACTCCTCTTGACAATATCAAAATACTATTGATAAAAAGGAGTAACTTACAGTTACACAAGAGTTACTGTAGCTTTTTGAACAGGGCTGTGTTATAATCCCTCCCTGAAAAACAGCCAGAGCCTTTTGGTTTCCTACAGGCCCAACACTTGTAGACTTGCCAGGTTACCACATGGGAAACCAGTTCATGAAACCTAAAACTGAAAAGGAACCAAGCCAAATGCCATATGGACAAACTGCCAGTTCAAATGCTTTTACAAGTCTTGGTGTCCCTTTGGAAGTCTGGGTTGAGTGAATTCTTCCTCCTGATCAAATACTGTGTCAGACTTCTACAAGGTCAAGCCTTGGGAGCACTTGTCAAGTTAGAGAGGATGTCTTTGACCTTAATTCATTTATTTTTTAGTACAAGTTCAGTGATTACCAGAATTACATCAGACATACTCAGCTATTAAATGTTCGTAATACAGTAACCTCAGGGGAAGCTAGGAAAAGGTAAATAACAGAGAGATGTGATGCAAAGAAACACTGTCATCTACAAGAGCAAAAGCATGGTGACTTACACAGCTTGATACCAAGAGGTGCTTCTGGACATCCTTCCAAAAGACAATATTAATTAGCAAGTACATCTAGGCCTCGATTTCACAGTCCTCCAGTAATCTTCAGACTCGCAAGAGAGTGCAGCAACATTGGCAGCTATTACGTAAGATTCACATTTCACAAAGAAAGCTGTCCGTCGTGCTTCCTGGCTGAAAGGAATAGCAAACTACAAGAACTTTCTTTTCCTGCCTCATTTCGTTAGTTTTGGCTTCCAGTGATCACCCCCGCAAGACTTCAACGTGCACTGAACAACGGCTGCATGGATGCTCCAACCAGTTCTGAGTGATATGTATCTGGCAGACAGTCCAGATTAGAAGGCATCACATGTATCAAAGCTCCTGTATTAATAGTAATTTAATAATAACTAATAGTCAGTCCAGATTAGAAGGCATCACATGTATCAAAGCTCCTGTATTAATAGTAATTTAATAATAAACTAATAGTAATTTAATCTAATTGGCCATTTTCTCTCTTTTTTATCTTATTAAACAGATCAAGTAGTGTATATATTGAAAATGCTCTGTTCCATTGTGATTTCTTTATAAATATGTTTCTATTTCAGTGAGGTTACAGAGCACATAAAATTTTCATATAACTGAAATGAGCTGTGTAGGGTAAAAGTAAATGCCAGCAGGCATCTAAATATTGTAGCATCTGTTATATTTTACACTCTGTGATCACGAATCTTATAAAGCTTCACTGCATTTTAGCGGTATTCTTCACAAACTATTGAAGATTGATGGCTAGTGTAATTGCCATATCTGATACACTATCATTTTTAATATACTGAACTACTGCAACTGCCCCTTTCTTTGTACTATCAACCTATGTCTATGTTATGCTTCCATAAAGAGCATATTGTACCAGTAGCCAGTTATATTACTACCAACTAATATTTTTACACATTGTAGGGTTATCTTAATTTTCACTGCAATACACTGTTATATGTAAGTACAGACAATACATGATAGTATGCAGCAAGATAAAACATGACCTTTCCTTTTATAAACAGCTAATTCTACGTATTTCAAAGATTGTTTTTTTTTTTTCCTCTTTCTTGTTGGTTATTATCTGTACTTTCAAGATAAGACTGGGTCAAATGGGTAAGGCTGATGAAAACGGACTTCTGAATTTCATACACATTTGCACATTAGATTAGCCAGAAAGAATAGCAGTACCTATGCATATGCAAATTTCTAACCAAATTGGAAATTGCTAAAGTAAAAAACACAAACTGGAGTTAGAAGGAGATCAAGAATCCTAACAAAATATGGTTACATGCATAATGAATATCTATTTAGAAGCACAAACAACTACCTCACCACCTTTCCATCCATCCTGTTGACTAATGATGTGCATGATTTGAAGAAGAAATCAGTCTTAAGGAGTAGCACTAGCACCTTGTTGATCAATTCAACGGAAAGCTCACCAAAGAGAAGCAGATAAAGTACATTTCCCTAGCTAATCAATTAGAGCTCTCATTTATCATCCCCAGCCAGGCCCATTACTCCAAACAGCGTTTCAAGTATGTTCAACTGCCTTTGCTTTAATTTCTAAATAAATACAGCATTTCTGCTAGTGATGAGAGCACAGTGTCAGTCAGAACTATCTGTTGACTTCACCACTAAGAGAAAGCTTTTCATTTACAACAGCGTCCAGTCTGCCAGCGAGTTAGGAGTTCTGACTCAAAGATATCAGAGGTTTAAACCAAGAAACATAACCAGCCCTTTCATTAGTTGTCTGCAGATACAGGGTATACTAACTTTGGTAAACACCTACAGTAATTTAAGCCAAAAGCTGGCAGTGGGAACTCGCGTATGAACCCTTCTTCACACAAAAAGCACAGCTGGCTACAGCTGAATTCCCCGTGGACTAATGATTTCTTGGTTTGCAAGAACATGCTCACAGGGCTCTCCTGAGAGCAAAAAATTTCTATAGATTATTTAAACTCACTCATCTTACTCTTAGAGGGCTTGCAAATGTGTATTAGCACTTACGGGTATAACATATTCAGAGGAAAGGTGTCAGTCTGAGTAACAAGCCTACCTCTTTTGCATCTTTAATAAATGACTCCGTGAACAGTATACAAAGTCACACATTTCTTATTAGCTGAAAAAATGGGAATGCTTCAGAACAGCTAAAGAAATATTAAAACACTGAACATCTGCAGAGATATGGTTTAATGAACAAAGACTATTGAAGGCACTCACTGTCCTAATTTCCACTAAGTTGACAGACAATGCCCCAAAACTGCCTTTCAGATCCAACATTAACTAATAAGCTAATCAGAGCAGAACAAACCATTTGTGTATGACTTTAAAATAAAGAATGGCAAGTATAGTTCTGCAACATATGCAGTGTTTTGTTTTTGTTTTTAAACAAGAGAATGATTTGTTTTGCTAAAAATGCACACACGCTGAATAGTCTGTTTGGTATAAAAATGGCCAGATTTGTCTAAAATTACTGTACATTTTCTATGAGCTGCAATAAACTCTACAATTGTGAACTCTGGCCAAAATTCCTTTCAAAGCTCGTAAGATGTAGCTTGCCATAGCTCTGCCATTTGGCCACCGAATTTATCTTTTATGGTGAACCTCAGTGCACCCATCAGTCTAGCATCAATAGGTGCCTTGCAAAAATGTCCTTTTAAAATGCTCCACAGTACCATTCAGTACATCTTCTGCAGTGGCTAAGCTTTACTCAATAGAAAAATTCTGTATCTGGTTAAAATGCCTATTCCATGACTCAGTAGAAATATTTTATTAGAAATAGATGGCCATAATAGAGATGTAAAAGAAAGGAGGTTTACTCTGAACCTATTTTTACCCAGAACTGAATTTGCAGCCATGACATTTCATGCCCCCTATTGCTTATAACTTGGAAAGTGATCTGAAAATATGTCTGAGGAGTTATTTTGAAGTCTGTCTTCTGTGGTCATTTGCTTGAATCCTCTATCCTTCCCATCTCTTTTAAAATGCCAGCTTCTTGGGGCAAAGGCTGACATCTTCTTAGTGTTGTATGGATCTTGCACTATGGATCCCAAGACCAGTGTTGGGACTAGTCATAGCATGATTTGGGACTTCAGTGATAGCATCATTTAGTACAAATCACACACCAACTATTTGAACAGAAACAATTCTAAATTATAATAATTGTAGTAATTATTTTTCACTAGGAGCCATCCATGAAAATATATGCACAAGCACGCATTTAACATTTAGTACATTCACCACAATTTTATCTAGGCAGTGAAATTATAGAAGACTAAAGATAATGAACCCAAAATTAGATTGGTGGCAACTGAAACATATTCAAATACATTAAGATAGAGCCTGTTAAAAAAAAAAAAGTTACAGCACTTATTTAAACACAGAGCTCAGTCATGTAGCTCACTTTATTTCTGAACTATTCCCAGGTAAGCTGTCTACAGGACTTTTAAACCAAAGACACCACGTACCCATTCTCCTCAATGATCTGGGCTGCCCAGACAGATAACATACTGGGAACATGAACTGTGATCATTTACCTCACATAAAAACTATTTTTTATCCTAAGAAACACAGTTCAAGCAGGGAGCTCTGCTCACAGAGGGTAAAACCACCATTAAGCACTGAATTAAATTACAATGGATCTCTGGAAAGTGGTTGAGACTATGAATTAGATGTGCAGAAATCTTGGTGGGGTTTTTTTGTTTGTGTTTTTTGAGGTTTTCTTTCTATAACGATTCCCCAATCCAGTTCGCTGTGGAGCCGCAAAAAAAGCCATGCTAAACTAGGGGAAGGGCTCTATTTTTTGGCAGCAGTACTGGTTTATGCCAGCTTAAGGTCCTTGTGAAACTACTGCTCCAGACTAAAAAGCCAAATTTGTACCAGAAGGAAAGACACTGAAGTGAACGACTTCACCTCCGAGATGAATTTAAACAATGGTGCCCACCTGCTAACAGGTAGTTGAGACGCCCAGAGGCACAAACACGATGGCTTATCTTATCAAGCTGAGGCATTTATGGGAGAAATTGAAAATTCATATCTGCATTGCTGACTCAGTTACAAGTTATGCAAAAATGCTGATCTTTGTACTGTTTGTTTTATGCAGAGGGTACAGAAACACACTAATATTCCAGCAAAAAATGAATTAATTGTGCAGATAAAAATTTTATGTTGTACAACTTATGACCTGCCATTTGTTGTTTGAACAGGCCAAACTAAGTCTGCTGATCACTGAAAAGAGAGATGAAAAATGTCCCTCTGGCCGCTGAAGGATAACTCCTCACGCTGGAGGAAGGGAGCACTAGGAACTGAACATGAACCTTGTATTCCTGAGCTGCTCCTAAGTCAGTATGGGTACAAATACCATTAAAACATGAAGGTAGCATCTCAGTATGCCAGAGGGCAGAACCTGAGACAGGCACCTAGGAAAACTTAAGGTCTCAGGTCAAAGATTTAAATTCTCTCTGGTCGCTCTCTCCACTTCCTCTCCTATATCATGAAATGAATAATTTTATTACGTTTCTTCAGTGTGGAATGATGAGAATTAATGGAATTGGTGTTTGCAATGTGTTTTAACACAGGAAGCAACATTGAGTGCTAAGTGGTCTTGCAGTTATTGATAAGCCTCAAAATCTGCACAGATGGTAGACATGGTGTCTCAAGAGCTAGGAGTGTTTTTAAAAAGACATAGATCTTGTTAGCATATATTGGGGAAAAAAAGTAGAGTGTGTAAAGGTCTTATCTGCACTTCCATGTCAAGAAGACTTTATTTACTCGATCCCATCATTCAGCAGCTGCAATATCTAATGCAAGACTAATATGATTCTTCATGTATCTATCAGCAATGATACTCCATGACCTTGGTGGAAACCGAAGTAGGAAGAGCACTGAGAAATCACGTTAACAAAAGAAAAAACGTGGAGAGAAAAAGTGGAGAGGGAGGTTCTTCTTATGAGACACCAGGAGCAGCACTATGTTCATAGTCCCACTGGGAACAGAGTGCGTCTGACCACTTGATGTCAGACTTGACCCACATTTCAGTCAGCTGCCAGGGCAACAGAAGCTTCAGATGAATTTGATAGAAACGTTACTACACTTGAAAGATGTATTTTGAAAGATATTTCTTTGGAACACAAGTTGTGGAAGGTCAAATATATGAAATAACATGAAAAGCGGTATTTAAATCTTGACCTAATCAAAGGAGCTGAATAAACCTCCTCACAGCAAGAAACTCACATGGTGCTCACATCTTAATGATATTGAAACCCCTACATCCAAACAGGTCTTCAGTTTGCAGGGAAGCTTGCAAAGGCCACATCTTGGGCCTGCACCTAGCACAGCTCTCCAGAAATCAACCGGACAGAAATCTGGCAACCAGCAGTCCCTCAGCCTCTTGAAAACACAAAATACAGATCTACTCTCAGCTCCAAAAACACCGACTGTCTTGATTAGTCAGTATTAAGGTGTTTTATTACTCCTTGCAAGGCAGAACACTCTGAAGTTATGATCTTACATTGCCTTCCAGATGCAATTGTGCAGGCTGTACGGATCCCAGCCTCACCAACACTGCTCACGATCACCCCCCTGCCAGAGGTAATCACCTTCTGAGCTTCTTGCTTGAACATGCACGGCATGTTCAAGCGATGAGCATTCTTTCTGTCGTAGAAATAAAGTTTAACAAAATGGAAGAAAACTACTCATCAGCTCCTAATTTGGGCAACATAAGCCAATTTCTCATTACAAATAGGTACAGCTAAACACTTTAAAACGCTTTACTGCCTTAATTTCAATCAAAGGAAGTGAATTAGCCAGCATTTAAACAGCTTAACAAAGTCAGGTGACTTGGATTGAAACTAGATCAAGAAAATGCACACGAACGCTCACCTGATGGGTGGTGGTAAATAGCAGCAGAGGAAGTGGTGTGCCACCAGGCGCCAGAAACGGTGAACGACAAGAGTTTGCTCCCAGAAGACATGCACCCACAACCTAAATCCCCAGCTCAAGAAAACATTTACCAATACTGCTTAACTTAACTGTGTGCTTAAAGTTGCACTGAGTTCAATGAGATGGAAGCATTTGCTAAAAAGTACACTGGGGCTTAAATGGCTGATGAAAGAATGAACTTAAAAATGTGCTGAAATACCTCCCTGAATGATGTCTAGGTCTTCACAGAGGCTTGGATATCAAGAAAATTAGAGTGGGTCATATGAAGAACTAAAATAATAGCACAGAAAGCGCAAGGCAGCAAGAAGAAAATGGACAACTGAGTGTAAATTTGAGCATCTCCAATTGGCTTCTAAAATCATTTATTCACAAAGTCACCAATCCAAGAAAACATTTCTGCACTCAAGTTATGCATGAGCTTCGATTTCAGTGGCTTTAATGGGCTTTAAGCACTTGATTTTGCTGGTGTCAAGGTTTTAGTGATCTAAATCAATATGGCCCTTAAGATCAGGATTCTCCTTGCTTTTCTCAAACAAACAAAAAAGAAAAAAAAGGGAAAAACGGTGGCTGCTTCCTTCCTGCCACTACATGGGGATACGTGATGATTTGTGTATCCTGCAGCAGTGATGTTATCTTTATTAGAGCATTCAAACCACCAACATTCATTACCATAGCCTCAGTGAGTGAAATTACTGTTTTGAAATAGGCAGTGCCATTTTCTACTCTGTATACTGATTTTCAGCAATCATAAAAGACAGACCTTTCTAGGATCCAATGAAGCAATACAATAATCTATATTCCCTGTGCAGAAGTAGAAAAAAACACAATTGAAACAATATAGTATCAGCAGAGCATAACAACAAGCATTAAAAATAAAACAGGATGTGAATGATTGTTAGATAACTAATAATAATCATGGGAGTACTCCTGTCTAAACAATCAGATTTCAATCTAAAGTGTATTAAAAACAAACACAGGAACAGGTGGCTGAGCAGTTAAAAACTGAAGTGATATGATTTTTTTTTTAGTTATTAATTGTTACCTGTAATTTATTTTTTTCTTCTTTTCTTTTTCAAAGTAATTTTTTATCTTACTAGAAATAACAGGAGAAGGTAAATGTATCATTTACCAGCTTCCCCATGAAATTTAGCAAGGCAGAAAGCATAATGATTTCATATCTCCTAAAAAGGAGCCACCACATCTCTCTGAATTTAGAAGACCACAGCAGAGAAATGGCCCACGCTACCGGAACAGAGCATTTATCCTTATACCTCTCAGTCCTGCTTCCGACTAGAATTCTTCTGCATTTTAAAGGGAGATGTAAAACTACCACACACCTTTTAGTGTCTTATTAAACGATGAGTGGAAGCAAAAGGAGGAGGTTTTTTTCTAACTTCTCTGATGATGCAGGTTTTACTCTGAAGCCTGAAGACGGAAAGGATCCTCACTAGAACTGCAGTTCTCCTAAGGTGCTTAGCCTGGTCAGTAACAGACTTTGGAAATCTTTGATAGAAACCCACTGTTGGTAACAGTGGCTACATAAGACATGCAAATTCTTCTCATTCCCTCACAAGCTCTTTCCTTGTGTATTGTAGTTTATTTGCTGCTGTATTAAAGTGCAGCACAATTACAGATTCCGACCGAGACTTCTTAATAGTCAGCACCAACACCACTACAACTGGTGGATCTGCAGATGTGATTACAAATCTATAACCATCTGCAAGCCCCTCTTCCAGGCAATAGGGAAAGATGAGATCATTCCTGAATGGCATTCCAGGCAAACCCGACACAGAGGATTTATTTAAGAACTGCTATGTTTATATATTTATATATTTATGTATTTCAAATTCAGCACAGCTGCAGTTGTCTAACAAGAACTGTCACACATGCCTAGGCCTTTGTAAGGGAAAAAAACTTGCTGTGCAATTTAAAAACTACAAGCTTCATTCATGATAGACTGTCTCGGGAAAGTTTCATCAAACCTAACAAAAGCGCAACCCTGCCTTAGACCCAATCACCCAAGATTTGGGAAAATTGGCCAGATTTTTCGTGGATTGGCCACAGGTAGATCTCTTTAAAAACTCCAACTTCCAAAACGTTGGTGTCCTTGGTGTTTCAGTGCTCTGGGGCCAGGGCTAAAAAAGCTTTTGATCTCTTAAGCTCCCCCTGAGTTCAGAGCTTAAGTTTTCATCCCAAATTTGGATCCTCCCTTACTCTGCTCCTACTTAACTGTGGTAAAACACAGAAAAGATCCCATAAGTAGATAAGACCTATCTCTACTTCTAAACTAAAAGAGAAAGCATGAAAAAGGGTCCACTGCAATGGATCTGAATGCCTCTGGTTGGTGCAAGGCTTCTCCAAAAGCTGTTGGGCAGCAGGCCTAGTTCGTTTGACTGTAGGTATAGATGATTTAATGTCTGCTGCTCTTGCATGATTCAGAGAGATCATGTAGCTATCAGTACAGCACAGGAACTAATTAGTGACAGTTGGCTAGTTTCTAAGAGAGCGATTTGCTGTTGGAAAGCTGAAGGTATTCCCCTCCACTGTGTGGGATGCTGAGCTATTATTTTTTATCACAGCTGATACCTCATGTCAGTATTTTCATGCTGGATAGTACAAGCTTCTCTCTTGAATGTCCAATGTGTAGATGTCAGATGGTACATTTTGGCTATGAAAAGAAAAATTAGACTTGATCTGAGCTACTGCCAGACAGGCTTGGAAGAACTTTCCATAATAGAGAGTGGAAAATCTCACAGCGTCTAAGGCCAATGAGCCAAAGTGCACGTAGCATCTGGATCAGTGCATTTATTTCCTTATCAGGGCTGAAGCATTTTCTGTCTGATCAGTTTATGACTTTTTGGTGCATGAGGCACTACTACTGCATTTCATGATTCCCTCTAGTTTTCAAATTCATCCCTGTGCCTAAGTGGAAAAAGTATGGAACAGACCAGCGAGAGATCAGGCCATAACCTGTTTTGTTGAGATTTGTTTCTCAGAATTTCTGACAATAAATGAAGTGCAGGCTTGCATGAACGTGGCCTGGGGTCAGCGGGATGGGAAGGGAGGCGATTCTTTCAAGAATACTAATAAACATTACTGGAGGCGATTCTTTCAAGAATACTAATAAACGTTACTGACTCAATGATCTTAGAGGTCTTTTCCAACCTCTATGATTCTATGATTCTATGATTCTATGACTGGGACAATGAATCATTTGGCGGTCATGTGGTAGCTATGAGGTTGAATCCGTAGCTCTTTTATACGGGTGGCTGAACAGATTAGAAGCAAGCTAACTCATTCCTTGAAAAGGTGAGAATGATGACGAAACTCAATCCCTTCACAGCAAAACATAAACCCACTTTTTCAGCCAAGCCTTCCCATACGAAAAGGGGGGAAAGTAGTTATATACATGGGATTAATTCAATTTTGAGAATTCTCAAATTTGGGAGAGTTCCTAGCATTTTTAGAGTTTTGCATATGCTTAAATTCTTTTCTGGATTAAAATCCAAATCTGAAGCACCTTTGCAGTCGGTATGATTAGGCAGCCTAAATCCAGTGTGAAAGAAAAGAGTCAGACCCACTGGGCTCTGCTCCAGAAGAGTGAGGAGACAAACGGAGCAGTTCGAGCTGAGAAGGGAACGGTTGTTGCATGTGTCCTCCAGTGTAAGATCTAGGGAACATCAGATGAAAGCAGCAGGTGTCAGACTGAGACAACCAAAGATGCTACCTCCCACAATAAAATAAAGCTGTGGACCTCCGTATTAAAAAATGTGTTAGATAGATTCCCAGAGTGGGAGAGGATAGATGGACAAAATTAGTGTCTGCTGACAAAGAAAGTTATCACTGATCACAAACCTGCAGAACGTAGTGTCACCTTACTGTCACCTAGTTGCTATATTCTGTCATTAGCATCAACTGTCAGCGATAGCTAATAAGACACTGTTGGCTGAACCCTTCCTGCTGTTGAAGATTGCTGTTCTCATAGTCATAGGGGGTTCAGTTATCAGTGACACACTTCTTGCCACAACTGTCCTACAGGGACAGAGTCCTACAGGGTCTGACCATGTTGTCAGAGCCAGGAGCTGGTAATAGGGTCTATCAACAACCCCAGACTGTGATAAACCAAGTGATAAACCAAGTCCAGGGACCATCCAGGGATCCCAGTCAGGGGTGAAAGGAGACAGGGCCAGGGACAGGACTGGAGACAAGGCTACAACATGGGTCCAAAGTCCAAGGGGCCAAAGACAAGGCTGGAGTCAAGCTATAATATACATCTGAGGTATCCATCCATGAGACAAGCTGCCTACAGTGTGGGTCCAAGGTCCATCCAGAAGGCAGGACTGGAAGCAGACACACTTGAACTGTAGCTCAGGCAAGGACTGAGCTTAAATGGAGCCGCTGGGTCCCGGGGCAGGTCCAGGGATGAGTCTCCAGGAGAGACAGGCCATTCAGGCCTATGAGTGCCCTCAAAATGGCACCCATCCACACAAAATGTGTGTCTGTCGAAGTTTCCTTTCATCTTGCCTATGATCTTTGAGGAGTCCTGGCCAACTGAGAGTGTCAAGCCATCCACAGAAGGGGTGATGCACTCTCACTCAGTTCTTTTTACACAGTTTATTCCAAAACACATGAAGGCCTTTCAGTAAGAAAGTACACAAAACTGAGAAGCGAAAGGACCACTGATTATTTTCCTCAAATAGATCTGTTGTTTTTATGAATACAACAAAGAGTTTGCAGGAATAATTTTTGGACCATGGCTCATTTGCTAGTCACCAAAGTCAGTTTAACATTGGTGTCAATCTATTTGTCTAACTGACTTCTTTGGTTGGGATGATAATCGACAAAGTGCAAGCAAATAGAAGACTTCAAATACATAATTTTGGAAGCACAAGGGTCTGTGCTGAAAATCAGAGATCTTGAGGATGAAGTAACAATTTTTGAGTCTAGAAATAAACTGTTCTAACATTCTCCTTCACTATGTTCATGTGTACCAATGAACAGCAGATATAAAAGGCATACAAACTTGTTCTTCTTTCCAAGTAAAGTAAGTTAAAACAACTATACTTTAGTAAGAAAAATCTTTTATGTAAAAGATCATTTAGATCTAGAACACAACTGGAATATTAGCTATTTTTAGTGGCATGAAATTTTTTATAACCTTTGACTCAGAACATCCTACTAAAAAGCTTCCTTTCAAAAGCATGAAATGCCTGAAGATCTGTCTATATTATTTAAACCAGCAATTAGTACCAAATGTTACTGCACTTTATATTTAGGCACCAAATTTCAATATCTTAAACAGAAAGAACACTCTTGAAGGACAGAAGGAATAATTTCCAAATGTAATTACTGCATATTGTTTTGATTCTCTCTCACTAATTTACCTGATTGCAAAGTAAAATTAAATGAAGTTATATTTAAATTTAAAATTGGACATGTGAGTAATGTAACATCTTATTATCTTACTGCGTGAGAAAAAATAGTTTTAGTGTATATTCCACATTTCATTAAGCAGCCCATATCCTGCATAAAGCTGCTAAAGGACATGGAGAATATAAAAATGTCATAATGTTAAGAGTACACAGCATATCACAGTTATTCGGTAACAAAACCTCCCAAAACATCAAAAAAAAATTTTTTTTATAACTCTGTGAACAAAAAATGTTCTTAAGAAAAAGCATGTGATGTAAATAGTTGTCACTAAATGCATTTGATTGATAATCACACTGAAAAGTTCCCTCGACTTGCCCAGCATTACAACGAATTTGCATCAGTGCTGAGAACTGAAAGTCTACGTCAAGATCCCAATGCCAAGGGGAAAGCACACGGCAGTAGCCCAGTCCGCGCACGCCGCAGGCACAACAGGCAGCGCCTGACTCACTGGTAGATCTTTGGGATCACACACACAGAGGATGTGCGACTTGCTGGTTGGAGCTAGCTCCAGACAAAACGCCTGCCAAGGAGGTAAGGGAGCTTCACTAAATAGCAGGAGCCTGACTTCTCTGCTTGTCGACAGCACTTGGCTGGGAAATACAACCACTTCAAGTAAACAGAAGCATCGGTGTAAGCGGTCTGATTCTTGGCAGTATCGACAAAAGAAGAGAAGACAGTAAGGCAGCCCTTCAGGGCCGAATGGAAGCCAAACGCTGAAATGCTGTATTTCACTTGCATGTAGGCATCTGTAAAAGACTTTAATCTCCACAGCTACCAACAGTAGTAAAGGGGGCTTACGGTTTTTAAAAAATTAAATATTTATGGTGGTGCTTCCCTGCGCTAGAATATATGCTACAAAAATATTTCTACACCTGTAGTTTCATTTAAAGTCACAACTTTGTGGATGTGATTGAACAATTCCCTCCTGGTGGTTGATCTGTTCCTGTTCTGCGGACATTACTGTCCAAATCCAGACAACCAGACAGAAAAATAGACATAAAGCTGCAAACACCTACCCAACATTTTTCTTCCATAAATAGAGATTACCACTTTGCTTTATTTAATAGGGCATCTTAATATCACTTTTAATCTTTAACAACCCGCCCCTGTTTTCAGAAAAAATTATCTGTCCCATGACCAATAAGGCAACAGGTTCCAAGTCTATGAGACTGCTGTGAAGACTCCTATGCAAGTGTTCCAAGCATTCCCATGCAAATTCAGTCACCACAACTACCAATGCTGAGTGCAAAATGCTGAGTGCTGACATCACAGTCCAATGTTTTAACGTCCAGGGGCTGAATGATAACTGCACATTTCACCATAATTCTAATACAAGTGCTAAAATCTGTTTCTTTAGCTGCGTCTAAACCCACAAGCTAAATAATGCAGTCAGTAATTCAAACAAAACTTTCAGCAACTTGAGAGGAAAAGCTTGAAAGCATTTAAGGAAGTCTGTTGGGGTAATTCCTACAGACCTTCATTCATGAGGCTTATCTGACCCATTGAAGTGAATGGGATATATCACATCAGCAAGAGTTAACAGAATTAGTGTGGGCTTTTCTCACGTGAATTCACTACAGAGCAATACTTTTGATTTTCTTACATGCACCCTAAATTGACTTTAATGGATGCAAACCATCTGTGCATAGACCTCTGATACCAACTCATTAAATTAAGATCTAGAATATCTTAATGTTCTTCTGCCAAAAACTGTCCTTTAAAAAATACTCAATCTCTGTTACACATTTTACACATGTTCTCCTAACATTTATTCATACTACTGGCTTTTCGGTCATCACTCATGGTAGGATCTGTATGTCACTAGCGTGTCGCTGTATTTATCTAGCAATACCTTTGGCCAGAAGGAAAGAGATTCAGCCACCCCATTTGCTGAAGGAATATAGGGAATTCTGACTGTACTGGTTCCATCAGAAACTCTGAGGTGGTACAGAACCCTACCTCTACCACTGCCCTACACCTTTTCAGACCACGTTCCTCTGTCCGCCACCAAATTCACTTAATTAGAAAAAAAGCTCAGAGCTGGACCAGGGGAAGAGGTAGAGCAGCAGTATGGATGGAGCTGCATCGTGCTCCTCTACGGAAAAGGTGTCCACGCATACGGACTCCCTCCCCTTCTTGTTGCGGGAGGCTGCTCAGGCTCACTGTAAATCAATAGAGAAGGTAATCTGAGCAAAGTGCAGGCCTGGGAACAAACAAAGTCTAATACCTCTAGTCAGCTGAAGGTATTTGTACAAGCCTACCAGTGCAGTGTTATCTGAGGGACTAAACTGAAGAAATGACATCTAGGTGATCAGAAGTGCCATGTATATTTAAATTTATTCTGGTCTTCAGGTTCAGTATTCTGAACAATTTTCCCTATTAGAACTCAAAAGAAAAGCTCTAACCTGATTTATTTTTAAAAGAGCAATCCATACAAGGAAATCCAGGCGCTTATACTGACAACGCTTACAGCTGTAATGAATTTAGAACCTGATAGTTTGTTGTAGATTTTGTACATTATTATCTCCTTTGAAAGACAGGCCAACTTTTTTTCTAGGTAGCTGAGAGTAAAACTCTGCCTCCAGGAAATTGCAATCTTAAGTGTCCAGCTGACAGAGATCTGTTTGTATTGTATGGGGGTTTCTTCATCAGTATGTAGCAAATTTAAGAACCAATACTTGATTAATGATTTATTCCTTTAAAAAATAAGACGAAGAATTTTAATAATCCCTTCTACACATTTATAGTCAATTCCTCAAATATTTCCCAGGTGAGCTGATATAAAGTTATTTCCATCATTTGCATAAAGCTCTGTCTCCTCCTATTTGAAAATCTGCTTGTATTTTCTTCCCTAACATTAATCCAAGATCTCTTGTATTAAGTTTGCATATGACCATAACAACCGTATTTTAGCATTGATCCATTCCCATTTGTTCAGGATCTTGCATACTTGCATAGGAACCCTCCCTTAATCTCCCTTTCCTTAGCTACAGAGGAGAAATACGTCCAAACTTTCTTCATAAATCATGTCTTGGTAACTAAATCATCTTGGATTGCCCCCTGCCGCACCTTTTCAATGTCTTCCTGTAATGAAGTGGCTAAAACTCAGCACTCTTTTCTAATGAGACTAGTAGCATGCCAGAATAATTTCTGCAGCTTTATACGCCACGCTGCCAGAGCTATATTTCAGAAACTTGTTTGCTCTTTTTCATTTTTGTTATTGTTACCAGGAAATAGTGCTAATGGTTTACTCTATTATCTGCAGTCCCTTCTAGGGTCTTTTCTTAATATGAATTCCATGTTGTGTTCCTATTTAGACTGCAATCTTCATGCTTATTCTCTTAGTAATTGGCTACATTACTTCACATTATGCTGCACTGAATTTTATGAACCACTTATCCACCCAAAGGCCAATATGCTTGTGTTATAAATATTACATTTCTGCTCATTCCAAGCAATGCTGCTATCACCTGTGTTTAAATCCTTAATCTATTCCGCTCTCAAAACACCTCTGAGAAGGGTGAGCAGCTGCAGCTAAATGGACTAACCGCTACGCAGTCTCTCATAAAAAAAGAAAAATACCATGGAGAATAAAAAACAACAAAAACTAAGCCACATCATCTGTGTAAGGCCAAGTTGTCCCAATGGAGTGATTTTAACCATCAAGGAAGTTTCCTGACTACTTAGCCAACTACAGTGTAAGTTACCACATTTCATGCCCTCCACCAACATCCATCACTGCCTTCTGTTCACTCAGTGTGTCCTTTAAAGGGTCATTCTTCTTGGGACTCCAGCTTCTTCAAAGGGTTTTCCTGACACTCGGCCTTGGTCCCTTTTCCTTTTTCCCTGGGTAATTTATCTGTGAGCAAAATACAAATAATCTCTTTATATGGACTGCCATCCACGGAGCACAGACATCCACCTCTCCAGTTTGTACTTGTCTCTACCAGTCCATAACAGTATCTTGGCCTTTCTCCCCGATATCTCCTTACAAATGTTTAGCTATGATGTTACACTAAGGATGACTAAAATGTCGCTGTTTGCCTCCTTACTCCACTAGATGTGTCCCTGCTACTCTTTTTCTTGACCCTTGTGATGTTTTCTGCCTGTCAGTCAAACATTGAAAAGGGGAGCCTAAGACGTGTCAAAGCCTTGCTGATTCTTCCTATGCAAGAACTGTGAAACTGCCTTTTCTTTCTAATAACATGCTAAAAATCATGCAGACTTACAGCTTTCAGCAATTATTTAATTTTTTTTAGTCTTGCAAGTATAAGTCTTACCTCATTTATATCTACACAATAAGTCTTCACGCTTTTTGGCTCTGACCCTGCTACCCCTTTCTTTTTCGTCCCTTCACAGGTCCCACTTCTTGGTCACATTAAATGCAAATTACTTGTTCTCATTTTCCTGCCCTTCATAGCCTACCTCTCACTGGAAATGACGACAACTGCCTCCACTGTCTGTTAGCAGGGTTTCCAGATAAACTATTCCCTGCTGCCATCCCCACTTGGGATGGTTTTTCTCCAACCATCCACAGAGCTATCCCATTATCCTTCAAAACCATTCTTATACAGTTCCTCGGCTTGACATCTCTAATGGACAAATGTTAGGCAGCTGGTATGCTGATACCGTTTGCCTTCATGCTTATCAACTGTTTAGTAGTTTCCTTGTACTTCACCATCTGTCCATCTCCATCTGCTGTCTCCTGTCTTATACTTTGGATGTAAGCTCTGGTAGTGGTGACCGACTTCTACATTATTTTCCTTTTGTTAACAGAGCAGCTAGCACAGGGAGTTCTGGTCCATGACCGCCATTTGCTAGGTACTGCGTGAAACAAATTATTCAGTCAGCATGCCAGTGGACTATTTTCTCTGCATGGAGCAAGTATGCAACTGAGCTCACGGACACCATATCCTTTTGAATCTGTAACTAGCAATCATTCCCTTCTCCTGTTGCTTCCTGTTTCTCTGTTAATGTACAAGAAGATGGAGGGGAGAGAAGGTAAACAAAGTCAACCAATATTTATCAGTTGCCTTACTCCTTTCCATCCTCTGCTTTTTCAAGAATCTCTAGGAAAACAAGCTCAAAAATTATTTTTTCAGTTCCTCATGAAAGAAATGGAGGAGATTAATTGAAACAGAGCAACAGCAATGACCTCAAAAATCACGCCTGGGAAAATATTCCTGTTATTGATGAAGGATGAGGGAGTTCTGGAAGAAATTGAATGATTAGTACTAGCACAATGGTCAGAGCATCATGTCAAGAGACATCCGGAGATAAAAGGACAGGGAGAGGAGCAGTGAAGAAGTATGGCATTCAGGATGCATGACTGAGAAGCAGTGATCTGCACAGCATGGAAGATAGTGCCTTCAGGTACACAGGCGAGAAAAGAGGCAAAAGACCAAACTGAAGAATCATAGAATCATAGAATCGTTAAGGTTGGAAAAGACCTCTAAGATCATCGAGTCCAAACGTCAACCCAACACCACCATGCCCACTAAACCATGTCCCTAAGCACCTCATCTACGCATCTTTTAAATACCTCCAGGATTTAAGTAGATGATGTAAGTAGGCCTTACATCTTAGTAGTACGTGTTAGTAGATGATGTAAGTAGGCTTACATCTTCTACTTAAGTAGAAGATGTAAGTACTTAAGTAGAAGATGTAAGTAGGCCTTACATCTTAGTAGTACGTGTTAGTAGATGATGTAAGTAGGCCACGAATATGAAGGGAAGACTGTGAGTTACGACAGCATGGAAAGAAACATTTTCCTTCCTAGACCTCTGAAATTCCTCCAGAACATCGTTACTGTTTTTATAGTAAAAATCTACCATATTTTCTTAACCTCTAACTCATGTCACAAATAAATAAACTGCTTATGCTGGTGAACACAACTATTGTTCTGCTCATACAATGTAGAGATCCTGAGAAACACTAAGCATCTGCTCTGAGGTACCAGGAAATCTTTAATGCCTCTGAAAGGGGTCAGATGTTTACTTAGCACCTCTGAAAAACTGTTCACTTCTCTGCAGGATGGGCCCTTCATTCCCTTGTTTTAAGCCCAGAGGTAGGAAAAAATCCTAAACACGACACCAGATGTGATTCTAGCAACTCTGTTTTTACCCTCAAATAACTTTAGGCCCTTCATATGGTACGTTTTGTTTTGGTTTTTTTAATTATTTTTAGACACAGATGTTATATGAGCAATGAAATGACAAATGGTAACACCATACCTTTTTAATGAAGTGTTTATATATGTTTGCCTTTTCAAAGACTTTATTTTCCTACAGCTTATGAGATTGTATGAAAAGTTAAAGAAGGTTCAGGATGAACGTATTTTAAGCCAATAAGGGAAATTCAGCTGAGTGGTGGTTAGGAAAGATTTATGATATATCTCATATATTGATCAGCATTGATAATTGAAATGCAATCTATCTGGTGGCTTAGTATTTCAAAAGACAGCTCAAACCCAACCGTTTAAAACAGCTGATGCTGGAAGTCTTGGGGACAGTCCTCAGTCTGTATAAATCAGCACAGTTCTGGCAATTTCAGTGGATCTATACTGATTTACACAGCAGAGAATCTAGTGCTCCACTTCTGCAAAAGCTATGAAAATGCATGCAGTAAATTGACCGTGGCTTAATACTGCTAATCCAGCTGCCCTTGGTCTCTTTATTCTCTCTACTTAGACTTCGGAGATACTGTGTAGGTAAGCAGCAGTAAACTAAGAGTTCTTCAAAGAACTGGACTGTATTGATCGGCAGATGTTTTAAAGCCATTCCTGTAAGTACTGTGCTCTGTTAGCAATAGTTTCAGCCTAATGCATTCTAGCCCAAACTCAGCGTAGCTCTCCTGACACTAGTGAAATTGTGAGGCTATTCAGCACCTGACGGCTAGCTTCCTGTAAGGGTAGGACCTACTTTTCAGGAATTAAGGCCCAGCTTTTATTTCAGTCTTGTTTCTCATGAGATACTTTACCAGAGGCAGGGTAGCAAATAAAAACTTGAAGAATTATTTTGCTTTGTGGGATCCATTGTGAAAGTAGATGTAAGATCTTGTTCATAACTTAGTACCAAAACTCTTATCTGCGTACAACAAAGAACTGTCAGTTCCAGGCTATATTAAAAGCAGAACCCAGTGTTCTTCATCTCACTTTCTTCCTCCAATATTTTCCCTTTGTTACCTTTTTGTATGAAAAGAAAACGTACACCATTTTACACAGTAGGCTCTTTGGGGCTGCTTTCTGTACTATCACATAGGACAATAGGATTTCCTCCAAGCACTGCAACGGTTCCTAAGGATTTTTATTATATCTTAAGTCAGAGACCTTGGAGGAGGGCATTCAGAAGTATCCCGCTCATATGATAACTTGTGATCTTTATATCCGAGACCAAAGCTCCTGAGACACCAGGAGTACCAAAAGAACATGGACATGTGCAAACACACACACCACAAACCTTTTCTGTTTTTCTGCAGGGACCTTTCTTGCCCCTACTAATATCTGCTGGGCAGTGAGTATGGAAAGAGACTTGAGGGGTGGGAGAAAGGTCGTATTGTCTCACTTTCTTAAGAATGTCCCGAGAAGGTCTCTTTTCACCATGTGATAAAAAGGCTTCCTGCGGAACAACATATATGTGTAAAAAAATGCACGCTGTGAGATGTGGGGGAGTGATCCCAGCATCCCACTGCTGACTTATCTCCAAGTCCTGGAAAAGTTCTAGTTTTCTTCTAGAGAAAAACGACCTATTGCATTAAGAATATTAGAGCTTGCTACTTGTCTCAGCTCTTGATTAGGAAATTAGCACTGCCCCCTCCCTTCTTCTTCCCAAATTACAGCAATTGTACCTGTGAACAGGTGCTATAAGAAACCAGCATCCATTAGTGTATTTTCTGGTTTCATGATTAGCTGATACAAAACTGAAATGTAATCAAGTAAGGATTCATTCGTTTGATTAGCCATTGAAATTATTCTGTGCCTAATCAGATGCCTGGCTAGTTTGTCAGCCTCCTTTATGGAGTCTTTATCTCTAATGGATGGTCCAAATGCATTCACAACAGTGGATCTGATTTAAGTATATGTGTGGGTGTCCTCTGACTCATCTTTGAGAGTCAAAATAGACAGATGAAAGAACAGCTTTGATGTGAGCTTATTTCTTTCCTCACCTACAAAAAAAAAGCAACTTTGAATTGCGAAGACTCGTACAACAGAACAAGACTAGAGACATTACCAGAGAGAACGATCTATTGGAACAAGCTCTCTGTGCAAGCTTAGCTATAAAAACTGAGATCTGCAACAAAACAGATCCAGGCTTAAAATCCCTATGCTAAGTCATTGTAGATAGGCTTCTCACTCATAGATACAAAGATTTATGTATTCTCAAATCTTATGTTACTTATCTTTGGTAAGTTTTCTGTATAGTATCAAGGAAGGGTTTCCTTAAGACTGAACAATTGTAAAGAATGGGCATTCCTTTCAGGTCCTTACTAGAACTCGTGATCCGACTATAAAAAGAGAGAGACAAGACAAGATGTAACATACGCAGTTTGTTTTGGAAAAAGGTTGTTTCCCAGTTCGTAACTTCTCCGAGTCAGTGGGCTGTGGGTAGGTTCAAAAACAATCAACAAGCTAGTCTTTGTGAAGCATTTTTTTCCCAGGGATTCTTAGAAGAGCAGGAGAAAATGAGTGAATATTCCTGCTCCAGGGCTCCTTCTCTCCCCAGCCTCCGTCCAGGAGAGGAGACTATTGCAGAGGGATGCAGATCTTAGTCATGGTAGCACACGGACTGACTGATTTTGGGACCAAAAAGGTCATTCATTTTTGGTATCCAGAGCTAGCAGGGTGGAGTGTGCCCAGAGGACCTATCCTTCTACCACTGTTGAGCCATCCCAAGTCAGGCCTACAGCAAAATCCATTTCCCCACCTTAAAGCTGTGATTTTCTGCCCCAGGCAGCTGTCTACTTTACCTGTGTCCAAAGCTGGACCTGCTCAAACCAATAGTAAATTTTGCATGCAGCTAATTATTCAGGTTATTCTATGACTATTCCATGAAATGAATTTCTTGCTTACCTTGCTCCCTCCTCACATACTCTTGGGTTGTTACACTGCAACACGCATTTAAAAGAAAACTGTTTCAGATGCGAGGTTACAGAAAAGTTTCTGCATCTGATTAAACCACTGCGGTCAAAAACTTGCCAAACAAGAATATGAAACTGGCTGTATTTTCAACATTGCTGCAGGACTATGAATTCTTTTAAATTCTTTAAACTATCTTAAAATAGTTTTACCTCATTTCCACAGAAATAGTTTCAGCGCAGAGTTAATCCTGTTTGCTTCAATATATTTTTCCAAATATTCTTTAAAAATAGCACTGGATAATGTTACCTTATCTCTTTGTTTCTCTTCTTATTTCTATTAAAACAGCCTCCTTCAGTAACAAGTCATAGTGGAGGTATATTATAAGCCACAGACGTCACCTTAAATTGAAATATTGCTGATTGGTGACAAAAACATTTTTGCTCTTCTGATTTTCAATGTTTTCTCATCAATTGCTGCTATTTGAAGCTCAGAAAAAGGCAAAATGCCACTACAGTATCTCAAACAATTTCTGAACTTACAAGGAATAGAACTATTTGGCTTTCAAGTTCAGAAATAGATAAATATTATAAATATAGCAAATACGATGTTTAGATATTAGAAAACATTTTACTGGATAAGCCTGAATGCAATAATTTGATTGTGATTTTCAGCCTTTTAAACACAAACTCCATTTAAAAATTAAAGGTTAAACTTTGTTTACACTCTAGTCCAAGACCTGACTGAAGCAAATGCCGGAGTGAACTCCAGAGTCAAAGTCCGCTGTCATTGAATACCATACGCATTCAAGTTCGGATGCTAGAGGAAAAAGAGTATATCAACTATTTCAGCAGTGTAAGAGAAGTGGTTTTCCAGCCTCCGGTAATTAACAACTGAGTTCTATACCAGGTGTAGAACTGTTATTATGATTTCAGGGTGGAAGGAAAGAATACAAGAGTACTTTCAGGCTAAGGAAGTAGTCTACAGGAAACTGATAACTAGACTTGCCTTTAAAGTGGGATCTATTCAGCTCCACTTGCTTCACTCAAACAGCAGTTTGTACTAAGAACATGTCTTCAGATGAGGCAACTCTCTCTTCCCCCAGCCCTCAACAAAATCCAGCTGTCTTGAGTGGTATTTTAGGAAGGATTAATATGGCTCACAGTTTAAATTAAGCAGGATTCAAGGTTAAAATATTTCTCAAAAAGGATCCATTATCCAGGATGGAAAGGATAAAAGCCAGGGTTAGTGTATTGACTCTTTTACTACTGTCAGTACAAGAATCAGTTTAGCTTTTTATTAGTATTGCAGGAACTTCTCACTGCCCCAAGCCTTTCATTCCCAGTTCACCCATTGTTGAAGGTTTCTGTCCTCCATGGTTAGAACAGGCCCATGCAAACAACAGGGGACAGGACCTTCCAAAACGGATCTGAAAGAACAGAAACCTGGCAGAAGCAGATCAGCTGACGGAGTTTCCCACATAGTGGGATAACACTTGCCCTCTTCCCTTCCTCCCCCAGTTGTGCCAAATCATACGGCCATCTCTAATTGAGAAGAATTTGGACTGGAGTCAAGAATGCTATTAATTTATAAATTAATATAATAATAATATAATAAATTACTAATACAAGATAAAAAAAGATCCTAGTTGGAATCCCAATTAACACTCTGTAGTTATGAACTTAAAGGCTGATTTAGCTTTTTCACCTCTTGTCACGCCCCACCTGCGGGAAGGGGAGAGGGACCAAGATCCGCAAATCCCCTCGGTGTGGATTAAGGTGAAATAACACTCAAGGTCCAAAAACAAACTCCAACT
>NW_008794155.1:2796020-2836967 GCF_000699145.1 Aptenodytes forsteri | reverse complement strand
AGACACGTGGGCCTCGTCCCTTACACCTCTGCAAGCTAAATTCCAACAAAATTGATTTAGTACTTCTGAAATGAATGAATGATCTGTTACTGGCATCAGTAGTCGCATTCGTGACTTCAGAAACTGATTAAATGATAGCAGTGACAGATTTAGTAGTAACCATCCTCAAACACCATTTAAAGAGTTCTTGTACTGTGTCGGACACCCAGTGTAGGTGAAGCACTATTGAAGAAGGAGGAGGAGGCTCCCTGTGCTTTTCTGAAGGGAGCTGGAACTCCCTCTGCTGCTATCTGCGGCTTGTAAGGTTGCCTTTGATCTATTGCTGCCCCAGTGAAGCACAGGATGAAGATTTTGATGTAACTATGAACATAATGGGATGAAAAGAAGTATACAATCCCTGAATCAGGGTAGAATAAGCTAATGGGTTAACAAAAGTCATGTCCAGCCCAGAGGAACAGCCTCTGGAAATCAAACAGAAACCTCAACCTGAGAAGACCGTAGAGGATAAAGACCGCTTGCACAACCATGATATGCTTCTGAAGAGAAAGGCGAGACATCTGAATGCAGTATCTGCTTTGGGAACTATTTGACGGGACTCATCTAAGCCGGACTGCAGAAATACCAGAGACTTTCTGCTGATGGCTCCCTTTAGGGAACCCTCGGTCCTCCTTA
Organism: Aptenodytes forsteri; assembly: GCF_000699145.1. NCBI lineage: Eukaryota > Metazoa > Chordata > Aves > Sphenisciformes > Spheniscidae > Aptenodytes > Aptenodytes forsteri. The sequence continues at coordinate 2,836,295 of NW_008794155.1, read as the reverse complement.
TAAGTGACAGTTATCCTGGAGCGGAAGGCTCACATGCGATCAGATGGAGCTGAGCCTTCCTCACCTCAAGGTCTTCCAGCTGTCATTTTGGTACTGAGGGCTATGAGGACTATCCAACTGCCCACTTTCTACTGGACGATTACAATGGTGGTCCCGTCACGTCCTGAAGGAGTGCAGAGACTTCATCCTGCTCCTTTATGCAGACTTCTGACCCAGCGTCCATCAAGCCAGTGGGAGTCGAAGCAATGATCAGATGTAATCATTTTTGGAGTCACTCATAAGCCACCGTTCACATGCAAAGTCCCTTCAGTCATTTATTTCAACAGCCTACCTTCTAATGCCCCAAATCATATAACAGGATTTCTCTATCTGAAAGGAGTGAGAGGAGTACAGCCCTTCAGTTGTTATGTGGAAAATTATAAGCTATACTGAAATATTAAATGAATGAAGAGGCACTTACAAAGAAAAAGCTAGCTGTCAAGATACTAGAAAAAAAAAAACAAACCTGAAATGAAGTCAGTGACATTTAAAAAGAAAACCAGAGAATCTACTCAGCTTGGCTTTGCAGTCCAGCAGCTTGGAAATGATGGCTTATGAGATGTCCTGTAACACAAACAAATGTACCCTCTGGGCACAATATATATTATTGATTCTCAAATAAAAAGAGAGGAGATTGAAAAACACAGATTAGAAGAAAACTCTAAGAAAACCTCCATTCCAAGTTTTATTTCAGGTTTTAAAATAAATGCAATTGCAGATGTATACTTGGGAAAAGTGCTTCGTATCTTCTGACACAGCACCTTCATAACTGCTGCAGTTCAACATGACATTGTAATTCACAGAGAATTCTCACAGGCTTCAGCTGATGTGGACACTAATTGGAAAATTCAGTGAACAACGGAAACTATAAAGAAGTTACATTTCAACATACAAAACAGTGTCCTCAGAATAAAAAAGACTCCTATAGAACAATAGTAGGATGTAAGCTCTTTGAAAAGCTTACTGTCCTGCAAGGAAACTCGGGGGAATTAGTGTACAATGTTAAGCAGACATTAGTGGTTTGAGCTCTGAAACAAAATGAATCGAACAGAAGAGTCACCAACCCTCCTGGCGGCCTCTCGGTAATAAGTAAGGGTCAAAAGACAGCAAAAGGTTATGGAAACAAATTCTGAAACTCTTATTACTAGATTTGGCCCAAATTACATAATTCTATATCTAACTAAATTCATTTAATTGCAACTGCTCACAGGGTAGTGAGGGAATGTGTTTATGCATACTTTGTCTTTTGTTTAAAAACCAAAAGCAACTCTCCCCACAGACAAACCCACCCCTTTGGATAATTCATTTCTAGCTTGGTACTGCCCTCAGAGAAGACACTTCTTAAATGTTGGGTGAGAAAAGATGAAAAATTTTAGTGCAGGCATGTAAACTTCTGTTTTTCTCAATACTCCATTGTTTAACTCTTCTGTCAACTGCATCCTACGTAACTGAGAAAATTTAGATATTAAAAAGCAAAATCTACATTTTTTTAATCATTTTCCATTAAATTCTTAACAGGATACGCACTGCCCCTTTAAAAATATCTCTGCCTGTAGAAATCTGCACCAAGGATCTAGGACCCACTCTCAGAAAGAATTTTTTTAAATGCAAGTCTTCTGGAGAACAGAGACTAAAAATAGTTTCCTACTCACAATTAATAGCATTCATGACTTTTCATTGTCTTTCCACTAATGATTTCAGAGGTACTCCAAGTGGAGTTACATTTAAATTAAAAATTAAATGTACTTATCACACATTATGTAAATTCATTATGATTGCTTAGCTACAGAATTGTTTATTTGAGAACCTTTTTAACAATATTGTTAAAATAGGCTATCAAGTTGCAAATGCTAAAGCTATGAATAATTATTGTCAAACTGCACAGTGAATTACCAGTTATTACACATCTTACACCACAGAGATGTTGTGCAGTTTATATTTGGCTCTGGAAACACTGCCAGAATTGATGCTAACCAGAAAATTGATGAGATTTCAGACAACAGAGTAACAAGTAAGGAAACAAAACAGACATTTTAAGTAATTGTATGGAAAAAGTCCCACTTTTCAAACACAAATATGTCTAAAACTAGCATTTTACGTTCATATTTTGGAACCTAATTAGAAGTCAGCTGACCTGAAAAGGTACCAAAAATGCACCTGTCTACTGGGAGCTGGTATTTTCCAGCATCATCAAAACCCTGGCCTGCTCTGTTTAGGAGATTACCATTAGCATTTCACATTGGCAAAATCTGAAAACCTGCCGACAGGTTCTTATTCAGCATCTCTTGCTCAACCTCACTGCCTTTTTATGGAACCTGATAATGTTTGCTTTTTTGTTTTTCAAAGCTTCCTTCCTTTATAGGTTCTTAGATTGAAGGCGTTTCCTGCTTCAAGAAATTTTCTTTTCGTATTTTCTACACTGACAGCACACTGTTAAGGCTCCAGAAATCAGCTGTGTTATTAAATGATTATTTATGTATGAGGTCATGGTAATTACCATTCCTAATGCCTTGCATACCCTAATACCTTCAGGCTGGCAATCTTTAGCATGTCTTCTTGCAGCAAGTGTTAAGAAGCTTATGCCTGAGAATTTCAAACAACTTGGAGAACGAGACACAATCCTGTTGCATTTCCAGCCTCACTTTTAACTGGCGTGCCTTTTGAGCTTCAGTTCTCACATACGTTATCATTCTTTCATATATATCCAATCTTTATAGTAAGTCCGCAGGGTTCCATCAATTGTCAGACAGTCTTTCCATACTGAGTAATACACTTGTTTAAATTCCAAAAAGACCCTACCAACCTATCATTTCCATAGTCCCAGCCCTATTTGTTTATTCATCTCGGCAAGATCATCTGAAAAGCACAAGCATCCTCTTCTGAAGCCAGATACACTTTCCAGCAGCTTGTAAGGGCTGTAAGAGTACCCAGGAGGCATATTGAATAGATTAATGCTCTTTGACTACATATACAGATTTCTGCTCCCCTTTTTGAGCAACAAGAGAATTGCTGCTACTTCACTCAGCTTTCCTCATTTTATGTATATTTGATTTGTCTACACTAACTTATCGGCATTATGTTAAGTAATGCTATTTCATTTGCCTCCATACATATGATTTCAACTCACATTTCTCATATTTACCACTTGTTCTCTTTTCTTTAATTCCACATCTTTTTATTGGTCTCGTACTTTCCTAGAACAGTTCTTTTTAGCTTTTTAGAAATACCTACTGGTTCCAGTCTGTCTGCTTCAGCCCAAACCCAAACCTGGACCCTTCTGCAGGTTTCCAACTCATCTCAGTAACTTGCCGTTCTAAACCAGGAATTTTCAGCATCCACTAACCCTTCTCAACCCGAAAATCACACTGAGAGATGCAAGCAGGTCATTCACAGAAGCATTGCTCCCAGTCCAACGTCCAAGAAAAAGACAGCAAAGTTCAAGGCAACCTTTTCACTCCGAAGTTATATCAAGTCTTGAAGGCACCTAAGCATCAAGGCAGGCATATACGGATCAGGAAGCTTTGTACATCCTTCCTGCCAGTGTTAAAGACACAAACATAAACCCTCCAGCACACTCTCCCCTCCCCAGCACGGCTCTATGGGCAGTGTGAATACGGGTAAGTTGAGAGCAGGCATCTTCAATCAGTTTGAGCCATGCAGACAGCACTTTTGAAGCAGAGAGGTTGTAACCCTCGATTGCAACATCTGTTTTTGCAGCGATTGTCTAGCCATGGCCTCATGCTGCATTTGCCCCTGGCTACAGCCGAGCCAGGCCCCTGGCACTTGCAGCCTGCCAGGAAAAGCCCCCGCGCAAGGCAAGCAGCAGCGCCTGTGCAGGCGCGGCCAGCGGAGAAACTCCTGCTGGTACAGGCTGCGCCTCCACCGGGAAGCTCTGCTGACACAGCGAGTGGAGGAAGAGGCGTTTGCCACGTGAACGTGCCTTTCGTTCGTGCCTTTCTTCCACGATAAATTAGCACCAGCTCGGTGCCCTCCCTCGCTACCCAGCAGGACGAGTCTGCCCTGGGTCGCATGCTGGCACGTGGGTCTACCTCTGCCAAACTGATACACGACAGAGTTTGTAAGTTTTAGGCTTTTGGACCGGCTTCGCTCAGTGTGGGGAAAGAGGGGCGACATCTGACCCAGCCTGAAGCCTGCCAGTGGAGGGTTAACTGGTCATTATTTTCTTTAAGAAATTTGTACCACCAGAATAAGTTCACACTGGATCAGTAATTCACGTTATGAGAAAGTGTCAGTTTGGATCCAAGGAAATAGTCAGAAGCTCCATTGATTGTCTCATCAGACGGCAGTTTCAGAGGTTATCAACAGTGTTTTGAGGAAATAAGTTTGCTCCTCACACGCTTGCATGCTAATAAGGGGGCATCTCCATCACACCTTAAGCTCTTTTTTTGCCACGGGAAATTTAGATGAATCAGCTTCCTGTGCATCACTGCACAGAAGTGCCGCTTAAAAAAGACTGTGAAATATCTTCGCTACTCAAGATTCATGGTCAGTAAGCGTTATATTCAAATACTTTCTTTATTGCCCTGATGACTAGTCTTCCTATCAGCACTTCCTATACCGTTCAACCTCTCACATTCTCCCTCAGCAGAAAAATTGGCCTCATCCAACTATCTTTTCCACCACTCCTAGCATTTTAGTCTCACTTTGGGTTTCTCCAGAAGCCTGACTACTCCCACTAAATGTCAGTATTAAAAACTCATTTACTTCAGTGGGATTAAGCACAATTGTAATCCCTTTATTTGCAGTGTCATAAGAAAAGCAGGTTCTGTGATCAAACATTTACAATTCTCAAATGAAAACACACAAACTGACCCAAGAAAGTATTCAGTTTTCTGTCAGCCTACCACCATCATTTGTTCAGGTACAGAGCCAGAAGAGTCTCTTCAGCTGTTCTGAAACAGAAAGCGGGAGCTTTCCTTATAAGAGTGCTTTACTGCCAAACCGACACTCGTGCACCCTGTCCTTTCGGGGCAATAGGCAGCTCACATGAAGTATCATCTGAGCTCCTTCCAGTCTCTCCTTCCAGTCGGGTCTCATCACCACATTTTCACATCGCCTTTTACGGTGACTACGTATTACACTTACTTACAAGCTTCTCAAACGCTCCGCATAGAATGGGCTCCTCAGCCACTTCACAGACCTCCACGCAAAGAAGATAGACTCAGTTTTCTCAGTCTTGCACGTCCACCCTAACACATCTAGACACCTTCCAAATCAAAGCAGCTTGTATCCCAGCACTTCAGATGGCAGGCAGAGCTCATCTGTGTCTGCCTGCTCTTGACCACACGCTCAGGCACACATCCATTGTGCTAGCTAGTGTGGAAACACAGACTAACAGCCTCAGCCCCCTAAGCACACCGTTTTCTCTCTGCTGCTTTTCCCCCGCAGAAGTAGAATTCCTGTGATCCTTTTTGCCCTGCTCAAAATGGAGCGTGTACTCCTATGAGGTCCAATGCCTTCTTCCCAAGGTAATGAGAATGTATTAGCTGACTGCTAAGAGTTTATCTCCTCAAGGCCCAAAGTGCCAATGGAAACTAATCATTCAATAGCTACAACAATCTGCTGTCAGGACAGCTAAAGATGGCTCTGAGACCTTTAGACAATTCCTCCCCCCAGATTTGGGTTACCATCTTCTTGCTGGAGGTGACAGTGGGGTGATGTTGCAGAACCAGTAATCTGCATAGGCTAGTTTGACGACTCGCCCACAGGAGGGGTGGTACCCTCCCTCTTCCTCCTTATCATTCAATAGCTACAACAATCTGCTGTCAGGACAGCTAAAGATGGCTCTGAGACCTTTAGACAATTCCTCCCCCCAGATTTGGGTTACCATCTTCTTGCTGGAGGTGACAGTGGGGTGATGTTGCAGAACCAGTAATCTGCATAGGCTAGTTTGACGACTCGCCCACAGGAGGGATGGTACCCTCCTTCTTCCTCCTTCCTCTGCTTCTCACTGTGCTCTCCAGCCACTGAACCCATGCTGCTTTGGCAAAAACACTGGTAATTTTCTTTCTGGTTAATGTTAGATCTGTTCCCAAAGGCTAGTGGAAGGAAAAGGATGAAACCAAGAGGCAGGGGCAGAAGTAGGGTTTCCTTTTTAAGATCAGAAAGCTTTGAGAACTGCGGTATCATTCAACAGATCATGTTCATGTTCCTGAGCTGCTTCAGTGCCAAGTCTAGATACAAGTTAAAACTGTCAGCAAAAACCAACTCAGAAAAAAACCCATCACTCTCTGGGCACTGAGGCTGATTTTTCTGCTGCCGGCAAGAAATGTAGCATCCAGCAGATGGGCAGAATGAACAACTGGAGGAAAATGTGGCAATATATTTTGAAATATCATGAGTAGATGAGTTAAGGCTCATCTCATCATGCTGTCATGACACTTGGAGCATTCTTCTGTTCTTACTTCATGAAGAGCTGAACAAATTGCACAACTGAATCTGTCAGCTGAAACCAACCACGTCAATCAAATCTGCATAAAACCACCCAAGAAATCAAAACAACACATTTCTATGAGAACAGCACCAAAACCTTCAGTGGGACCCATTTCACTATGTCAGGATCGTACTGTGCTGACTGCACTGTGAACAGGCAGGGCTCTGGATGCAGAAGCAGAGAGGGCTGATCTGGCGATTGCCAGCCTCAGCAGCCTACGGTGCACTGCTCGGAAAGGTTCCTGTCCCCCCTGCAGATGTGTGTGCAGTTTACAGCCTCCTTGTCTTATGGTAACCCAGAATTGGTGCCAAGTTTCTTTTAAAACATTGGGCTAAAGACCACTTAAGCTGCAACCTCTTCATGAGGTGTCCCTGCCAAGCTGCCCCTGCACAGGGCAGGAACTCAACTGTCCCAGTGTGATGCTGTAATTCCACATATAATTTAGGGCAGTATAGGCTGATGCTGTCTCCATATCCTCCACATTTTTAGCCTTCCTTTTCTGGTTTGCATTACCATCTCTCTTGTATGGCATAAGGACTTGTATGGTCACAAAGTGAAGCAGATGAGGAACTGAAACAAACCTTTTAAGTTTTGCTCCACCAAATCTGTTCTTTTTGACACACATCTGCACAAATGTTTGTGCTGTCACTAGGTCTTTTCTGGAAGCAGTTCATGTAACTACTCAGTGAATATCCCTGGTCATATATTAACAGCCTGCAGATTACTTGCAACCTGGGATTTAGTTCCTGTGTTATGCAGTTCATACATGAGAAGTTTTACTAGATTGCTTCAGAAAGTTATTTATGAATTTAAAAACAAGGAACCTAGTTTAAGTTTGAAAGAAATGAGGCAAATTTTATCTGGCTTGGCAATCCTTCCTGAAGGTTTCCCCGTGCCTCTCCAGCTCTGAAGAGCGTCTCAAAAGAGAAAATAAGGAAAGATGCTGGGTAAAAAACTGGCTGGACGGCCGGGCCGAGAGAGTTGTGGTGAATGGAGTTCAATCCAGTTGGTGGCCGGTCACAAGCGGTGTTCCCCAGGGCTCAGTGTTGGGGCCGGTCTTGTTCAATATCTTTATCAATGATCTGGACGAGGGGATTGAGTGCACCCTCAGTAAGTTTGCAGACGACACCGAGTTGGGCGGGAGTGTTGATCTTCTCGAGAGTAGGAAGGCTCTGCAGAGGGACCTGGACAGGCTGGATTGATGGGCCCAGGCCAACTGGATGAGATTCAACAAGGCCAAGTGCCGGGTCCTGGACTTCGGCCACAACAACCCCATGCAGCGCTACAGGCTTGGGGAAGAGTGGCTGGAAAGCTGCCCAGCGGAAAAGGACCCGCGGGTACTGGTCGACAGCCGGCTGAACATGAGCCAGCAGTGTGCCCAGGCGGCCAAGAAGGCCAATGGCATCCTGGCCTGTATCAGAAATAGTGTGGCCAGCAAAAGTGGGGAAGTGATCGTGCCCCTGTACTCGGCACTGGTGAGGCCACACCTTGAATACTGTGTTCAGTTTTGGGCCCCTCACTACAAGAAGGACGTTGAGGTGCTGGAGCGTGTCCAGAGAAGGGCAACGTTGCTGGTGAAGGGTCTGGAGAACAAGTCTTATGAGGAGCAGCTGAGGGAACTGGGGTTGTTTAGCCTGGAGAAAAGGAGGCTGATGGGGAGACCTCATTGCTCTCTACAACTCCCTGAAAGGAGGTTGTAGCGAGGTTGGTGTTGGTCTCTTCTCCCAAGTAACAAGCAATAGGACGAGAGGAAATGGCCTCAAGTTGTGCCAGGGGTGGTTTAGATTGGACATGAGGAAAAATGTCTTTACTGAAAGAGTGGTTAAACCTTGGACCAGGCTGCCCAGGGGAGTGGTGGAGTCCCCATCCCTGGAGGGATTTAAAAGACGTGTAGCTGTGGCGCTGAGGGACATGGTTTAGTGGGCATGGAGGTGTTGGGTCGATGGTTGGACTCGATGATCTTAGAGGTCTTTTCCAACCTTAATGATTCTATGCAAGGATTTCCAGTTCAGAGTTATATTCAAAGTTATTTTTGGACTAAACAGTCACACTTTTAAATAGTCAGATGACAAACTGTCTTTCGAAGTTCAAAATGGCTAAATATTTATTCATTTTAAATAAAAGGGCATTATAGGTATTTATAATCCCTATAGGTATTTATAATCCTTGCCATTAACATGTAACCAGGTATTTATAATCCTTGCCATTAACATGTAATGGCAATTATTACACAATATGTAATTTTGTAATTCTGTGACTATCATATTTATGCAAATAAACTCTTCAATGTACTGCAGCTGTTTCCTCAACCACACAAAGTGTTTGCTTGTTGCAGGAAAACATACGTAATTACATTAGGTTGGCTGCCAAGAAATAATAGTCCTAGAAGTAAAACCTATTGATCAGACAACTGGTACATCAGTCTGTATGTCACAGCACAGCTGCTGTTGCTAGAAGCTGTGGGATCGTTTCTTTGTAAACTTTCCAGCTTTTCACAGATTCATGCCATGTTTCTTTCCCTCCATACAGCAGGATAGCTTAATGCTGTAAAATCAGCACCCTTCGTTTCTCCTGATAACGGCAACTGCTTTTAAAAAGGCAAATCTTACAACTTTCAGGCTGCCGTGTCTTTCAGGCGCATAGCACACACGCACATGCACACACACCCTGCGGCGTCAAGTGGATTTTCAGTGGAGGCAGTTATGCAGCGGAGAGTCTGAGCGTTCAATTTTGGATTCTGGAAATCACTATAGAAATTTAATGGTGGGGACGGAGAGGTTTCAGACATGAAAAGTTTGGCTGCTCCTCTGGGCACAGAAGCGGTTCCATCTTCTCTGGGTCCATCTGCACAGTCAACCTCCAAAAACTTCAGAGACCGGCTGCCCAATAGAATATGCGGCCACGCTAATGGTTCTACCCACTTGTTGCTGAAAACCACACGACATGGCAATAGCTTATGAATCATTTAAATGTGGTTTCTTAAACTATGAGTGGTGGTCTGCTGGAAGCTTTACTGGATTATTTGAATCTTCTCTAATGTCAACAGGTTAAAACAAAGCACAACCAGGTAACAACTTGCACTGACCACTTTGCTTCACTGCAACCATTCTGGGGTGGAGTAACAAGCAAAACCTTAGCAGCTTTGCAAGCAAACTGAGATTGTGAGGTTGACTTTTTTGGCAGGTTGATGTTTTTGGCAGGGACAGGCAGAGGATGCAAATCAAAGACAAGAGAGAGGAGAAGATAACAACCCATTAGCAACTGCAGCTCTAGGTGATCTGGAAAGCTCTGAGACACGCTTCTAGCGGTTCCACACCAACAGAGCTCTTTTCTCTCCCACAAAACATCCAGGCAAGCTTGTAAGGATCACCAGAATCAGAGAGGGAAAAACTAATTACTGCTACCACCAACCATGCCTTTTATGTACATATGTTTCAGACTGACCCACACCACAGCCTCCAACTTAACCATTTATACACACCAAATGTTTTATCTGCTATGCCATTTTATGAGCTCTGAATTAAGGAAAACAAAATGTTCACTGCGAGAAACAACTCTCAGCTGTAAACTATCTGCCTGCACTTGCAACCCTGCAACTTCTCTAACCTCCTGCTGGTTTCTGCTTTGGTGTGACCATGAAGGCTGAAGTGTAAACCCCGTTGCCCAGTATCCCAAAATCATTGTCAAACTGTAACAAAACACTTTAAAGAGTCAATACATAAAGACATATATATTTCTCTAGCTAATTATGGAATACCTAACTGCCACTGTGAGATTTAAACTTTAACAATTACTTTAGAAAAATGCTTGATATCTTTATTATCCTGTCAATTTTCAAGATAAAAGAAAACCACGTAATATGCATTTTTTAAAACACTAGCTCTTGACTCTGTGGATATACATTGCTGAGTTTTAGCAGCTGCAGTGACCTGTTCTTATGCTGAATTTAGATTTTTACAGCCTGAAATTTGTTCAGTTTTATCAGACAAAATAAAAAGCTTTGTCAACAACAGCATATATTTCGTAAAAACACAATCTATATGTAAGCCCCTTTGCAAATCCCATCTCTGAATTTCTTCTCAAATGGAAGCTCACAAATGAAGAGCAGAGAAAAGCAACATTTTTTCATGCCAAAGCATGTTTTTTCCTTCTATTTTCTATTGCCACATCTCAAAATCTGTCCTCTCCAAAAATGAAGATTCCTCCTCTTTCTCTCACAGCCTTGGACTTCCCCTTTCATCATAACCCGCAAAACTCTCATACTGAATCATCAATCCAGACACGGGAAGTTGGACGTACCTCACACGGGAGAGCAGCTGAGATACAGCGAAATGAGGCACGCTTGCACCAGCTGAGTTTGTTGCCTTATCAGCACTCATAGCCCCTGCCAGCTTGAAAATGAAGGATTGAACTTGAATTGGTGATTCATTTTAGTACAGCTGAGCCACCAGCTCTGCTCCCACATTATATTAGTATTTTCTCTTTGGCCTCTGTTGAGAAAGCTTTGCCACCCACTCATGAGAATGGGCTGCTGGCGTCTGGCTCGAACGTGTACAGCAGTGTGCAACCCACGGAACAAATGCAGCCAGCTCAGATTTGCCAAGTAGTCTGTGCTGCCTGACAACGGAGGGATAGCTTTAGCAATTGACAAGTCAAAGCCTGCAAACCTCTGCAGAGATACTCACAGGCACACCGAGATGAAACGCATCAAGCTGAGACTTGTTGTCGTTGGAGCCGTGATCAGGTCAAAAAGGGTGCTCTGACCTGCAGTCCGCCCCATTTCAGACCGGGCAGGTGCGGTGCTGTGGCAACGTGTGTGCTGCCAGTGGCGCTGGGCAAAGCCTGCATGTCACATCTTCAGAACACGCTCATCTTTAATTAAATTCAATTGTCTGCTTCTAGAGCCAAGTAGGTAGAAACATAGCCTCCCAGGAATTGCCATTTCTGCTGAAAAACAAGTCAGAAATCACAAGGAAGTCTAGTTTAGAGTGCTAGAAAAAAAGGTAACTGTACGGGCACTACTTTATTCTTTTAAAGAGGAGCCAATACACAAGTTTAAAACAAACACCAAGTTTGTGAAACAAAGTTTGATGGGGTGCAGAGCACCAACTGAAATGATGCTAAGGATTTCACAATCCCAGAGAGGCATCCCACAGTGCGCTGTAAATGAACTCCCACTCAACCATTGTAGAGGAGGCAACAAAACACTCTTTTACAACACTGCATAACATCTGCAGGTAAAACCAGTCTCTGTGAGGACTCCCTGAACCCAGAGCAGATGAGTTACAGAAGCTCTTGCAAAAGAGCGGGAGCGTTACCTGTTGAGGCCACCCAGTGCAGGTGAGGCCTAAGGCAATGGCAGTAACTTAGGAAAGAATGGTAATAGAAACCAGTCCACGAGAAATTGGTCATTATCAGTAGTTAGTGCCTATTTCAGAGTAAATAGACTGAAGAGAAATTGATAATTAATACTCTCAAACTAATGATGACAAATCATGACTACAGTAATTGCTGCCATCTGAGTAAAGCTGTAGATCTACTAATTTGCCACTTAAGCAACCACAATACATTCCTTTGTTAGAGCCTGGACTGGATGTGTCCCATCAGGTTTAGTAAAAGACTGCATCACTACCCTAAATGAGAGATCCATTTCCTTTACAGTAATCAAAATAAAAAAAACTCTGTGTGAGAACTGATTTCTCATGTGTGCAATGGGAAACAATGAGCTTTCAGCTGCTTCTAGAATCAAGCCTAAAATACAGGCAAGCACAGAATCTGTACCTGAAACAAAAGCTCAAAGAGGGCAAAAGAATTAGAGCAAAGGGAAGTATGTTGCAATCATCAGCTTTACCCCAAAGACCCTCTTGTTTTCTCTTTAGGCCTATTCCAGTTCCTAATGTGGGAATTTCATTGACTTCACTTGGGCCTTGTGTCAATTTTTTTCACTTTTACTGCATGACCCAGATTTGAGATACTGTGCTCTTAAATCCATTCCCAATAAAAGTTAAGCACATGCCAAATTATTTCCTCATGTGTATTCTGTCCCAAAACCAGCTCCAAAACAGCTTATCAATTTGCACTGTTACTGCACTTGAAAGTTTTTCACTTTTGACTTCAGACACCTTTTGCTACCGAAAGAATTGTCCCTTCAAAAAATAAAGATACTTATTTAACTAGAAGATAGAAGATCACTAACAGAGAAAGAAGGTTTAATCCTACACATATCCACATAACTGAGAAAGAGGAAGTAAGAGCCCAAATATATCAATTTTACTTTGAAGGACTTACTAAAAAACACATTCTAAAGAAGCTTATTTTCTTGCAGACGATTTTTTGGTACAGCAATATCCGACATCAATGTAAGGCCAGCAAAACTTCCTTAGTATGCAATGAAGTGCCCAGAGTACTGTACTAATAACACATTTGGCAGGACATAAACTTCTCTGCACTTGTGAGTAGCCTGTTAGTCAGTGTGCAAAATGTAAGGAGCACAGATCAACAAGGAAGCTCAAATACCACATGGAAAAAAAAAAAAGGAAGGAAGGAACCTGTCTGACTGTAGCATCAATGGCCGAGTGATCTGATCCCTCTGCATGTGGTACTATAAAATCTGCAGAAGCCAAATCCCTTCTCTAAACTCTCATCTTTCTTGAAGCCATGAATATTAACCAATGTTAATGTAAATGCTGTCAGGCACCCAACCATTATTTAAAAAAAGAAACATTTCTCTAAGAAGTACCTTCCCCAGGTCTCCCAGCACAGTTTGCACTGTCTGCCTATTGTTAGATCGCACACTCCTTGGGCCAGCAAGTGTCATTTTTACTGCCTCTTACAGTGCTAAGCACATTATCGAAGCTTAGCATCCATAACTATGAAAAGCAAAGCAAAGCAAAATCCCACGAGCTAACTTTGATGTGGGTTGCAGATCCCAGTCCTGTTCTGACATCAGGAAACTGGACTCATGAAGGATTTGTGAAGGCTGTTAGAAAAAATGGTGAAGATATTTAGGGCTCACCTACAGATGGACAAATGGGAAAATTAACATGTTTTACTCTGGTTTATTTAACTGCATGAAACCTCTCCATGGACACTTATAATTATAGTGGCTTTAATTTGATTAGGAGAGGGTCTCTCTACACAAGGAAGTTAGCGTACAATAAGCTGGGCTACAAATTCCTGCATCTCCGGCTGCTCTACGCTCACTCCCCATGCAGTGATGATAGCTGAGTCCACTTACACATACATATACACAAATCACACCCACACAGGGAGTTAGCACGAGGAGGAAGAAACAGCATGTCATCGATTCACACTCTGCTGAACAGCACTCTGAAGTGTCAGATGACAGCGATACAAGTCAGACCGTCAGGGTATGTGTACCTTTGTCATCAAACTTTAATCCAGGCATTCTGTGTTGCTTCTGCGCCCTCAGTTACTTCAGATAGCTTTTCCGCCATGTAGCGTGGGGAATGTACAGGCTGGCATAGACTTTTTAATCTCTAGGTTCTACGGGGTGACAGTACTGTACCGTCTAAGAACAGAATTAAAATGCCATCATGCTGGGTGCACATATAATGCCAGAGTGAGGAAGTCTGTCTCATCTCCTACCGCTGAATACTTATACTGAAGTAGTGACCAGATTCCCCAATGAAGTTTGGGGTTCCATTGTGTTTGTAATTTTGTGTATGTCTGTAACAAGTCAATCACAGGCCTAGAATATTTATCTCATCTGGAGATGACAAAATCCCAGGGAACATCTACCTCTCATGATCCAAAACCCACATGACAGCACACTTTAGCAAGACTGGTTACTTCTCTTATAAATAGGTTTTAAGAGAAGCTAGGATTTTAATTTCAACTTTAACTCTTCCTAGAATACCTAAATTGCACTCCTTCCTGTCTGTATCCATTTTCAGTGCAGCTGGGAATGTTTTTACTATTGTAAAAGCTAGGAGCTAAAAGACAGCAAACCATCATCTGGAAGATATTGATACTAACGTATAACTGGTGATATGGACTCTGGCACTGACCATCGGATCAGGACTTAATCTTGACCTTCCCAAATAGGACATGATGAACTAGGTCCATCCAGACTTTGTCAGCATTATTTTGAAGCAGAAACCACAAAACCACACAGTATCAAATGCATGCTTAGGTACTTCATCCCTTTGGTGAGAGGAAACACAGATGATCTTTTCCTCTGGAGCTACGTTCACAGTAGTCCTATTAAAAAGCAGAGAGACCAGACACTTTTATCACATTATATTACATATTCAACCATTCTATTAGAAGGAGACTGATTGGATGTACTCTGCCAATTCAATTCAATTCTCAAGCAATACTCTCCTTCCTTGCTATTAAGCACCTCAGCCTCCCAATCTGTAATAACTGGAATTGGAATCCTCTGTCTTTTACCACAGTATTTCCCACTGATTTAATCATTCTATTCATATTTCTTGCTGACCTGATTTTTCTCCCCTTTCACTTTTAAATCCCCTATTGACTTGAATTAATCTTGCTGAGGGCTTGTACGACTGGGAACTCACTGAGTTTCGAGAGCAAGCTCTGCTAGCTCACGGAAGGCCTTCTCCCACATCTGTTTTCAAAAAAAGGTTAAATGCCTGGTGACAGAGGTAGCCAGGAGTCACTGAAAAAAAACGCAGCCCACCACATACACAAGAAGAGAATGAATGTGATGGTTAAAGCAAATCTGTACCTGAGAAGCTGTTTCAATTCAAGTTAAAACTCATTTGGGGGAGACTGTACAATTTTGCATAGGAAAAGTAATGACAGAATTGCTACTAAAATAAAGGACCAGCCATTTTCATGTGTACAATACTTAGGTCCTGCAATAAGTTCTCTTACTTCATGCTGCGCCGTAGGCAAAATACAAATTATGCACTGCATCCATCAAAATCTGTAACTAGCTACAGTCTTCATGCCTTAAATAACAACATGAAGCCATTTAACAGGATTCGGTCCTGGGTTTATACTTTTCTCCCTGTCTTAAAACTGAAGAATATTTACACAACAGCTATCTCTACCAACAAGGAGTCTTCAGCATGATATAGACTCATGCTGTGCACCCAATACAACCTCACTGAATAAAAATGTATTTCAGTCATGAGATTGTAAACAGAGGGCACTTCAGGCTGCTGCAGTTTCTTGTGAGATACGCATTTATTTTCTCAGCTTAATTGCGCCTCCTTAGCTGTACTAAAGTGAGGAGAGAAAGAGGCTGCGATTTCATGACATATACTGAACCTTGGTTATATAATAATTAAGCACACTAGGAATATAAATTCAAAAATATTTTGTTATAATCAGATACAAGCTCAGGTATAGTAGGAAAGAACCATTTCCCTGCAGTGAAAAGTGTGGAAACAAACATCCACTGGTGCCCAGAAAGATGTGCAATAATAGCTCTTTACTTTTTTTCTCAGTATAACAGTCAGGCTGTGGAGTAAAATACTTGTTCCAAGTACAGTGGTTGTACTTACCATTTCTACTACTATTTTACAGATAAGAAAATCTTAAAATAAAATTAAACTGGGATCAAGAAACAGCATGATAATACAGTACTGAACAACATAATACAGCTGTAATAGAAATTCCTACTAAAGTTTGCTTTTCATATAGTTTTATGGTTTCGGGTAGTGGTTCACAAAGTGTGGTCTATGGATCACTGTTAGTCAGCTAAGTCATGTCAAGGGATCTACTGATCTACTTCAGAGCTACTGAACATACTCGGTATTTTCAGTAAAGAATTTGACAGAAGTGAAAGTATCCCTGAGAAATTGAGAGGCCTAATATTGATCCATAATTACACACTCAACAATCAACCCCTCCTCTCAAGTATAGGGGAATGTTAACAGAAAGCAGCATTCTCCATGTAAAGAACATGGATTCAGGTTTCAGTTGAAAATAGAAAGGTTATAAATGGCCACAAGCTAAACTTTCAGCCAGGGGAAGATACTCTTATCCAATTACAAGAAAACTTCTTGTCCCTTCCTGCGATTAAACCATTTGGCTGCACTATCAATACTAGCACAGCAGTATTTTCTACCTAAAGAGGCAAAAGCCAGCACATGCAAACAGAGCAGTCACTTGGCAAGGGAAGTAACGCAAGTCTAAAGGCACAGAAGGCATCACTCCATAGCAGAAACATTATTAACAGGTTTTTATCCCATATTTTTTGCTAAATTTTCCTCTCCTTTGTACCGTGTTCCTGGTTGTTTTTTTTTTTAAATAAATTACTAAGAGCTTTGGGAGTTTCTGGCATGAAAAATATTGTGTAACTATTGGGCTAAGACAGAAACAAATGAAAACACATTTTTCCTTAGGTGCTTAGACATACGGGAAAAAGTAAAGGAGAAAATTGTTTCAGCTGGAGTGATTATTGCATTTAACAAATGTGCATGTAAAAATATTTATGAAGATAAATTTCAGATTACAATAAAAGGTACAGAATCTTTTTGCCTATTGTGACAATTCTCATTACAATACCAGAGCTGTTGATAGCAGTCTTATGAAAGTATCACAGAAACTAAGTGCATTACATCTCATTTTCCTTCTTTATGCTAGTACTTTGACCTTTGAAAATTAGTGTAGATTCTTGAAGTGATTATATAGTTGTCTGTAAGTTTATGCCCAGTATCCACCGAAAATACTTGCAAATTTAAAAGAAATCATTTTCACCTTTAATTGCAGTAGCAAAACTATTATCTTACTACTATTCTTACTCACCTTACTCATGAAACTGCAAAGCTTGTGTGGGCAAATTATCCCTCTTGCTGCTAGATAAAAAACTGAACATGAAGCTGCTGAAATAATCTTGCAGTATGGGCATTTAAAAATGAAGTAAAAATGTTATTCACAGGTTCAGAGGAGGAGCAATAATGAACACTTACTGGTTTTAAAGGTATTTGGTGATACTTAAAGGTATTTGGTTTAACTCATGCAATTTATTTTAGAAAACTATCTCATTGTTTTAAATGGCCTTGAGAGTTCCATGCCATTAGCTGTGAATTTGAGAAAATGCAATGCTGCTTTCCACCAACATGTGCATTAAATCCATACCAGATTTTCCTTTAAGAAGTTTATGTCAGTCAATATGGGTTCTGTACATCACCCACTGTTTTCCATACTGTACCAGATTAAAATGAAACATCTCGTAAAGAGAATAAGATATGTACGCATTGTTTTCAAGGACTTGACAAAGAACCATTCGCTGCATTCTGTCACCTTTTCACAAATCTGGGGCTAAGGGAATAAGAGGAACAAGAAGCAGAGGACAACAGAAATAAGAAAAGGAGGAAAAATACATGTTAAGGAAAGATTCAACAAGGCGTAAGAGCTCTTGGACACCAATACCATAGCTTCCAACTCACTGGCAAACCACCCCTCGGAAGTATGCATGGGTACTCTTGGAGAGGGCTGGGAATTTATTCTCTTGAAAACTGCTACTGTTGGTCAGGCAGCTTGCTACCATTCTTACTTGTAGAGAGATGGCCTTCACAAAGATCATAACCTTTCTCTGGACATCCATCCACAATTTAAATAAGCATTCTCCACGTCCAAGGGCTGCTCACATGGAGCTTGAAGAAGCCAACCCATTTCCATGACTCTGAGCAAGCCACGGGTCCTCTGAAAATGCTCCCCGCCAGGAGCATCTCTGTGGCCACCGCTTCCTTAAGTTTTATAGCAATGCAAATACCGCTGATTGTCTAACATGACAGTTCCAGTTTCTGGTATAGCCGTATTTGACTCACCTGGCTGCCATGTCATGGCTTGCCCTTGAGACAGAGGAAAACACTAAGGTCAGGACCATTAGTCACCCCGTTGACCAGAGGAAAAGTTTGGCTGAATGAGCACAGTGTTAGGACCCGGTCCTACGAGAAGAGGGAGTGAAGAGTAATTTCTGGTCAAGCAGATTTGCCACGTTGCGTGCCTATGATTAGTTTCAATTTAGCCTGATGTAGTCTAAACAGAAGTGACAGCTAGAAAAAGCTGGAGCTGGAAACTGAACCTAAAAGTGAGGAGATGAACCACCTTTTGAACAGTGAACTTTCCACTGTATTAAAGTGATTAATTTAATATTTGCATTGAATTAGAGCAGTTACAGTTAACTGAAGGGCAGGATTCCTGGTTTCTGAAGATACAGGGTTTGTTCAGACAAAAAGGATACCCTTCGTTCTCCCATGCATTCATTACCTGAATTGTCAAGAACTCCTGGATCTATAAAAGAGGTGCAACTCCTCCAATTTCTGTTTTTGTTTGAAATGTCTAACCTATTTGGTCCATACTCCATGTCACGCTCAGTCAAAACAGTTTAAAAAGAATTAGAGGTAATAAACTTACGCTAAGTCCTCAGATGTTACAATTCTTCTTAATCAGTTTGGCCTGTATGAAAAAGGCCTGTACTAAGCCTGAGACCACGAAGATCTCAGGTCTCCCAGATTTTTAACCACGATCACAATTTAGTGCAGACTACAGACATGACACCAGGAAAAAACAAATGGTTTAGTCTACTTAAAAGTAGTACAGAAATATATACTCAAGGAGGCAGTTTCAGTATTACATTTGACCTAGTACAGCTAAACTATAACTTATTTGCAATTCCAAATCATTAAAATCACTTAGGAGCAGTTTGGTACAACATTCTGAGTCCGTACAAGAGTCCTGATCACTGCAGCGATGATACGAGAAATGACTTCTTGCTGTTGTAATTATCATCCCCGGAGGACATGCCTTTCTAAAATGTACAGATCACATTATGAGAATTTTGCCACTTGCGTTAAAGTGAAAACTGAGCTACTGGAACACTGAAAAAAAGTCAGAAAAGAACCTTGGCTATTTTTCAGTTTTAGATCCCCATAAGCATTCAGATATAATTCACTTTCGTATGTTAAATTGGAAAGGAGAAGATTTGAAGTTTCAAAGGCCTATTTGTCTTCCTCCTAATCTAGCATGCTTCTTCCCGTTGCAATGAAACTTTTACTGTTACCTGCTCCTGTCTATTATCACATCATCCAAGCTCTCTCCAGTGTTTCTGACCTTCACCTGCACTTGCTGCTTCTCTCATTCCAAGCTCCTCCAGGGGATGCCAGCTCTGAACTGAAACATACAGCTATTTTTTTGCAAACTCTTTTTTAAAAATCTACTGTGACACATGCAAGCTATGAGGTGACTAACAACGGGTCTACCAAAGAGAATCTGGGAAATATTTGAGAGTAAAAATAGCAATAGCAAAATGTATTCTTCTTTTCTACTCTGCATTGATTAATTTCTAAGAGCATGTCTGCACTGTACAATACTACAGGACACAGAGACACCCGAGCTACTACTGAATGAGCCAGCTCTGCGGGACAGAGCTAATTAGCCTAAGCACAGTGCCATGCTAGCCGTGTTACATTGCCTTAAAGAAGGAAGTTGGTGCGTCTTCACAGTACCGCATTCTGCCCCGTCACTGCACAAGCTTCCGCAGTGGTAGCCTGATGATTTTGGATCCATCGGACTGTAGAATTTCATTAGTATGGTGACGGATTTGGAGGTAGGTTTTTTTCTTAAGGTCTTAGGTGTGTGCAAACGGACACTTTTTCTAGTAAAAAACCCACCAACTTTGAACTTCTGTCCATTAAATACATATACACATATAAAAAATAAATGGTTTGTTTGTGTGTGAAGAAAACATATATTCAATGCTGAAGGAAATCAAGGGGATCGGTCACCCAGAAGTGGGTGACTTCAGGTACGTGCATATAAGCCAGCCATTTGGAAGACATGGAAAGCAATTTCTTGACATTTCTTGAAACAACTTCTACAATGCAGAAAGTATTCTCTTTTTATGCTCTTTCAACATTCCAGAAATTTGAATAACTATAAATTTAATTTCCATGTACATTAAAAAATAGCAAAAAAGTACTTCTATACATTGCAAGATTATACTGCCCTGTGAAAATTTTGCTATACACTAATAACAGAAGTCCACATGATGGCTTTGTACAAATAGGAAGCCGTTCAATGTACAAATAGGAAGCTGTTCAAGGAGCACAGGCCTCAGCCAGTAAGTCTTGCTGACCACGATCTATAATTAAAATGTTGATCCTCAAAAAAGCCATGTTAGAAACTAGCAAAATAGAAGAAATACACTTATAAGATGAAGGCAGACATTAAAAGTTTCCAAAAGGCAAAAGTATGTGAATTAAAGTGTTTAGGCCCAGCTTAGAGACTGCTTAAGCATACTATAATTGACTGATTAGAAGCACCTATAATCCGAAGAGGAAACAAGTGGACTAGACTAAACCAGTATGACTGACCAGTAAGATCTCTATAGAAAGTTATCAAAAAACGTGAGTTCTTCAAAATATAGAAATCTCCATCATGACCAAGTCAGCCATACAGGACAAACTACAGAGAGTGAAATGTAAAGTGGGAGCTCAGAAATCTGAGAATCTGAAGTCAAAACAGCAAGATTTATAACTTAACAGATTTTGAAAGTAAATCTTTCCTTCTTTCAAAGAAAGAAATGAAACCATGCTGAACTAACAGTGCAGCTGAGAAAGATATAGTCATTATGGGTAATGAGGGATTTGAGATGTGTTCGTGTATCAAATACAGTTGTGGTTGGGACACTTTATCACACAACTGCACTCCCCCTCTCACAGCAAAACCTCCGACTTCACACATAGCCTGATATCTTAGTTTAAACCAAGAGTGAATCTAGGCACTGAAAGCAAGGCAGGCAACGGAGGTCGGTCTGACACAGGCTGCGTTCCCTCAGCACAGGCCAACCACCTGCGGAGCACGGGGCAGCCAGGATACGGCCTTACGTCCCTTCACGCAACAAGGGCACCCTGCCAGCTAGTAAGGATTGTTCTTACTGATAAACTGCTATTGGGCAGGTCACATAAAGATAGCTGGACCCATTATCTGGATGTAATAATAATCAGTGGGAGAGATTTCTATTTCCACCCCGGGGTACTCCAGCGTAGCGCGGCCGGGGGTCTTTTCCAGCCACTCAGGCAGAGGTCTCCCATCGGCAGAACAGAAAACCTCCCGAGCTCAGCTGCTCCGTTTGCTCACAGCTAATCCACTGAGCTCTGAAACGCCACTTCCCACCTAGTGAGGCAGAACGGAGAGCTCACTGTGCACTTCAGGGCACTAACTCACTCCACGGGAAGCTGCCGGTGCGTGTGACCAGGCACGGCACCGACCAACCGCTTTAGGAATAATGATCCGGGTGCAACCGACTTCCAGCCTTGCCCCGGGGGTCACTAGCACAGGCTCCGTTGTATGGACAGCTCTGCAGTATCACTATCTATTTTTGAAAATGTAAACCTCCTAAAGTAATGGATTTATTTGTAATGCAGTGTAGTGAAAACCAAAAAACGAATTTTTATTAACTGCATGTCCTGAATTTTTTCAGGCTAGCCAGTTCCATAACGTACATTTTTATGACGTGCTCATCCTTGACATTTTGGCTTCTATTTTTCCCAGGTAGGTTGCTTAACGACCAGTTTCCAACATGCTCCAAAGTGACTCAGGCATCATTTCTGCACTAGTGTGATCACCCTGTCACAAGTTCTCGCTCACACAGATCTCTACACCCACCTTCTATCTCAGACTGGGGGCCGTATCTTATTGGTTGAACAGCAAGAAAGCATTAACGGTAATTACAGAAATGTTTTTCCTCTGCTCTAATTACAGTGACATCAGCATTCTATTAACCTTTAAATTACTGGTATTTTTCCAGGAGAGAACTGTAATGAATAGCAGTTAAGAAAAAAGCTCCATGATTTCAGTGCAGACAAAATGAGCAAGAAACAAAGCAGAGGGAGCATACCTGGTGCCAGTATAAATGCCTCCTAACAGTGCTCTTGTACTGATGGACACCGCTGCCTCTTACAGGCCAGATCCTCAGCTTGTGTATATTGGAAGAGCTTCACCGAGTCTGGTAGCCCGGTAGCTACAAAGCACAGTTTTTGTTTTCGGGCTTTGGATCTCTTGAGAAAAACCACCTGGAACTCAAAGTGCTAAAATGCGGTGTGATAGGTACCTAGCAGCTGGAAATAGTGAGAAGCTACAGTCTTGTGTATGCTCCTGGACAAAAAGAAATAAGCACTGTTCTGGATTCACCTTAATAACATTATACAATGAAACACTGCCGAACCTGAAAGAGAAATGGTTTTCTTCCTTTTGTGATAGTCTAATTTAATGTGTTATAAAGTTGATATTTCTTTTTATTCCACTGATGGATTCCTAATTTTTCTGCAGCTGACCTCAAAATGGAAATAACTTTTTCAGAGAAGCTAAGGAAAGAGCAGGTTGGCAGAAAAACAACACTTTATGGAACAAGTCAAATGAAGTAGCTTATATTTTTGTGCATTCTGAAAATTGTGTTTAATGATTTAGGGATGCTTAGTCAGAGGAAATGTTTTTTGTCCCTCTAGGCTTTCCAGGCACTTCATTCCTTTAAAGGAAGTCTGTGGAAATACTTCCCACGAGAATATGAATATTCAGGAAAAATAGGGAACCGTTTATGCTGATACATATTTTTTACTCTGTTGTTTCTGGCAGAGGTGCCTGTTCCCCAAATACACCTAAGCAGCCAGACATACAATGGCAACCACTTCTACAGTGATGTAACAGAAATTTCTGTTTACAGTGGTATATGCAGAGGCTTGGCATTGCAAGAACACAGGAGAACCAGTGAAGGAATAAACCAACCTTATTACCTCATG
The DNA here is from genome assembly GCF_000699145.1 of Aptenodytes forsteri. Taxonomy (NCBI): domain Eukaryota; kingdom Metazoa; phylum Chordata; class Aves; order Sphenisciformes; family Spheniscidae; genus Aptenodytes; species Aptenodytes forsteri. The sequence continues at coordinate 2,813,060 of NW_008794155.1, read as the reverse complement.
CACAACTAGAAAGAACCCATTACGGATGATTTATCATGGAAACAAAATTGTTCTTTTCTTCCAATGACAAGAATTACTTTCATAGACAGTGTTCTTAATTCAGTCTAGAAATCTGCTGCGTGTCCTTTCTAAATGTGTTGAGGACTATCACTTTAGATTAAGCCTTCTCCGGTTTTTGCCTTGATTTCTGGCTAACATATTTATGTGTGTGTATTGTGAATGTCACTCAATCTATTCCTGCAGAATGAGACTGGGTAAAAGAGTTCCCACTCAAACAATTTTTTTACATTAAAAGTCAATCCTCATTTCCTTTTTTCAGTGTCTTTTCTAAGAACTGTTCTAGTTTACCTAAACAATAAAAAAAATCGGGCCAGGTGAAGTGAATGCTATGATAAAAGAGTCTCAACTGAGACTCACATCCTTGATCTGAACCAGGCAGAGAAGGAACTTAAATCAGCTTTCTTCCCTCACTGTGTGACAGAGCCACCATGCCACGGATAATACTGGATTCATTCTCTCTCTCTGTGTTTGAAATTTTAGGTGGGATTTCAGGGAAGCCTTCGCTGACCAAGAACAACTGGAACCACCCTTCTCAAAGGAGAAGTTTCAGCATTTCCTCAAAACAGTTTTGTTAACTGAATAAAACATCATGACCAGCGGACTTGTACCATTTTCTAAAACAGCCAAGAGGCTTCAGGACTATGAGATTCATTTTCCAAACTTTATACCCTTCGAAGCCTTAATCTCACTTCATTTCCTTGAGGGTGAGAACAGTCAGCATAGATTTACCACAGGTCAGATGAAGATTATAGAAAGCCAAAGGCATAGTGGAGCATGTAACGGCAGTATAACCCTGGCAGCATTAGGAACGTAGTGCTTTCTGAGCCTTGGCAGAGGTGACCGACTCCAGTGCAGGAGCACTTAAATCAGCACACACGTTTATTGAAAATGCATCTATGAAGAATTCAGTTCTAATGAAGCAACTAAAAGGAACTGAAATTGCTTAGTATATAACTTTAGAAAATCTTATTCATCTTAATATATTGGCACTGCTACAATTAATAGCCTGTTTGAATTTCCCTTACAGTTTCTATTACAGGAGGTTTATAATTCAGGCATAAAAATCTTACTCTGGGCTGAAACTTGTTATTTAATGTCTTAGCTCATTTCATGCAGCTTTTCTGCACGACCCAGCTCACCTCCCGCCTCCAAACAGTAACAGAAGCTGCTACGTGGGGTTCCTCAACCTAGCGTGCTGGTAAGGGGTCAGCAAGCTCTGCTTGCCGTCTGGTGTCAAGTTTGCAAGAGTATATTTTTAAAAGAAACACCTAGGTCTGTCCAAGAGCAGATGGGGTAGGAGCTCAGGAAGTAGCTCTTCTAACTAAAACTTTAAATACAATCAGAGAATGTCCCTAGCAATTTTCTGACTTATTTGCCTATCACCAATATGCTCTTCTAACTAAAACTTTAAATACAATCGGAGAATGTCCCTAGCAATTTTCTGACTTCTTATTTGCCTATCACCAATACAAGAAATTTGAATCTTCCTGTCACCTTGAATAAGGATCCTGTTGGCATACAGGTTTTGGAGAGGGAATGGTCTTACACTGGAGACAGAAGGCACAAGCATAGCATGTCCATTGAGAATGAGACTGAGAACAGAGGAGCAGGAACAGACCAACAACTGGGAACAGACAGCCACCTAGATGGCCTAAGAGATAACTAAGGGCCATATTCAAAAAACTGTTCATGGACAGGTCAGAGAAACGGGCCAGAAAGGGAATGGAAGCAGAACCGTGTCTGGATGAGACTTTTACCATGGTAAAAGAAGTGATGACATTGGGATTCTTTCCAGACTGGTCATTTCCAGTTCTGACTCAAACCGTGACCCCGCAAACACCAACACCAGATCTGTGCAGTATCAAATCACTTTGCCATATAAACCTGGTCCCCATCAGCCATGGATGCAAACTGCACTTCTGTTGAGTTATCCAGACCAATGATAATGCTTATGATGGTTTTCTACTACGCCATGAAGACAGACAGCATCTTAACTAGCAAATGCAGTTTACGCAAGACGGTGGTTTGCAGCTGGAACACAAGACTTTTTTCTGATCTGGCATTAGGAGTTCAAAACCCTAATTTACTACACCATCAAATCATCATCCCAAAGGAAAGGTGGTGTGTTACATACCATCACAACAACTCCACCACGCATTTCCTTTCCCTTAAGGCATTACAGGCTTTCTACCCTCTCACTTTAATAACAGTTTCTTTGAATATTTTTGATAATTTGCTGAATTCTGTGTGTCCCTTTCTTGAACTAATTTTTGAAAATTCAAAAGAAACACAATTAAGATCTGCATTTTTTTTTATTTTCTCCAAAAGACTGCCAAAGTATCACCTTCTACTATTTTGCAATAAAATTGCATGAAACTGCTAAAGGTGACTTAATGCATCGCTTATCATACTACCTGTGCAAAACCACAAGGACAGTGACTTTAAAAATAAAAGTAAGTTACTGAAAAATAAGGACTAGTAGGGAAGGGTTATGATGGGACCCTGCATCAGCCAGTGCTTTTAAAGAAATCTATTTAGACTTTCTTATTACAGCTAGTCTGAATGGGCTGTAGCGCTCTGGGATGGGAGAGGACAGGCTCATGCAGCTGAACTGGAATCGGGCAAAGATATAGTACTCAGTATCTGTGGAAAAAGATGATGCTCAACAATGACTGGAGTAGGGGGAAACATAGGGTGGTAGGAAAGATATAGACTAGAACAGGCGCCTATAGGCTGGAACTGGAAGTTACATAGCCATCCTTAGTTTGTCATTTCCTATCTTGTGAATGCTTGTTTTTGCTCTGCTGAAGTTGTTTTTCTGTAGCTCTGTATGGGGATGTGGGAATGTCACCCGTGGAACAGTGGTCTCCATCGATTAGAGTGGAACTGGCAGTAAAGATCTCTGGTTTCTATTCCCAGCCTTGCCACTGGCAGTACTACTCACCATGAAAGTCACTTTCCTTCTCTGTTCTTCAGCTTCCCCGTTTATAAAACATGAATATTTTTATTCACTTACTTCACAGAAAGTCTTAGTAATTCAGTTAATCAAAATGCTTAACTGAAAAAAACTATATACGAACCTTCCTCAAGGAAAAAATAAAACCTGCAGTTAGCATAGTTCCTGACAAAAGGAATCACAAGAAGAAAATGAGTTGTAAAATGGTAATTTTTAAGAACTTTACCAAACTGTAAAGGCTATCACCCATGACAGCATGCTAGAACAGAGTTCATATGAAAGTACAACCCTGCAGATGATCTTGACGCGTACTGAATAGGCAGCCACCAAGGAAGTTATGTTTATACTGAATCATTCGATCAGAAAACACTGCGTTCTTTTTCAATTTTATGTGCATCGTGTCAGAGCATGATGAGATTCTATCAGTTCTTGTGCACTGATGCAGATTTCTCATAAACAGGAAAAACTCCCAGGCTAAATTCACGTATTTTAAGTTAGAGGTTGGTAGAGTTTTTAATTAGCCTTAAAACTAACCTGTTGTGTAGGGTCTTATACCTAGTCTCTCTTCTCACAAGAGAAACAATAACCTGTATTGTATTTTTTTTCTAATGAGATCCACTGAGCCTGGATTCCAGCTTCATGCAGTACAGGCTATCATCTTCAGCCTGGAGTTCCCATTAAAGCATGGATGCTTCCTCACTTTGCTCTACATTGACATTTTAATTTTGAAGAGAGTATTAGTGTAAAAGAATATACAAAATTCAACTAATGAGGTACTCCAACATTTGGTTTGGATTAATACAGTTGTTTTGGTAGTATGTACTTGGATTAGAGTTGGATGGCGTATTTCTGATACTCGAAGAGAGAGGAAAAAAACCAACTGAAGTAGAAAGGTTTATAAATTCTCAGATAAAATGATATATGATTCATTTGAAGGCATCTCTCTACAGCTCAGAAGCTGTCCTCTACTGTGACAGATTGAAAAACTCCAGTACAATTTGTCTTTTCAAGCTGTCCCTGAAAGGAGATTCTGGGGGAAGTTTTTCAAGTGCAGAAACGTGCTGTCTGCTTAGCTTTTAGTTTATATCCAAGCTACTGAAGTGAGAACATTTTCTATCCTGTCAGTTTTAATGTTTGTCAGTCTACTTTTATAATTGTGTCACCTGTGAGATTTTGTTAGAACAGAGACCGGGGTTTGTAAAAATGTGAGATGTGAAAGTAACACAGTGATTCACAGAGAGCTTTGTTTTCATAAACATTCAAAAACAGAGGTCTTGCAAGCTCGCTCGTTCTCCTAGGCAGCTTTGTAAACTCAGGCTTTGTCCTGTCTCTCACGTGGAAAGTGGAACCAGTTCCTTATTCCAGAGCAGTGAATTCTGCCCGCTAGTTACTATCAAGGCACATTTTTTCATTACTGTGGCACATGTTCCTTGATTCCCTTGGCCAAATACTTATTTATTTTCCAAAATACTGAACAGAACCAAAGTTATTTGTGATTTCAAGTCAAATTTTGTCTAGGTATGTCTAAAAAAATGGCAGATAATGAGAGAAGTCAACACGTTTTGGAATAGTAGAAACATTCTGTGTCTATGATATGCAATTGTTTAGTTTTGGCTTTTCATTAGGAAACATTTTATGTCACTTTAAAATAAAAGAAAAAAATAGGATAAAAAGATGAAATCATGTAACTTGATTTTAGAAGAAAGTGAAACATTTCTATGGCGGGTCAAGCTGATGGCTCCTCTGAGATTTACTCAGCTGTTTTGGGACACAGTTTTCTTGGAAGGTAGGGTATTTTTGTGCCAGTTGTTAAAAAATTCAGGCAACAATATATCATCTTGTGAGGAATTTTTTTAATAGCCAGTCCACTGGTCTCTCAACGCTGAAGTTCTCTTCTCATGGTCACATATCAGTTGCTTATCAGTGTTGCTGAAATAAGATTGCAGCTCTGACAGTCAGCCAGAACCCAAGTCTGGGTCTGGTCTTATAGCAGAGTTGGAAAAATAGCAGTCAGCTTTTTCTGGATAGCAAGCGTGCATATGGAGAGCCTTGGAGACAACCTTGTCACACAACTTGTGTTCTTTCTTGGTAGTCTCTGTATGTGCTCGCACATGCTTCAACTTTCATTTCCTTTAGGGAGCAAACGCTGGGATACGTTCTTTGCCCACAGAACTCTCAGTAACGTTTTAGGCTAAGCATTTGACTTCCTGCCTTTTGTCTGTCTTCTCTACATTGAACCGCAATGTCTGCTTTCTCAGACAGTGTCAGCCTATTCTGCTTCCCAGTTCTTTTACCTTGAACTTTTGTATCTGTTCTGCACTAATGGCTATTAATGTTTTGATCCTTTTCACTCTACAGCCTCATTCTGCCTCAGGTCACAGTTCTCATCAGACACTTAGTACCCATTCCAGTATTTCAGGAGTTATTCCTAGTAACAGTGTCAATCATATTATGTCCTTGCTTCCCAATGGGAAAGTACAGAAAAAAAAAAAGGAAAAAAAAAAAAAGAGAAAAAAAGAAAAAAAAAGAAAACCCCAATTTTATCTGCATTTTTTAATCATCGTTTTCATGGTCAGGTCACTTTATGGCAAGATTTAATTCTTGTTTCTGATACCATGCAAGTTCTTTTTGGTCTGGGTACCCAGGTGACCAGATGGCCTGTCTGTAGGTGTCGCATTTTTGTCTTGTTAAATGCATTTCCTGCCACGTTGTGGGTGTCATGAATCTGCTCGACGACGTAAAGTTTCATCTAGGGAATGCTGAATAGTAACAGCTCAAGCTTTACAATCTAATTCTTCTTTATCTACTACTTACAGAAATCCTAGAACTGTGGCAAATGTCTGAGTCGTGCATATAGATTTGTGCTGTCTCATCTACAGTCTTCTCTCTTGCAACTCATACTTCCCATCTAAGCGCCATCCAATTTATTACTTGCATGAAAGACTCCTTATAGCATAGGAATTAGAAAAGCTTCAAATGCTGCAGGTTTCCAGCCATTATTGCTGCTCAGCTTGAGCCTTATCTTCATGGCTAGCACTAACACCATTCTTAATTTGCTTTCTTTCAGGTAAGACACAACGGTCAGCAATAGCGTACAAACAGGCCCTACGCTTCTAAGGTTGCCTGGGTCTACAAAGAGCTAATCAAGGCTTTATTAACCAGCATGCCGTACTATATAACTGCAACTTTGCTATGAACTAAAATGTCGTATCATCAGGAGCACAGATTTTTCTCTTTCAGTATTGTCGCTCACTGCTCCCGGGAACCGCTCTGGCAGTTCTATACTCTGAAGTCCTGGGGTCAAGTCCTTGGAGGCATCCCTTATCTGTACAAATGTGTTTGCACAAACCTCCACTCTTCTTGTATACTTTTTCTGAAAGTCCTGTTGCATATCTGTACTCTATTATTCAGTGCACAGAGAGAACAAGTAATATTGACGTTTCAGTAACTGAAATACTTTGATAAAGAGGCTAACTGAATGTAAAACAGTTTTCTATTTATTTCAAAGAAAAATATTGATAGACTTATCTTTTTAAATAAGCCAACAGAAACACAATGTCACCATCCACCTTTTTCATAAGTAAATGTATTTGCCACTGACAAGGAACTCTCATGAACTAGTTGTTTTTTAAGTTCCTCTTGTGATTGTTTGTTTAGGCGAAAGAGCCAAATTCCCAAGCTCGGGTAAAAGCATTTGAGACAAGGTGCACACGGTTATGAGATAAGAGCTATCTGTCTCTGTGCACATGAGCAGTCAAGGAACTAGAAGCAAGTGAGAGCTTATATTGACTGAGATAAACAGTTGGCAAGTACGAGGGAATTCTTTCCCTTCACCAGAAAAGAGATCATGCTGTTAATAGCTGGGATTCGCTACTGAAATCAAGTCTTTGAAATTATTTGTATCTTCACCATATCTTGGATGATTATTTAAAGTTTGCCTAGAATGAGATTTCACGTCAGACATTTTGCAAGTCAATTTACCTGGAACAGATAGTACTGATGGAGTAACAGCACAGTTAGTTCTCTGTTAACTGCAGGGCTCAGTGTTAGCAGTCCTTCCTTGGACTGAAGGAAGGCGGTCCTGAGCTCACAAGGGTAGAAGCTAGGGATGCCATACAGCGAGTTTAGATAGGACGACAGGTCTAGAAAACTAGTAGTTGGAAGTATTCAGAGGGTGGGGATCCTTCTGTCCCACATCAGACGGTGAGAACTTACATATTTCCATTAAAGGCAGGAGTATATTCTTCACAATAGAACTGCTTCCTAGAGAGCTGGCTTTTTGCAGATGGATACGTACGCATTTCTTAAAACAGTGTGGGCAAACCTTTATTTAAAACACATTAAAAAGCATTACAGTATTCATTCTGGCACCAGCTCAAATTTCTCTTGATATTGAACTTCCTCCTAGATCAATGGTTTGCCTTCACTGCCTAAAAATGTCCTTTATCTGCATGTGTGTACATGTATAGTACACCTGGTGAAAAAGTCTTGTCATTAGCTTTAGGTTTTCTTTAGGCTTTCTGCTTTCTCAGACACATCCATGGAAGTTATTTCTATAGACAAAGATTTATTTTCCCTCACTTTCTATGCAGCTGTTCTGGCAAAGATATCATACCAACACAAAATTTCCCCTGCTGTTCTAGGCTTTGCGTTAGCCTGTAACTCCAAGGTATTAACATATGTGAAAGGTCTTTTCCTTGCAGAAAATCTTTGAAATAAAAACTGATCTACTTATTAGCAATACGCGATTTTGGTGAAGTGTTACTAGGCTTGACATGAGAATTATCTAATGAAATCCTGTAGCCTGCATTCTGCAGGTTAATCCTATTTATTTCTTCTTTTCTTAACTTGGATAGACAAGTTCTTTTCTCAGGACCAGAGACAACACTTTGGAAAGCATCTACTTGTACAGGTTTCTTTATATTACTCAAAACATGCCACCATGAACTGTTTTCAGCATAGGTGACAGACATGTTCTCTTTGAAATTGTAGATGGGAGGTTCTCCTCCAGTGTGTTTTGAGCTTTTTGTTTTGGTTTTTTTCCCCCTGTTGATGCAAACTAACCACCTGCATACAGGTGCTCAAAAGAGGTTTCAGAGAAGCCACACTGACGGTAGTATGCAGAAAAAATTAATCTCAGTAATGGTTGATGAAGCTTTGTCAACAAAGACTGATCAGAGTACTAAAACTAAATCATTCTCTATCCAGACGTTATGGAATTCATAGACCTCTTCATAGACTACTGGATGAAAAATTAGAACAGGTTTCTAGAACAACAGAATACCAAAGCTACAAATCAAAAGTATTTCAAAGGCACTTTGATTAACTGAACTAGAGTTATGTATTGTGCCAATCGATCTCTGTTTCTTTCTTGCCAGGTATTGTTTCTTGCCTCTTAAAATAAACTGACTGTATTCAGCAGTGACCTTACAATTATCATTAGGGAGATATGACTCAGAGAACCTTGGATAGCCTCAAGCTATTCTATGTTTATGAGATCATGGCTTCCTTTGAATCTCTTCATTTTGAGGAGATGCTGTTGTCGTCTTCTATTATCTTAAAACTTGCAGGATCAAACAGATGTTTTAGGTGACAAATCTGATCTTTGACTGTGTTCTTGGAAGGCAGTTTTTAGAGTTTCAGCCATGATTGCCAATGACTTTGAGATAACACACTGCATCTTCAAGTTTTTGTTGGCACTTAAAGGCAATTCAAAGTAGTTATCCAGGATGAACATATTTAACTTTTTTCTTTTTAAATAACTGCCTTATATGCTTGGAAAAACACCTTAAAATACTAAAATTCAAAGGACATACAACATTCCAGTTCTTAATTATGCAACAACTGAAGTGCAAGATACCCGTCCGGTCTGGTGACTATCTGGTCTTTATCACCAGGACTCACTAGGGAACTATTATTTACATTTTCTGAATTTAAATACAGTATGTTGCATTTGTTCCACGGTGAATTCCTGCTTTTTGGATATGACCATTACCGAACCGGCTTCTATACCACTATGGATAATTCTGTTGAAATCAATAGAGGTACTCAGGCATAAACCAGCCACATGAAAAGATCAGATTCTAAACTTCAAGTATTTAATGTAAAGTAGTCAAAGTATAAAACAAGAAAGAGTCAAAAGAAATTAAGCAACTCAACTCTGAGCTGCAAGAAAATTGGGCTTTTATTTTATGTTTGGAAAACTATGGAAAATTCTTTTTTAATGAATAGATACAGAATGAAACCTGCATGCAAATATGCCGTACCATGATATAAAATTACTGAAAATATCACATCTTTCCAAATCAATGGTGTCAATAGACTGTTTCAAAAAAAAGAAGCTACTTTCACCTTTTGATAAAAGTGGGATTTGACCTTGCCTAAGCGTAATGTGCATGAGAGTTTACTGTATAATTTTCTTCACCAATTAGCACTCGTGTTATGCAAATTTGGTAAAGCAGTTGAAAGCTAAAATCTCAAATGAAGTTTGCATCCAATTACAGTATTGCAAAATGATTCTAACAGTTTTATCACCATATATTTCTTATGCCAGAGAAAACCTGACTCAGAAGACCATTATGTGCCTTAATCTACCTTTTCCTGACCAGCAGCTTTAAGCTATCTACACAGACAGAATATCTCCATCACTGAATGATACACTCTAGTCATACTACATTATTCATCTGAGCTTTTGCTCTAGGAATAGGATACTTCCATGATGGTCTCTCAAATCCCAGAGCAAAAGGAAGCTATTCAGCTTATGAATCATAATGTGTCTTGAGACAGAAAATGCTTGCCAGCAAGGAGAAATGAACCAGATGAAAACATCAACAGTGCAAAATCTGTGCTAATGAGAACCACAGTACTTAAAGCACACACTGATATGTAAAAAGGTGTTAAATCTAAATAGGTGCCAAAATAAATAAAAATAGATGAGAAAGCCCTGTATTGTCTTAAAATGAAAAAGTTGGCGAACCAAAATTTCAAATATCAAGCATAACTCATCATGGGGCTGTTCTGTGTTCTCAGCTTGGTATTTAGCATTTGTATTGGTATCCTTCCAATAATCCTGAAAGGTGTTTGATTTTTTTCTTTTTTCTGGCATTCAGGATATGCTATATATCCACACTTCTATTCATAATGAACAGTGAATCACTTATTATACAAATCTCCAGTATTTCTTGGAGATGAAATTCAGTGAGCCCTCATCTTTTCAGCAACTCAGGAACCATTCTGCTTAGGAGAATAGAAACTCATACTTATTGCACAGGTTATGTTTTTTTGACTACTATTACAAACATATACTATTATATACATATATATCTAAGTATTGCTTATCTAGTGTACTTGGTCCAGCACACTTTTAAATTAACTTGATTTGGAGGATAGTCGCACCCTTACATTTTAACTACTTAAACTTTATAAAGACCAGATCAATTCTAGCTCATGGTGGTGAATAAAGTTGTGTAAATTATGATTTGGGGGGGAGAGTGAAATTGAAAAATTAGAAAAAACAGCCAGTAGAATGCTTGCATTTCTCAGAAAAATTATGAAAAAAAAAATTATGGTCAAGCAAAAGTGCTGTTTGATATACAGTAAAAGCATGTTTCATTTCGGGGTTAATTAACCTACTGAATGAATAGAGGTCAGCTTAGGTATAAAACGTGAAAACATGAGCTTTCAATTTAAAAATTACATATTGCTCCAAAAATCTATTTTTTCCATATGTATTATTTCCTACAAAAATTTGCACAATAGGAAAAAAAAGAGAATAAGAAATTTACAATAATTTTTTTCTATAAAATATGTAAAATTGAACAAAATAGGCAACTGCATGTGTACTTCATAAATCCATGTGTAAATTATATCAATTGTGCAAAAATCAGTAAATATCCCGTTACCTGTCCCGTACATTTGGCAGGTGTAAAAACAGGCATTTACTGAAACAACAGTGCTGGTTTATTTTAGTCATTATTAAAAGTTATATATTTAGTGCTCCACGCTAAAAATGTTAGGTTTGCAAAGTATGACAGAAGAGCTCAGTCCTACAAAACACTAAGTTAGAAGGAATATTGGGCTTTTACTATGCGTAGAGACAACTGAGCCAAGTCCTGCAATGAAGCTCAAGAGAATTTGGGGAATATTGATGTTGAAAATTACTCGTGAGTAGTATAACTAAGGATTTTGTTTATCAGCTAGGAAGCAGGAGGCCATTTCAAGAGGCAACACCACAGAATTCTCAAAAACAAAAAGGGTAATAAAGTTCAAAACAACTTGTCTTCCTCACATTCTGAATTGAGGTGTGGTTTTTCCCCTCTAAATGTGCCTTAGCAACAGGATCTTCATTCAGTGAAGAATCTATGATTCTTCTGTGAATCTATTTGTATTCTCTCTGAGCCAACTGAATTATGTTCAGATGCTGGTTTTATCTGAATTTGTAAATGATGATGGTTGGGGCCCACATAAAATTCAGAACTTCATGCGTGTTCTTCCCTCTATGAAAGTGGCTTTTAAAGGCATTTTAAAAGTTACTTGGTATTGAAATGAGGAAAAGGCTATGCATTTGGCTTCGTTATCAAATTTATGAGTATAAGCCACAAAGCAAAATTTGCTCTTTATTGTTGCTTTCTGATATAAAAAGAAGTTTCCACGCTCTCTGAAACAGAAAGTGTGTAGAAGGGTATGCCCTTTGTGATTCATTCTTTTTGGAGAGCAGAAGGGAGTAGAGGAGGAAAGAGTTGGCATTACATTTAAAAATATAGGGTTTGATTTTACTTTTCTTTCGGGGAGGAGAGGAATGCTAATTTGCAAAGAACTTAAAAGAGGCTTTCTCATCCTTTAGCAAGATCTGAAAAGAATTATTAAATTCACCAAAAAAATCATCTTTCCCACTAGAGACTATTATAAACATTTTACCACATCCAGGAATGTATTTAGTTTCCAAGTTACAGCCTGGGAAACTATATTTCTAAAGAAATCTGAACAAAGCACAAGGGCTGTTGTAGCTCTTGTTTTTAATTGTATACCCAGCCAGCAGTACCGATTCCTCTATTTAGACTGCCTATCACTGCTCATTATGGAAAAAAATCTCTTGTACACATGTGCGTGGGGGTGAGGAAAGGGTTGTTTAATTTGAAAGACCTGTAAACATGTCATGGTTGCAGCAGGGAACATGAACTTGGAAGCAGTAGTAGCTGTCAGGTATGTGTCTTATCGAGCGTATCAAATAATACCACTGGTTTGCCATCTTATTTGTGATCTGTAATGGCACTGCAATGGCAGCGAAGAGAGGGTGAAGTAGAAAGAACCTGGGACACAGCGCACAGCTATACAGTCATAGTTGTGGAGTTCTGGCAAATATGAATGAGTTCAACAACTTCTACGTGCATGAAGGGGAAAAAAGTGGAAGATTTGTAGGGGTGGATGACTGAAAGGAATCTGGGAATTTTTTGGACAAGAAACCGGTGATAACGTGTTAGAGAATACTGAGGAGGAACTAACCAAAGATGGTCAGCAATTTGCAGCCTGCCATTCTGCAGAACAATTAATGTCATATAGCGCTGCAACCAGTCTCCAGTGAGTTTTCTGCCATTATGCATTAAAGAAGTATCCATAGGAAGATACGATGCCTGCTCTGAAGTCCTTACTATCTATTTTAAGATGCAGCAGTGAATAGAGCAAACACAGAAAGAGAAACTGAGGGAAAGGAATACGACAATACAAAGCAAATTCTATTTAATAATTCTTTTTTAATGCTATTAACCTATAAGCTTCCCTTGAACTAAAACGTGTTGCAAAGCTGACTAAAACTGTGTGGGAAACATTTGCCTGTCTTGTGAAAGTAAGAAAACTCAAATGTTTTCACATTATTTTGCATGAAAATCTTTTAAGTGTTTATTTATTTGTTTTTAATGAAAGAAGAAAGGGAAGCTCACATGGAACAGCTGCTGAACTCAGGCAAGGATTGGAAGTCCCAAGTTCAAGTCTCTGCTAAAATTAATGTTTGTTTATACAAAGTATAAACAGGGAAGAACGGGGAAGATTCCTATTGCATGTCAGCCAGCAGCTTGGTGGTTAAGGTTTTTTCTGTGATGTGAAAGACGGTAGATCAGAACTCTCACTGAATCAGGAAAAACAGACTTGAATCTGACTCCCCAACACCGGTAGACTCTTTGCTATAGCCACTGGAACACTGCTTATTCAGACAATCTCACCCTCCTCCCTCACAAGAAATTGCATCTTTGCTAAAACCTTTCTGCCAAAACTAGCATATATTTTACAGTGAAAAGTGCTGGTTTCAAAACATTGACCTTTTCAAGTGAAGACCCATTCTGTTGAAACATTACTGAGTAGTTTTAGAACTGTATCACTAACTTGTAAGAAATGAGTTGTTTGTTGCAGCTTAACAGGTTTGATTATTTTCCTTTTCAGGAAGAAAATCTAGAAGGAAAATACAAAAAGAAGTTAAGGTGGAAAAGTCAATCTAAATTGGGTAATGCCTTAATACCCTGGAATTTCAAATTCCAAAAAACAATTCAAATTCCGAAGCCACTATATTATAAAGACTAAAAACTTCCCTGCTGAAATTTTATACAGTTTTAAAACTGTCCATAAAATTGTGACTCATGACAGCTAGATCAGGCTTTGCATTTACTTAATGCAAAATCACCCATACATCTTGGCAGTACATTTGCAATGGTGTCTGCTTGCTCTTTTAAAAGTAAATAGGGTAGAATAAGATAAGATATTACGGATCTATCATGATTCCTCCAGAAAGTGCTCTCATTTGGACAACAGACAGGAAAGGAAAACAGAAAGCATGTGACACTAACACTATCTTGGGTTTGCCATTGATTTTTCTAGCATAATTTAACAAAAATAATTAACTTGATTAAAAAATAGATGAAATTAATATTCTTGTCTTGAATTTCTTTCAAAAAGCTATTTTAGTGATATAATCCTGTTGTGAATCTTGAAAACATACTGCAGCAATGTGCTTACGCGCATGCGTCTGTGTGTATAACGCTTCCTTTCACCAAAAAGATCTCAAAGAGGTTATAATGAATCTGTAATTAGATATAGAATTTCACCATTGGGTAGAGAATGACTTCTACTTGTAACTTCATCTTGCAAATCATTTAAGTGCATGTTTACATATGCAACCACTTCCCTTAAATCTGTGGGACTGCTCATATGCCTAATACCGAAAACAATCTATTTTACATGCTCTGAGAGTTAACATCATCATGTACAGCAGCCGAGTTCAGACAGTTCACCTCATATCACAAAACAAGGGTGAGGAAATCTGGCCAATAACCTAGAATAAATTCTCTCTTTCAAACAGAAGCACAGAAAATCTGATGTTTAATATACAGCAGACAGAATTTGTATTCTGAAGGGTTTATCTAAGGTGAAAGTCCCAACAGCCTGAAACTTGATCACCCTGGAAAGAGGAAAGACTGTGCTGCCTGCCCAGACTGGAACACTTAAAATCTCCAAATACCAATCCTTTTATAAGTGTATGTTAATATGCTTCCTTATTCTTTCTAGGAGCATTCTTAAGTAAAATTATTCTATAAAGAAACTCCTAAGAATTGTTAGGTAAGCTGTTTGAAAAAGTCAGCCCTCAGGAAGGGATCTAGATTGACTGTAGTAGAGGAATATCATCAGTTGGACTAGATGATCGTTGTAGGTCCCTTCCAACTGAAATATTCCATTTTCTATTCTATTCTCATATGAGGACTTCCCAATGAGGGATGGCACCACCACAGTGCAGTGGAAACATTAATCTGTCCCAGTGGAAGCTGGTATGAAAGAAGGTCTACAACAGTGTTGTTCTTCTTTTGGCTTGAATCTCTTTTTAGACAATAAAGTAACATAGCACCTTGCCCTGAAAAGCTCTGAAAAGTATAAATACCCCCACGTTTCTGCCAGAAAGTAGCGTATCTTGTAAGTGCATATTCCTGTGGGGCCTCCTGCCTGGTTTGAGAAAGTACGATCTAGGGCATTCACTCTGGACCCAGGGAAGTCTGGTCCTCCCTCTGGTCTCTGCCAGAACCTTTGTTCTGTAAGTGTGCTTAATCCTTTCACCCTGTCTTGTTTTTCTCTACCATTTTCTGCCCTGTCTAATTAGATTACAAACTCTGTGTTTGTCTCATATGTTTTGTAAAATGTCTGGCATAAAGGGCCACTTATCTCAATTGACCACTAAGTGCTGCCATAATGCAAATAATACTGATGTGTCCCGACTTGACAGTATTTCACCTTAATGTGACACCAGAGGCTGGTACTATATGGTGCACTTTAATTCAGCACTGAGAGGAGAAACAAACTCAGGGTACAAAAATGGGATACTAAAGGGGAATAGCAGGGACTAGGACTCAGCAGTGGATGAAAAGTACAGGAAAGTAAGTTAAACTTCTATTAAAACCAACTGGAGACTCCAGATCTGGAAAGCGCTAGTTGCTTTACTTGGCAACCATTTACATGCCCTTCTGTGGCATTTGCCCCCCCCACCCCCTAGAATATTATATGTCTGAGGGCGAGCAAAAGAACTTTTCAGCCCAAGGGATGCATGAGCTGTAATCTCATCTTTTGTCTGCTGACAAATATGCATGTTTTCATCACAACTTCTGTTAACGATCCGTCTTTGCAGACCTTCTCTAGAGCGGGATTTAAGGGAGACGGCAGTTACTATATACAAAGATTGACTTGGCTCACTGCTTTTCCTATGTGCTAAGTCACTCTATGTGAACTGTAAGATTCCCATTACAGACTCTTCCGTTAGAACTGGGAACGCACCCCTGATTTCCAGTAGCAGACACTGAATTCTGGCTTCTGAAAAAGTGGGTATTTTTCACTTCCCATTTGCAACAGCGTCTCCAAGCACTGAACTACTCAGCTCGCGATACCAAGAATCCTGATAGTCCGTGTTCTTGTGTCTCATACAACAGACAAAGGTATACTGCGTTTTCTTCTAAGTAATGGGCCATATAAAAGCTAACAGACCGGTCCTCCTCCGAGCATCCTGTTCAGCTAAACGGAGTAAGTCCTGCCTGTGGCCGTAAAGCTATTTCCTACAAGGACCGGTATGAAAAAGACTCCACACAAACGAAAAGCGCTGAGCCATCTGAAAATACAGTGCAGTGTTGGACAGGTTCCTGAAGTAGTTCTGCGTGAACTAGTAATACAAAAAGCAGTATGGCCCTGTCAGCACAGTTTTTCTCTGCAGGATGAATTATCCAGGGCACTGTGCTTCACTAATGCAGTTGTATTGATTCGGAGACCGTGCTAGCTTGGCTATCCGTAGGCAGCACAATGCTGTGTATGGGTATTCTCAGCACTCATTCTCAAGGGAGGCAATTAAGGTGTCACGGAGTCTTAATTGTCTCCATAGACAATATTTTCCTTAAAGCTCTGGCCCTTAGAAAAACAAACCAAACCAAATTGCTTATTTCCAGCCCTCCACAAAGAAGTTTGCAGTACTGCATACGGAATTTACAATTACGATTTTTAGAAGCAACTAGGAAGGTACGTCAACGATTTAGAGAAATTCATTCCACCTGGGCTAAAGGAAACAGATCTGACCGACAGCTCCCAAAACCGCTGGGAGGTGAACATAGGTGGGAGGGAACCGAAGTGCCCCACGCAGGGAGCTGTTCCGCGAAGGCCTCGAAGGCCAGGCCTGCGCCAGCGAGGAGCAGCTCTGCGCGCCAGGCAGGCTGCCGAGGACCCGGCATCAGCACTGTGCGTGGGGGGGCAGGTACCTAGGGCTGGTCCTTGTCAGGTCCCAATACCCGGTAGCAGGTGGAGCTCGCGAGTGCCATTTTCGGGTTAACTTCATCCGAAAAAGAATAAAAAATAGCGAAGGACTCCTCAGAAGCCCCAGGTGCGTCCCGCAGCGCGAACCGGTCGGTAAGCGGGGGTGACGACCAGGCACTTGCTTCCGAGGAGCTCCTCCCGCCCGACCCCACCGAAACCTCAAGCGACAAACCCCTGGGCTCCCCCGCCCCGGCACCGCCTGG
>NW_008794155.1:2757717-2795260 GCF_000699145.1 Aptenodytes forsteri | reverse complement strand
GGCGGGGCCGCCCCGCTGCCCTCAGGGCCGCTCCCGCGCCCGCTCAGCGCGTCGCCTTCGCTCTGGCGAAGCCTCCTCGCCCTCGGAGCCGGCGCTGGCCCGGCGCGCACGCCCCGAAGAGGCTTGTGACCGGTGTTGTTTCCACGTATGTAATCCATACCTTGGGCAGGACGCGCTTCGTAATGGGCTCGTGCAGGCCCTGGCATGAGTGCTTTCGGCAGGAAGGCATTCCTGCGAAACAGCCCTTAACGTTCTCTTTTCCGCGTGTGCTCCGGCTGTCCTAAACTGCGACGTGACAGCTGGTTCTGGGAAGTTCTCACCTTGTAAGGAAAAAAAAAAAAACCACCCAACAAACCCAACCCCCAAACCCCTGGGGTTTTGGGTCCCTTCTCGGGGCCGTGGCAAACTTTCGGGGACGCTGTAGCAGTAAGTGAATAATGTTTAGGAGCTTGTGCTTGATTCATCTGTGCTGCGTGCACCATTTTATACGTGGTCAGGAAGTGGAGTTGACTTAACGCTGGTTTTCACCTGATGATGTCATCTACTGAAATTCACTGGAGTCCGGTGAAATTTGCATCACGTTAAGGCTGTTTGAGAGCAGGAGTAGCTGGGAAGGGGCACGAAGAATGGAAAAAACCAAAGAAAACAACACGAGTGCTATCGATGAGTTCACAATACCTTTATAAACTGCAATATACTAAAATGAACGGTTTCTTTTAAAATGTAGCTTTGCTTTGTGAAGATGTTCTTAACTTCTTTTCTAAAATGGTGTTAAGAGTTATAAAAATAGTATTTGAACAAAAAGTATTGTTTCTAGCCTCCTGCCAGGAAGAACAATCTGCGAGAGTCAAGCTGGGTCATTCCTTATACTTATCAGTTCTGCAGCACGCAGCGTTTTGATAGGTATCCCATATGGTTAGAGGAATTTGTACCACAGTGCTGCTGAAGCTGAGCCATTTGTACGACTGCCAAGGCATAATGTTTAACTGTTTAAAAAAAAAAAAAAAAAGGTTTTGTTCCTTCTTCTGTTTTAACTAAAAACTTCATTATTTCTGGAAATAAAAATCCCTTCTTGGAGGGACACTTAGCAGTCACTGTCACTTCTGAAAGTATTTTACCTGGCTTCTCTAACTGGGCCTTCTGGGATGCGTGGCTAGGACAAAGGTAAATGTTTGAAGGATTTCCAGTGTGTGTCTACTCCATAGTATTTCCCCCCCACTCTGTAAGTGGACATTTGCTCAGGAAAGGGAAAATAATTTTTAAACAATATGCCTCTTGTATATAAAGCTGCAAACATGGCAGGGTTTGGTGCATCACCAGAAGCTACTTTTAACTCTCTTCTGGAAACCTGAGATTTTAAATATCCAGAAATATCCTTGGTGTTACATTGCCTTGAAACAGCTTTCTGCCAAACTTTTAACTTCGGTACTTTGCAGCCTGCTTTTAAACTGTCACTGAAAATAAAGAATTACATTCTGAACTTGCATAGGCGTTGTGAGCTACTTGTTGCTATTAAAAACTTGTATATGCTATAGACAGATATAAAAAGAATTTGAAAAGCCACCAAGTTTTTTCTAGCCTAATCACTGATTTCAACTGTCAGTGCATACTGCTTACAGTTCTTGGATGTTCAGCTGAAATCATGTGTTATAAAACTACTTTTCTCTCTTTTTTTTTTCCCCCCTGTATGTTGTGTTTATCTGCTAATTTTTGAGCCTTTGAAAGCACCTAAATGTAAATATAGAGGAGAGAGAATGAAACCAGTTGTCATTAACAGCACAACTTAAAGTGGAAAAGAAATCACTGAGGCAGTAATAGGTAATGTAGTTAAGATTTGCACATAGATCTCATAGACTTCTCTTTTTATTCATTCTTCCTTGGTTTTCTGTCTGTGTTTGTGGTTTTCCTACTCTTTCACATACAGTCTCTTCACATCTCTATCTTAACTGTTCACTTTTTTCTCTTTACATCTTATGCCCTTGTAGAAATGATTGTAGTTAGAAATTTGTCCTGTTGAATTTGTTTCCAGGTTCTGGGGTATGCTCAGAAGTAGGCTTCCGTGTGCCTTGTGTTACAAAACTACCCCATCCCATTTTGTTTTGTTTTTTTTTTCTTTCTGTTGATGGCAAGTGGATGTTTGTGGTATTTTTTTCTGACAGTGTTTTGCAACAGGCTCATATGCTCCTTATAGGCATTTCTGTCTCTTTGTAAAAAGCAGTCTACAACATGCTGCCCTTTTTGTTTCCTGTGTATTTCGCAAAAGATGGTAAAGAGTAAGGAAAATCTAAATGAGATTGTTACACTCGTGAAAAGCAGTAACCTGATACTTGTAGTCATAAAATCCTGTGATCTTCAAAATACCGTGCCCTGGATCAAAACATTACTGCTTTGAAAAGTGTCAGTGTCATTCCCTTCCCACTTTTTTTTTAGGTTTTCCCTCACTATTTATGTTAAAACACTTTGCCTTCTTAAGAGTCACAGTTAGTGCTTCCTTAGCAATCTCCATCAAATCAGCTAATTTGCCACACACAGTCAACTAATGATAGGGCAGCAAAACGATGTCCTGATGATATATTAACTTGTGTGAATAACATGGTTTCAGAAGCACGGTGAAGTTGGAGGGACACGCGGCCCTCTCCTGACTCTGCAGAGATCATCAGACTGAGGACGAAGAGCAGTTGGGTGGCCAGACAGGCTCTGTGTTTTGTCACGTGTGTCCTGGGCCCTGCATTTTTAGGATAAAATAGAAGGCTCTTGCCTCAGTGGTTGTCTAATGCCTGCTCCATCATGTCAGAGACGTCCTCTCCGAGAGGCTTTCATGCCTAAGCTCTTGGTTCCCTTTCCTCCCTCTGCAAAACGCATGCATATTCACAGGAGACCTCTTCCTTGCTTTGATGTCTTGAGAAACTTTCTGGTTTATGTCCTTACGGCACTTTGTTTCTATTTCTTCTTGTCCCACCCATATCAAAAGGACTCCTGTTGGAACTGTCCCTTCAAATGGAAGTAGGAAACCTCCTTCAGTTTGTGCTTAGGGGAGAATTGTTGCAACTGGGTGAGGGGTGGAAGTATTTTCATAGTGGCAACTTAGATGTTGTAGTAGTTGTTACTGAGAGAAGATGGTCGCTTGCCCTAGTTCAGTGGGTTTCTGCAGTAATGTGTATGCTATGTTATAGAGTGTGTATGGTGTTGCATAAATGTTTCATTTTTTTGGTAATGTTTCAGCTGTTCAACTTGTGTGGTGGGGCTGAATTTTGGCAGGAGTATACGTTCAGTATTGGCGCGAGCTTAAACAGAAAAAACCCTCAACTCTCTTGCTTCCATTTTACCAGAGTTTAATAGCTTTCCGATGTGGTTTTTGGTAACCTGGTTTAAAGTTACTCTTTGTCAGCTCTAAAGGGGGTTTTTATGTTCTTTACAAGGAATCACTTTGCAAGCATGCATGTATCTGTCAACGTTCCTGTGATCGGTGTTTGCATATACCATTTAGGAAATGTAGTGGAAAGTGAGATGCTCTTTCAGCTGATTTCAGAAACTCATTGGCATGGAATAATCTAGAGAGCTCACATGTACAAATTCCCTGAATTAGATTACTTATCCTTGATAATGCCCTGTATCTCCCAAAAGCCATTTATCATTTGATTTTTGTGAGAAGTGTTACACTTGCCAGTTTTCATTGGTTGCTTGTCTTTTTCTTTCCATAGAAATCATCAAAAATAAGTGACGTAAAACAATTGTAATGTGTTTTTTCCAGAATTTGACAGTTGCTTTAGGGGAAAAAAATAGTTTCTTTTCCGTGGTGCTTGTTCAGAGATTAAAGATGGACTAAGTGATTTCAAAGTAGACTTTCACGTAAAGTTGAATGCTAGGTGAATGGAGAGAAGAACTTCTGTGTTGACTTCTCACCTCTACAAAAGAGGCTGCTGTACGTACTTGTAACCCTTTTTTTTTTAAGCATTAGAAATGTCAAGTGTGCTCTCCCTTGATTTCATTGCTAAATATATGGAATGAAGCTGGTGGGTTTTGTGAGCGCTTGCAAGGTAGTAATTTACTTCTTGTGTGTCTGTGAATGTTCAATTTAAAACAATTGTCTCAAAAAAACCCAACTTTGGATCTGGGCTCACTTAGCTGATAAGCATTATTTGAAGCTCTAGTTTGATTGTACTCTTGCTGTAGGATTGCTTTGGAATAGACAGCTGCTTAGCCTTTAATTAGTGGTGCTTTGTCAATTGAGTAGTGAACCGTCTGTGACAGTTCCATCCGCCTTTGTTCGTGTGACATTTGCTCTTTGCACTATATTGTGACTTGACTTCTTAAGTAGTTCAAAGGTGAATTATCATTTGACCTGTAATTTAACTGGCTGCTTTATAGAAAGACAAAGCAATTGTGTGCCAGAGAGAATGCAACAGAGTAGCTCTTGGCGTAGGCAGTGCTTCTGCTCATGGAGTAAATGTCTCCAGCAGTTGGGAAACTTCCAAAGTTCATGGGGTGGGAACCTCTTGTTGTGGTACCTGCCTCTGTTGTGCAGTGGAGAGGATCACTGGGTGAAACTTGGGAGCCAGGCTTTCTCTCGGCCTCCTTCCCGATTGTTCCTTTAACATTTATCCCCTCCCAAGAGCTCACTTACCAGTTGGTCAAGTCACTTGCAAAATCAATTCATAAGTAGGGTTACGAATGGAGATGAAAGGAATGGGGGGGAGCGATGACTGGCACTTGATTTCTTTCAAATGAAGACGTTTTGTTGTGTATTAAATGTTTGGAAAATTAGTTAGACTTGGGTGTCTCTAAAAGGGTTTGGGGTTAGTTGCATCAGCTGTGGCTTCCTGAACAACTGAAATTATGTGTAGGTGCAGAACTCATTCTGGCCTGAGGAACAGCTGGTATAACTTTCTCCTCTGGTGTCATACTTTCTAGTTCTCTGTACCATGTTGACTTTTTCTTTGGAAAACTACTTCTCCCAAAAGTTTTAATTTTCCTGGCTTTCTTTATTCATATTCAGTTTCTAATGGATGGATCTGTTTTCTCCATCACAGCATGGCCTGTAGCCTGTGAAGGACAGCTGTTTTCAATATACGGAGTTTAAGTAAAAAACCACTGGTTTAAGTTGACATAAAATCTGAATACAAGTCATTTGTTGCTTTGAGTGCTTACTGTATTCATGTAATGATTCAGATTAGTTAGCTAATAATGTCTTAAAATTCTTTAGAGGAGGCACTCGTTTACTGTCTGCAGCATTTAACACCTTAGGGCTCTGAATTACTTAATCTGTAGACGTTACCTCAGCAATAAAACAGCACTCTTTGGTGGCAATTTTTCTTAAATTTTGAAACAGATGGATTCCCTGTTAACTGAGTTTAATTTCAGAGTCACTGGTTTGTTTGTAATCAAAACTCTTGAAGATAAAATCAGAACTGTTTTGTAACAAATTTAGATAACAAGTGCTTAATATAGTTTGCTTCAGCTTCTGGGATGGAGCAACATATAATGATAATATCAAACTTTAACTCCTTTTTATGAACATCGTAGGTACCGGTGGTCACACTGATATTTACATATCAAATTGAGTAACTGTTCTTGTAACAAAGGACGAAATGCAGTCATTTCAACTAATGTGTTCTGTCTGTGGTGTGTATGAAGTTAATTGCAGCAATTATTTGCATACATTTGGGTTTGTACCTATTTTTAGGTGTTTTTTCACGCATTCGGAAAGTTCTGCGTACAGTCTGTATGAACTCATTTAAAGACTTGAGTCATACTATTTCAGTTCTGGAAATGTTATACTAGAAACCAAATTGTCTGAAATCTCTAACTTCTTTGTGTAATTGTAGGTTAATATAATACATTGCTGTACTGACTGTCGAAGTTGGTGCGATCTTACTCTTAGGTCTGGTACTGCGTTTGGCATATGGTGGTTTCGGAGGAATAGAATGCATGAAATCTAGTTTTGATGTTTTTCTATCTCCCTGCAGAATAGCTCAAGGTAGATTTTGCTTGTTACTTATGTGCGTATAGCAAATAAACTTTTTAAATTAAAAATGGCAGCAGAAGAATAGTTGTGTTGCAGTGGGTGATATAGTTTATAAGAAACTGAAACTTCTTATGCTGAAGAAGTTTGCATAAATACAGTTTTGCATAAATACAGTTTTGCAAGTTTTGCAAAATACACTGGGCAGGTGGCTGATCTGAGGAAAAAAAAATACAGTAAATACATCTGGAACACTTGAACTAGTACTATTATATCTCATGAGAGACTTCTGATTAGGGGAGTTCCTGTCTTGCTTATGGCAAAAGGTGCCTTATTATCAATAATGTTCTCCTAAAGTGTGGTTGTTCTCTTAAAAAAAGGGTGGGGGGCAGGGGAGAAAGCATGATATGAGTAGAGGTGGAAAAAAAGCTTACATAGGTAGTAGCCTGCTCAAAATTTGTATGTGGTAAACTTTGTATCCAGAGTTAGATGCTATGATTAGCTACATTAATAGGATTTTCAAGCAAAATCAACCTTTATTCTGTAGTCAGTAGTTTTGAATATTGTTTTACAGGCCAAGCATCACTTTTAATAATTTAAATACCAGTTGTGTTTGGAAATGTGCCGTCCCCTCTGACAGTTGTGAGACTCCGCTCCCTGAGTGGTGAGAGGAAAAATATATGGCAGTAGCATCATCAAATGTTAGTCCAGGTTACTAATAAATTATAGTGTCTAAGCCTTCACAGAGGTTTTCAGTGTCACTTTTAAAGATGGGCTTGTCACTTGGTGTTAGCTGACTTCTTGATTTCCTGATATTAAATTGCATTTTTTTCCTTCTGTTTGTTTTTCTTTTTCATGAAAGCAATTTTCTGTGGCTGCACCACAGGCATTGCACGGCGCTATGTTTAACGAGGTGATGATTCACAGCGGGGTTACATCTCACGTGGACAGAGGCAAAAAGCAGCGGACGTGCGTCCACTTTTGGTCTGCCATATTTGACAGCACCGAAGATGAAATCAAATCTATTTACTTGCCATAGACAGTGGAGGACTTTTCAAGCCCAACTGTGCTAGGGCATCAGCAAAGCAAGGAGGGATATTTGGCTTATTCAAGCGTAGATGTCAGTGGGCGATTGCCTGGGCGGCCTGCAGCCCATGCAACACACTTTCTGGAGGCACTGCTTCTGGTAATGAGGCAGCTGGTTGCATAGTAGTTCACGGCGTAGTGGTTTGTGGGGTATGTTGCTGGCAAGAGCCTCTCGAAGGCAGCTGAAGCAGCTTATGAAAAGAGAGTTTGGTCTGATAGAACTTACTGCCTTTTATCAACCCTGTTGCTTTTGTCAAGCTGAAATCTGCTTAACTGTGCCTGGATTAGCTGGGCCACCCCAATAGCCCTACGCCAGCCTGTAGCGTTGTGTTTACCTTGCTGCTGTTTTTAAATTTTAGTAAAACAATCTACCTGTAGAGGAACAAACTGATGGCATAAGGAGACTGCGCTGGGGGGGGGGAGTGAGCAAACATCCTATTCAACAAGGTGTGAGTAAGATTTTACACATTCACACCTTGGTAGCTAGTGCTTTTTGCAAGACAGCATTTTTCCTATAGTTTTGAATATTGTCCTAGGCCTCAATTTAACCCTCAAAGATTTTGCACGGGTTTTGTCAAGTGAGCAGGTGACATGTTAGCCTTTTGGAGAAAGACCTGTAGCAGAGGAGCCTGATGTGGAGTAAACTGCACCATCCCCTGCTCCCTTTCCCTCTCACCCCGGGGAAGCGGTCTGAGATTGCAAATCGGAGTAGTGAGTTCAGCAGTCTCAGCTGCTGGCGAAACAGCAGGGCTTGGTGTTGCAAAGCAAGAAGTGGTTATTGCTGAGTAGTCTCTTCTTGTGAGGCATCAAATGGTTCCATGGAAATTGAAAGCTACAGAAATCTTTTAACGCTCAAACTAATTCTAAAGAAATAACCCTTGTGAGGAAAAAATGTGAATACTACTTTTGGTCTCTGGACTTACTCTTTCTAATGCATAATTCTAAAAGCTTATGGCTGCTGAGTTTGCTCAACTTGTCTGTCTAGAGAGTTAAGAGGTACTTCAAAAATTTTCTTCTGTCTTGAGCAAGTAAGACTGTGCTGAAAGTGGGAAAAGTTGTAGGAAGCTGCAAAGGTTTGAATCACTTTTGTTGTGGAAAAATGGAGCTTAAGCAGATTATTTTGGAATTGTTCTTAAATCCAAAAGTATAAGCAAAACAACTGGTATCTGGATGTTTTTGAAACAATAGAACAGGAGAAATTGTGTACTTGTCTTTGAACTTCAGAAGTTGGACTTGATGATCTCAAACGTCTTTTCCGACCTAAATGATTCTATGATTCTATAAACCAGTCTCTATTAGACTGAGCTTTTAGGATTTTCTTTTTTACCTCTGTGTGTGAACCTGTTTAGTTGCAGTCCAAGACTGAGATGTGAAGTTTTGCTTGTCTTGATGGCTTTCACCAGGTCTTCACATAGCTATGCTTTTGGAGACTCCTACTTCATATTCACCAAAGCAAGTGAGTGTGCAGCTCTACCTCTTGACCTACCTGTCTTTCCTAGGATGTTGCCTAACCAACTGTTGTGGATGAAACTTAATACCCAGTCCATTGAAATTAGTCCAGTTTCAAGTCTGTTGGGGAGAACTAGCATCAAGTGCAGTTTGGTCCTCTGGCAGAATTGAGTTTTGGGGTTTGGAAGTCATGTGTAGGTGTTTTTGTTTCCTAGCATGTAAGTGTCAGTTGTTTTTTGCACAAAGTGTAGTACTCTTTGCCTCTTACCAAACCAGTCACATAGAACAGGCCTGAGATGAGCTGTACCTCTCAACGTTTCCATGAAGGTGCAGCTGTGTGCACAAATTTGTCCACTGTTTGCTATGACAGGTAATAAGGCAACAAATGAATGATCAAAAACCTCTCCTGATAACATCTGTGAGCATGACCTTTTGGCTGCTGAAAGCAGTTGTAGTGTGAACTTTCCAGGTGATAACAATCTGCAGAGGTTAATGAGGAGAGCATTATGCTGCTGTTGCTCTGTACGGCTTCTCTGCAGCAAGTGAAAGCACCTGTCTCCAGAGAGTATAGTCCAGTGCTTTTCACAAATCTTATGAATTTAAAAAGACAAGGGAAACAAAACAAAACACCCCAAACTAACTGTGAATCTGCTGGAGAAAGATATTTTTTTGTTACAATTGAAGTCAACTTTCTGTTGGCTAATACGGATATTTCTTTCACGTGCAAAAACAAAAGTCAAGATTAGCATTTTCAATTTGGTGAACTCTTGATTGTGTGTAATTGAAGTATTTAGGGAAGAAATGTCTTCGTTTAATATACTTTCATGTGCCAATGATTTGTTTGAGTAAGAGTAATGGAGTGAAACTAAGGAGGGGAAAAGATCGCTTTGGCTGTATACCAGGGAAAAAAAAACAATAGTAATAGATTATTTGAATAGAATAGCTTCCCAAGAGGAATCGTGGTGGAAGTACCCATCTTTTGGGTCCCATAAAACTAGACTGAGCAATGAAATTGAAATATGCTGTAAGAAATAATCTTGCATTCCTTCTCCAGGGAAATGCATGGATGACTCCTGTAGGGAATGGTCTAGGTTATCTAATAAAGGAGCGCAATGGGTTTCTTATATTACAGAACAATAATGCAAGGCTAATGCTGAGGGATTTTTATTAATAAGCTTGGATGATGTAAACTAGACAGTTACAGTTCAAGCTCTGCTGGGCACTAGGTTTTCTCTCAGCTGAGGTAAAATTCAACTTTATTTTTCAAAGGCTTAGGATAGGAAAGAAAATTCAGAGAAGAGCCTGAAAATTACATGTACTCAGCTTTACAGTTTTTAAAACCAATATCATAATCTTGCTAGTTTTGAGCTGCTGACTTTAGTGTTATCAGTTATAGCTACACCACCATCCTCCTGAAAAGTCAGGCATTTCACACGTGCTGGGTTTTGCCTTCCTGCTGGAACCACCTCGAGGATGTGCTTTTAAATTCTGGAGTCTTAGTTGCAGCTATTTTAAGATATCTCTGAGCCCAGCTGCCTGCCCTATCTCTGCTGCAGTTTACTGTCTCTGGAGCAGGGGTGGCAGGGGATGTATACGTAGTTTCTCAGCTGTCATGGTCCAGTAGTATTTTTTTTTCTCACTGGAGAACTGTGGAGAGGGTTATGAGTTGGCTTGTGGTGTGGGTGCTGGAGCGTGTGTTTCTCCTGGCTGGGCGGTAGCTTCCAGCGGAGCTGGTGGATGGCAAGGGTAAGATCTTAAGCTTGAAGCACGTAGGAGCAGCCAGAGCTTATGATTTAAGCCCTGAAGCTGGTTTAGGTTTGTGTAAACTTGGTTGCTATTGTGTGGTTCCAAAGCAAACATATACTTAAATAAGCATTTTTTAATATTATGTTAAAAAAACCAAACCCAAAACCTTCCTTTTAACTATTATAGACCTCTCACTTCAGTGTCATAGGGTTTTCCTGTGTGTAGCCCAACTGCTATTCCCTTCCGCTTGCCCTGAAAAGGAAACATTTTGTATGTTAAAAGTATTACAAATAATGTGAAATGTAGTAGATCCTCAACTTACAGGTTTTCTAACTTAGTGGGATGGATATATATGACTGCAATTGTTTAAGTATTAGTACTACTGTTCACTCAAATGTTGCAGTGATAGATAGGGATTAAATTCAATAAATACTAAACACTGTATTTAAATTTTCTAGGTATATCTTGAGTCTGTTTTCAGAGAAGCAAATGATGATATTGAACAAATTGGAAAACTGCCTAAGCTTAATAGACCTTTCAAATGTCTGTTATTGTGTCGTGTATCATCCAGCAGAAAATTTATTTTAATAGTTAGCTATATAGGAAATGCGCAGCAATTCTTTCAAAAAGATCAATTGTGAAGAGATGCAAATCCTGCTAATTAAGAAACAATCCTATCTTTTACAAAGTTCAGATTTTTTTTCTACTATTAATGTCTTATGAATTTTTGTAAGCATAATTGGCTTACAAGACAAACTCTTAAACAGAAAAAATGGTAAATTTCTCTCTTCAGCTGGATATTTTTTTAAGTCTCTGAGATTTGGTGGGAAAGATAATCTCTCTTGTGTGGATTTGAGCAGCATTCAAGCCAGTTTAATCAGCTACAGGATTTTCATGCTGCTGGATAAGCATGACCCAGGTGATGGGTGGCTGTTACAGAAGTCCTTCTGTGACCAAGGAGAAAGGGGCATGGCTGTCTTGGCTCTTAAACAGTTTCTCCTTCATAAGTTGATGCTACCTAGAACTGCACAAGTCAACTGGGGCATTGCTTCAGATGGGGGGATGCAAAAGTAACTTAATCTCGGGCCTTAAAATGTCTTTCACTTCAGACCTTACCATTTTGATCTGGTTGGTTTGTTTCCTCCATCGTTAGCTTCATATGTGTTCTCTCTCGCCCAAGAACTGATAAGATAGTGAACCTTAATTCAATATTTTTCCCAAGAATTTGCCTCCTCAATAATTTAAAATTAATAATTTTAAAATAATTTAAAAACAAAACTGATTTCTTGAATAACAAATACTGATAGATAATATTATGTATAACGTATATGTTACTTATATAGTACTGTATTATACTTTATTCACTGGTGATAGTTTAATAAGAGGAAAAATCGGTATCTCTGTAGCTAAAGCATGTTTATTTTGAATGGGTTTTTGGAAACTGATTTTATTGAATGGAAGGCCTATTTACTTTATATTTTTTTAAAACCCAAAGTTTTGACTGTACAGTTACACAAACTGTATTTGGTTTCTGAATTATGGATTTACTAGGTAGAAAAAGTTGGAGGAACAGGGTGTTATTTGCCAGTTAACCTTCAGAAGGTGATCTTTTTTTTTTTTCAGCCAGTGATGAAATATCAATATTTCCAAGGGGGGGGGGGGAGTCAATTCATAACAGCTTTGCATTTCGTGAAATGTTCAGCCCTGTTCAGGGAAAGACTGTCACCATTCAAATGGAATATGCAGTACGTGCGATTTGTTGGTATAGTCATTTATTAGGCTTTCCTTAGACTGCTAAATGGTATTAATGTCGGTCACTCTTAGACAGTAAGTTACTCTAACTTTTACATGATCTGTTAAATGCTTGAAGTAGTTTGTTGGGTAGAGATGTTTGATGTTTCGGGCAGGACAGGCTCCATAGCCTCTTTCTGGGGCATTGCGGAGACTGTGCCATCATGGTTTGGATGCGCACCGTGACATTGCTGTTAAATGTTGCTTTGTCTCACTCAGTTTCTGGACGGGACTCAAGAATAAGCCCACACTGTGCCAGACTCACTCGTGTTCAGTTATATCATGTGATGAGATGTTGGAAGTCCTATGATGTGCCAAAATACGGACAGCCCAGGAGGGAAACGCTTCGATCCTGGGGGCTCAAGCCCTGGAAAGAAGGGATAGCAGAGAGAAGAAGGTCAGCAGGAACTGATGCTCTGCTTCACAAAGCACTTTCCTTCTCGCTCTTGAGGGAGCAGGACGGGGTCACTGATTTGCTTGAACCGATCTGTGGGTTAGGTTCTGGCAGGCTGGATTTGATTTTTGGGGTGTGTTGGATACCCTGCAGAAGGCAGTTTATCTAGCCATTCCTGCCAGTAGGTTGTTGACTGTAATACCTTATTGAAATACAAAGATAAAACATTGCTATGCTCACTGGTTAACAGGCACACCTACCTGCTTGTATGCACCTGTTACGCTATTATTACTCTGAAAGAACTGTTAGGATACAGTTGTTATGCTGAGCTTCTGCTCTTAGACAGGAGAGCTGGCAAAAGATCATGTTAACACCTAGGGCAATTCTTCAAATAGGTTTATGAAGTGTTTTGTGGGTTTATTATTGGGGGAGTAGAAAATCCCTCTTTGTGTTTATATGCATGTGGTACTTTTTTAATGAGCTAGACATTTTTTCAGTGAAAAAGTTGTTGAGATCATTCCAACACAACATGTAAGAGACTGGGAATGTGTTCCTGTCTAGCTCTAAGAGGTTGAAAAGTAACTTTATTTAGAATAATGATGACAAATACTCGATTTCTGGGAAGGGGAAACAAGATAATATGTTTGTCTGAAATTCATGTTACATTGGTATGTGAAGTAGTTTTGAATCTTAAGATCTCTTAAAAGTTAGGAAAATAGAGAGCTGATACAGCTTTTGATGAAATTTAGTGTAAATATGTTTTATGGAGGGTAGCCCATGCTTTCTTTACACTCTATGTGCAGGTAATTAATTAGACAAAATCAACTTCAGATGGCTTGAAGTGTAACACAAGTATTTGTTTAAATAGGAAAGTACTTCAGTCGATTTGTAAATAAAATGTGCTTTGAGAAATCACTGTTTTTCATGTTATCTCTACCTACTTGCCCACTACTGCTCTGGAAGTAGTACTCAGCTCCATGAAGATCCTGATTTAACAGAGACTGGTCTATTTGGCAGAGCGATTAGTAGGTGAAACCTACCTTAAGAGACCAGTAGAAGTGATAAGCCCATCGTGTTTGGGGTCCGGGAATACAGGTTAAGTAAAATACCTTTGAGCTTTTCCTTCCTCTTTTGAAGAAAGACAATGAAAGCAAACTCTCAGCGTAGAATTGTCACCGACTGCTGCACTCCATTCAGTATGGATTTATCACTTCGTTAAAAAACCCAAACAAACAACAAAGGTACTTGACACACTTTAAAAGTACATCTCTAATTTCCAATTTGGAAGCCAGAAACTTCTTTTGCCCTCATCCATCTGATGGTCAGAGACTTCTGCCTGGTAAAATGGCCACACTGACTGGTTTGTTAAGCTGTGTCCAGACAGGCATGGCATTGTCTGAAAACTCTTGGAGGTATTACCTGATAATGTCCTGTCACCTCTGGTGCTTTGTTCGTGATAGCCTGCAGAGGAATAAATGCAGGTTCTAGCATGAAAATTGTCCCTCTAAGTTGTTTGTCTTGCAGATAACAGGCCTGTCTTCCTTCACTTCATTGATTTAATTCTGCCCAGTCATTCTCCAGCTGGTTTTGTGAACTGCAGCTCTGTCTGTTCCCAACCGTTTGATCTAATAGGCTGTGATGAGGGTTTGGTACTTGAAAAACCTTTTTGTTGGAGCTGATGACAGTGGCTAATCAATGATTCATAAACACTTTCTTCAAAGTAGTGTTTAGTCTTCTCCCCAAGCAGAGTACAGTACATAGAACAAAGGCTAAGTGTGTAGGTGCATCTTTC
Organism: Aptenodytes forsteri; assembly: GCF_000699145.1. Lineage (NCBI taxonomy): Eukaryota > Metazoa > Chordata > Aves > Sphenisciformes > Spheniscidae > Aptenodytes > Aptenodytes forsteri. The sequence goes on along the minus strand of NW_008794155.1, from coordinate 2,781,040 downwards.
TTCTCACCTTCACTCTGCCCATGCGAGGTCCGCTTTGCCCTGGTAACCATCGGTGGCTGCACGAAGCGGGTAAGGCACATGGTGGCCCAGTTGGTCTGGGTGTCAGCCTGAGGACTGAAAAAACCCTTCCTTCCTTCCTTCCCCAAACACCTCTACATGTCACGGTAACATCTTTGAAGCTTGTGTTCTTTCACCTTGTAGTTTTGGTAAATACCCCCATGCCCGCACCCGAATCCTGATTAACGGTTTAAGTAAAGTGAAGGGCAGATCAGCAGTGCTGCTAAACTGTTTCCCTGCTGTTCTCTGGCAGTCTTTCGGTATGTCTCAACAGAGCATCTGATGCTTTGTTTATTTATTCTCCATTGTTCAGTTTGCTGTTGGTTGGTTTTAATTTTTTTAAAATCATGCATCCAAGCATATTAAAAAATAAAAAAGACTGCTTCTCAACGCAGGCTCCCAGTATGATATCAAACTATTCAAAGTTCTTGCTTTCTCCCAGTTTTCTCAATCTAAAAATGTGATTGGCTTAATAAATGGATGCCAAAAAAAGTGAGATACAAATCTGTTCCTCAAAAATGTATCAGGAGCTCAGGAAAATCAGTTGTCTGGTCCTAATGCTGTAATGAGAAACTTTACAAAAAGCTGAAGCTATTCAGAAGGATCTGAAAAGTGTACTTGTGTAAAATCATGACTTCTGTCAGAACCTGAAATAAATAATAAACACCACACAGCAGGTGGAAGCAGCCTCTGAAGTACAAATGCCCTGGGTAGAACAGGTGCAGAGACAAGGCAGCAGACCAACCTGTAAATAATTGAAAATAACCACCTTTGCTTAGAGTTAAATTCTCAGTGAATCAAGCTGATTTAGCTGTGAGACAGGAGGGGGCAGAGAACTACTGGTAGCTGGCATACGGTCACTGGACACTTTCTGAAGACTATACTATACAGCAGTTATTTTCAGCCTTTTTCAATTTAGAGACCCCTTTGGAGCAAACTTGGCTCAGATGTGCTGCTCCTTCGTGGTTACTAGGAGCTGACTGGTCCAATGGACTGAAAGAATTGAGGAACAGATCAGAGATGAGACAGTCCTGTGCATCTCATGCAAATGACAAAATAAGGAATGGGCTGTATTTCTTCTTGGTTTTAGCTTTGCGGAATTGAAGAAGAGCAAACAGGTTCAATAAGGCTGAGGTAAACTGTTCTAACACTTTCAGGATATGGTTCTATATAAAATCCATCATGTATTTGGGTAACAGCTTCAGTTGTTACCATTGAATAGGATGTGCTTCCAGAAATAATGGTAATGTAAGTACTAAAATTTGCTTCACAAAAGAGGGATGTTCACATGTGTCCTTCCCAGGAATTTTACGCTGGGTGGTTCTGTACAGAGAATCAAAACAAATTGTAAACCTGTAAACAAGATCTAGGTAAACACAGCTTCTGCAATACCTGTGATTTCTGCTTAAAAAAAAAAATGGGGCAAACAAGTTCCATTATCTTAAATTTAGGGTGGCTGTTTGTCACTAGTTTTCATTTATGGAAAGTACTAATGAAGTACTGAAGATTGCCATAAATACAAATTTTATTTGGAAAGAAAAGTCACTTATGAGAGGCAGCTGAATTGTATTTGTGATTACGCTTGAATGTCTCAATGATCCAATGTTGCAGGAGAGCTACTCAATGATTTTTTTTTTCATCTTGTCGTAGTAGATCTCTTAGTAGAGATCCGTTAAGGGATCTGATTATATAGCATCTGCTTCCTTATCTGATAAAAACTGAGAATTAGTTTTGTTTTCAAGGTTTTATACGTTCGTGATTCAGAGCGATTCCCGTGTCAGCAGGCTTTAACGTGGAAGGGCAAGTGAGTAGCATTGATACCGCAAGTGAGTGAGAAGAGGTGCCAGAAAGGCAGGAGGGAAAGAATCCACTGAGTATCATAGCGATTCGCAGAGAATTCCCCTTCCTGTAGGAATAATAAACTCGTTCACATTGTGACTGAATTGTGTGTGGTCTTGCAGTGTCTTCTTACCAATGTTTGCATAAAACTTGTTTCTCAGTGTGTTGCCCATCCCCAGAGGAAGAGTTACAACATGATTAGTGGTGTGCAATCGTGTCTTTTCAGTAAGACAATTAATGCTGTTCTATCACAAGTAAAAAGACCTATATGGTGAAGCACTCAAATCTCGCAGGAAGATTGTAGGCTTCTGATGTTGCTTTAGTGATAGCAGGATATGTTTAAAGAAGCTTTCTGTACTAAGAGAAAATGTAGTGTGGCAGAAGCAATTGTGACTTTCATCTGGTTTGATCAGGGTTCATTTCATTTCCTTTTAGCAACTTAATGGAGCTGCTTAAGTGAGAAGCTGTGCTTCTGGCAGGAACCTGTCTCAAGATGATAGCAAACCCTACTTAAATGAGAGTCAGCCCAGTAACCCAGAGCTACCCTCTGACAGGCCCGCCTTCTTTCATTAGCTATGTACAAAGGCTAGTGCAAGTAGGCTGACTAATTATGTGTCTGTAGCTAGATATGGCGAATCTGGGCACGTGACTCAATTTCTGATGGGCAGGAGAAATTGCAGTGCTCTGTTAGGTGATAATCCATAACAAAATTGCTTTATTTGCTATTAGAAAGTTCTTCAGAGTTGGTGAGTTGACTTAAACTGTTTTCCATCTTTGTGCTTCGATAGGGAACAAGCTTATGGTTGTGGTGATTATAGTTCTTTAGTCGAATCTGTTGGCATTAAAGACACAAGGCAACCATGAAAGATGTGTGAAGAAAATACTACTTTAAATGCAAGTTTAGTATCTTACCCTCCCTTGAGAAATCCCAGGATTGTTTGAACCTGTTCTACTCCCAGGTGGCTAGGTGCTCTTTCAGGACTGAATGATGCCTGTGTGGACAACTAACGCATTTGTACTAACAACTGAGTGCTCCCAGGGCCCTAGTTACTCTCCAAATCAAAGGAGAAGATCCTGAAGAAAGTTATAACATGACTGGAGTGATCAAGGTGGTAATTTGCAAAGGTGATGTTGAAATAATGTCGTTAGTGTTATTATATGATGCATAGGCACTTGCTTTTATAAAGTACTGCATGAGGATTCAGCCGGCAGATTTTGAGTACAAGTGGTCATTAATGTGTGACACCTAGCTTGTCTAAATACCAAAGCCATTGTCCTCTTTTCAAGTTTAATTTCAGGTGTATCGTTTAGTAAACACAGTAATATGGATTTTTTTTTTCACACTTAAAAAGGGTGAACAAAATATATGAATTACTTTTTTTAGGAGAATTACTGAAGTTTGGATTGCTATCTTGATACTATAAACCTGCAATAAGTGGCAATGTCAAGGGTTCCCACCCCACCTCCTCCTGGGGAGATGTCCAGTGGACCTGTGGCTGAAAGCTGGTGTTACACACAGGTAATCTATATAAATTCCAATGGCTTTATTTTCTAGTTGTAATTTTAAAAAAAAAGACCAAACAAAACCAAAACTAGAAATACTGAGTTGTGCTGACAGTCTAACTAGTTATCATAGTTAATGCTTGATACGTAATTGTATGTTACTGACATTTTCTACATCTTTTGTTCAGGTTAAAGTAGTAAAATTTTCCTACATGTGGACCATTAATAACTTCAGTTTTTGCCGAGAAGAAATGGGTGAAGTTTTAAAGAGTTCTACCTTTTCATCAGGGCCAAATGACAAAATGAAGTGGTAAGGTCTTTATTCTAGCAACTGCTTTGGTTTTTTGTTTGGGTTTTTTTCCACTTGCAAAAGTTGCAAAGTTAAAGTGCAAATAAATATTAAAACTCGTACATTTCTTGAAGTTTTACTATCGGTACGGATTGGTTCTAATTTCAAAATTTCAACATTCATAAGGGAAACATTTGTTTCCGTAGCATGTATCATTGTATCTTATAAAAATATTTCTGAATTTATTCTGGGTATGATTTAAAAATGTACAATTTCTGCATTTCTTTCAGGTGCCTGAGAGTGAATCCAAAGGGATTAGACGATGAAAGCAAAGACTACCTGTCATTATATTTGCTTTTAGTCAGTTGTCCAAAAAGTGAAGTCAGAGCAAAATTCAAATTTTCCCTGCTGAATGCTAAAAGAGAAGAAACAAAAGCAATGGGTAAGGGAATCTTAATGTATTGCGTGTGGATTTGTAAGAACATCCCAAAGAAAATCAGAGTTGTAATTTTTTTCAGTTAAGAACAGAATTTAATATTGAGCTAAACTTGTAAATACCTTTTTTCATATCCTTTTAGAAATTTAATTAAAAACCTTGTTCGTGTTTCACGCATTTCTGATCACTAAGCTATGTTAATTCTGTCCTGAACAGTATAAATTACTACGCGTTACTAACTGCCATCACTCCAGACTCTTGTCACTCAGCTTTTCTAGCAGATTATTCTTGCTTCCTGTTAGTAGGGGTGTATTTGCTTGTTTCTAGCTACAGTGGAAGAAAGTGTTTGATTTCCATTGTTAATTAGGAGAAGCATGCATGGTTGTTTTTTTAGACACTCCTTTACAATGTTTTGGTCTACTTCATCTGATTTACACTGTAATCAGTTTAAAAACATGAGCCACGTACCCGAGGGTTTAGAAGACTTTGAAATAATTGGTGATTTGATTTAATTGCCTCCTTGATATGAAAAATGCATGGCTCTTAGTTTCAAACTTACAAGCACAGCCTTCACTGGAAACACTTTTTGGGAAAGCTGGAATTCTGATGAAAACATGTAGTTTAATGCTGGTCTGCATGGAGTTTGTGCTGTTGCTAGTCTTGTATATGAAGAATCTGTCTACTTTTCTTCCCTCATCCTACTCCAGGACTTAAGAGATCTTGTAGGGTGTGTTCTGTTGCAAGTTCTGAATTTCTTGGAAAAATCTATAGTTCTCCAGTACCCGTACCCAAAGTTCATGCTACTTTTTCCTTATGTAACTAGGCCCACTTGTAATCTTTAAAGTAAATCCACAAAACTGAGTTCAGATCTAAAAATTAAATGGTTGGACTTTTTGGAAGGAAAGTAAATGTATATATTTCACTCTATTTATCATCTTCCTATGGAGTTGGTTGCTTCAATCCCTGCAAGACTCCTGGTCCTGGAGCTTACATGAACAAAGCTACACTTTTATACATTTGGTGGATCATGACTTTTGGCTTGAGTCAGTCTTCCAGTCCAGTAGTGGATTGGTGTATGTAATTAAATGAAACTGCAGCGTGTGCATCAAAAAATATTTTGAGATAATAACAGAATCACAGAATTGTTGAGGTTGCAAGGGACCTCTGGAGGTTGTCTAGACCAAACCCCCTGCTGAAAGCAGGGTCAGCTAGAGCAGTTTGCTTGGGACCTGTCGTACTTTGAATACCTCCAAGGATGGAGACTCCACAACTTATCTGGGCAACCCGTTCTAGTGTTTAACTAGATATTGCTGGTCCTTTTTTGCCTTGAGGGTTCACTGCTGGCTCTTGTTCATTTTTTGTCCACCAGGACCCCAATCGCTGGTCAACTATTTCTTCCTGATCAGTAAGTTTGTAGCAGACACTGAGCACAACATGGCTCACATTGGCCTGCCCTCTCATCCTGACCCATAAACTCTCAGCTGGCTCATCGTCCATTGCAAGGCAGAGCTCCATGCGTTCCTGCAGTTCTCATGTAAAGGGCAGCTCCCTTGCCTCACCTTCCTGGCCTAGCCTCCCTAAAAAGCCCGTACCTGTCCGCTGCAGCATTCCCATTGCGTGAGCTATCCCACCATGTCTCTGAGGCCAAGGAGATCGTAGCCCTGCAACTGCACCCAGACCTCTAATTCCTCCTCTTTCTTCCCCATGCTGTGTACATGAGTTTACAGGCACTTCAGAGAGGCACTCAGTTGTGCTGATTTCCCAGGAAATGTATGAGGGCTTTCTTCGTAATGCTGTCCTAAATGAGGGACACGCAATGTAGGATGGAAGGATTTTGAGAATCTGAAGATTATATGCCAAGTGGTACTTTAAATGCTAAAAATCACAAGGTGCTAAAACCCAAAAACCCTCTGAGTAGCTGTGTCTTCAGTTTCTGCAATAGTAGCTATCCTGTATTTGGCACTACAGGAATTATAAACATCTTTTAATTTTGGAAAATTACCAACAGAAATCTTATTTCTTGGACATTCCAGCCATTTACCATCTGCTTCTGGAGATGCTCTGTTTTCATTTATACAGTATAATGATGCCCGGCTGTAGATGTCCTTTGTAAATTGATAATTCATGCATAGACTGCTGCTTCAAGTGATGAAGCTGTGTATAAAATAGGTAATGAACTAACATTTTAACTTGATTAGAAAGAAGAAAAATACATTTACACTTTCATGTGGTTTTATTTTTGTAGTTTTGTATACTTAAATTGCTACTGATCATTTAATTTCAGAGGGTTAACACTGGTTCTTGCTGATAACAGTAAAAGCTACCAAGTTAACTGTAGTGTAGAGAAGTCACTTTCCTGATGTCTTTATTTTGGATGTTGTAGAAGAATCTATCTATCTATATAATTAGCAAATCTGATGGATTAAAAAAAACCCAACCCTCTCATAGCTATGGCTAAAAGGTAAATATACATAATATCTTTTTATGACCAAAGAAGTAGTTTGTTACTTGAAAGCTTTTATTTCTGTTTTGATTTTAATGCTTTTACTGTATTTCAAAATAATTTCAACCTGTGAAGCAAGATTTTTTCATTTCAGGAAGAAGTCAAAACAGATTGTTATGACAACTGCAGAAATGTTGTCAGAATGCATTTGTGTTGACAAATTCATTGTAATGGTACTTCCCTGTGAACAGTTTCTGTTTTGACACATTGGCGTTCTTAAACATTAACTGGAAAACTCCTCTCTTGCTGGATGGTGCCTAAGATAACGTCTAAGGAGATGATATGGTTTGAATTGCAAATTCTGCTCTAAGTTCTATCAAAAGTTCTGCAAAAAGTTCTATCAAGTGTTTTATAAAATACCACTATTAAAACATTAAAAAAAGTTTTAATCAGTTGTCGGTTTCCTAAAAATGTGACACATACAATCCAAATGTGTTAAATCGATTCATTTTTGGATTAACACTTAGCCTTAATACAGAAGGTGTAGGTGTTATTGTTTGTTAATATTTTTATTTAATTTGCCTTATTTGTACATAACTGTTTTTATCAGAAAGCCAAAGAGCGTATCGATTTGTGCAAGGCAAGGACTGGGGTTTTAAGAAATTTATCCGAAGAGATTTTTTACTAGATGAAGCTAATGGTCTTCTACCAGATGACAAGCTTACATTGTTTTGTGAGGTGGGTATAGTTTAAGTGGTAAGCTTTTAAATAAAATATTTTCTGCTCTAATAAATAGAGATTTATGTTGATTTAAACAGTAATACGCTATAAAAGTTGATTTCTGTAAACTATAAATAAGATACACATTTACTTGCTTTGTCTGCATCGTATTTTCTTTTTTGATACGTGTACACTGAAGTGTAGAATAAGTCTGAATTGAGCACTTGTAAACTGTTGGTGGTCTTCATGAATCTGCCAGGATAACGTTAGAATCGACTATAGAATTATTTATGCAAAAGGTGACTGATACGCGCTGTCTGTAGAAGTAGTACTTTACTGAGGTCACTTTTACTTAAAGAAGTTGTACTTGGAATTATAGGATTGTTTTTCACTGGATAAGCAAAAGGAAATGTCTGCATGCTGGTACGCATTATTAAAAAAAAAATCAAACAACTGTCAGAATCTGTATTCCTGTGATGTCATAATTGATGGCTTTAACCAATGAACAGGTCTTTCAAGTAAAGCAAACGTTACATTTTGTTTTTTGAACAAGTGCAAGTATCCTGTAGAAGGACTGCTTAATACTGAGAATTAAATTTATACCACAGCTCTCGATATTAACTTCATGGTGTATTACGGGTCACTTTTATAATATCAGTTATGTTGGTAACCTAAATTATCATATTAAAATTCAGTAAAAAGCTTACTCAATGTTAAAAATGGAAACTGGAGAAAGTTGCAATGTAAGTACAGTGTATGTTAAATATACATTGGCCAGTTATCTTTGCTGCCATAAAGTGATTAGTGGCTTAGGAGGATGATAGATGCTCTAACTGCTAATAAGTTTGCTTTGATCTGTGTATTTACAGGAAATGTGTAAAATTGTCTTGGCAAGATTACATTTTAATTATGTGTCATTATGCTGTGTAGGAAGAATAATTGAAATGTGGCCCCTGAGACTAGATATTGCAAATATAGTGCATCTTATTTTCACTTCGACAAGTTAAATTAGCTGCATGATAAATTTGTTATGAATACAATTATTGGGTGATAAAAGCAGATGTAACAAGTGTTTTATGGTTCTGTAAAGATACTTTTGAGTATTTTCTCATTTTAAGTTTTCCTGGTAATGAATTCTGTGATGTAAATGAACAGCTTTTAAAAATAGTGTTTGGTTTTGGAAATAGGTCACTATCTAATTTTAGAGAGAGGGTTTTTTTTTAAAAAAAATTGAACAAATACTGAATTTTCCAGAGAGAAATAGTTATTTAAATTTTTATGCTAATCTTTAAATATAACTGTGTTTCCATACAAAACTTCTCGATGTTTTAATGTGAGTGGCTTTTGTGAAGTGTTTGACCTACCCTGATTATAAATGCTGAAGGAAGTACAACATTTAGTTGTGCACAGTGAGCATGTTAAAGTAACTTCTGGCTTGTTTCAGGCTAAAACAAAAAAAATTGGAAATCCAAATATTTTTAAAATTTGTTTATTGAGATGTGTTCTTCTAGCTCTTCAGCTGTCATTAGAAATAATAGGTGATGTTTGAAGGACCTGTTTCTATAGACAAGTCTGAAGTTTTTGTCCTTTTAAAACTTAACTGTAAGTTCTAATTTCTGTGTTTGCCTTCCTACTTGTATCCTAGTTGGAAGACTGACTTACCACTTCTTAAAACTATGTTGCACTTGGCTTGATAAAACTTTCTAGATATATAGCAGGTATTTAGTAAAGGTCACTGAGTACCAACTGTGCTGGTTGGCTCTTCTTTTCTCCCTGTTGGGTTGCGGAAGGATTATTTGGTATTCCTTCTGTGTTGCCGAATGTTCTTATGATCAGCTGGATATGTCCTTGGATTGGAAACTGAAGGGTTGTTAAGTAAAATACTTTGCAAAGTCTGGTGTTGGCACTGACAAGTGACCTATTGATTAAATACTTCATAATTTTTTTTTTAAGCAAACCAATCTCTGTTTCACACAGTTCTCACTTTCCATATAATCTGAAATTACTCAAGCCTTGCAAGTATTTTCATTTGCTAATAGAATAGTAAATTCTCTTCAGGGACGTTTTTCCTAGTGAGTGCTTTCACAGGTCTCTTACCTAGTTTAGGTTGAGAGAGTAGTCTAGGGTATCACTTACGTCATCTTTACTATTAGATCACCACAGATTCAAAACCAAGAAAATGATACACATTATCCATGTTAACTGTCATCTCACACACAGAACTTGTTCAAGTCCTAGTTTATACATTTTTATATACCCTTACACATGAGGGTATGCAATGCAAACAGGACCTGTGCCCCAAAGTATGCATGCCATGCAAAAGCCGCGTGTTGGATAGCTTCCTAAGAAGTAAAGTCAGGCCTTGTAGAGTACCTGGAAATCCCAGCTAGGTTGCTACTGCTCTTTGAGATAGGTTGTTCGCTATTAGTTCTAGCATCTCCCCATTGTCCTGCAGTGTAGTGAAGAAGGACCTTCACTCGTGCGAGTGACTTGTATAAACACAACTCTAAGGTGCCTGAAGCAAGCATTTGGTATCAGGTGTTGAGACAATCATAAAACAGTCACTTTTAGCCTCAGATGAGTTTTCAATAGTTATGTGCGATTGACTTGATTGGATTTCAGCTTGATTTAAATAAATAAAAAAAAAAAAGAGAAAGCACTTGATTTTAAGCATGCCATCTGGACAAGTGAGATATGAAATATCAGACCCCTGTAAGTGTTTGTATTTAGGATCTTTAAAAGTTGTTACAACCTATAGACAATACATGCCAGGCCATTCAGATGTAGGAGACTTGAATTCAAATTTTGCTCAGGTTATATCTTAAAAGGATGGGTCGTAGCAAATTGTTGTGTTGCACAACTATCAATATATATTAGAAACCATTCTAAAATAGCAGAAGCTTGGAACATCAGAGATCAGTTTAAGTACACATAAAGAATGTGTAGATGACCTTCCTAGGCACTGTCTATAGCTAACAAGAGGAGGCTGTGCGGACAACTCGGATCATGAACTTTGAGTCAAGTCTCTGGAGAAGCAGAACTCTCCTTTGGCAACAGAAGACTAGCTTTGCTAAGCTAAAACTCCATTTGTGTGTATGTATATCTCCTGAAATCACTCTGTGCGTATGAAAACTGTGAAATAGAGTACACAATAGCTCTATAGATCTTTCAACGTTATAAATGTATAGTCTTACTGTGAAAGTGGAATTTTGCAGTGCTTTGGGGTATTTTTTTTTTTTCCTTTTAAAAGGTGGAAGAATATAAAGGAATTTCTTATAATCACGAGGGGGTATGGGATGAAACAGGGAATTAGGCAATGATTCAAATCCCCAAGCTGCTGTCTTAATTGGATCATCCTCCTCTTCTGATCTGGAGTTTGGTTTGCAGTGCTCCGACTTTCTGTGAAGCTTAGCTGTGCTATTTTTGCTTTATGCCAGATTAATTCCAGATGCTGTGCCTGTGGAAATCAAACAAAGCACTGATCTTAACAGTATCAGCGTTTTCTCTTAATATATAATCCTAATTTTCTGTATTTGGGAGATGCAATGATCAAGATCTCGTAGTATGACTCTCTTCTTCTTTACGAAGGTTTTATTCTCAGGGGTGTGCTCTCAGACAACAGAAGTAAAACCTGCTGAGCTCTTCTGTTTTCCCAACATACTGATTAAAAGGGCTTAGTATGTAAAGATACTTGAAGAAAGCAAGTAAGAATGCTACTGTCCTGTTTACTTCTTATGTGGAAGACTTAAACAAGAGGAATAATGGCAATATATTCACTTCAGATGCACATATTTCACAGTTTTCTTAACTAGTTCCATACAAAAATTACGTCCTGTGAGCATGCATTTCACTATTACATCTTATATTTCATTGACTTAGATTTCTAAAATAATGGCTTTTAATCTTGTTTGGAAGACAATCACTTGTGATTCCTGCCTCAGCTGGGCACAGTAAAATGAAATAATGAAGGAGCTATGTTACTTGCACTTAGTTTGCATTATCACGTTGCAGGTTAAGTATGAACTTACTGTAATTAAAGTTAGGAATGTCATACTATTCAAAATTTCTATGGATTATTCTTATGAGATTTTTCTGTGACCTTGTGATCCTGATGGTCTGTTTAGAATTTTGTATTGTATATATTTTACTTAAATGCGTGAAGAGTGTTGAACTGTTAATTTATCTCTGAAGGTAGCGTTAACTTTGTTTTGATCCCACTGGTTTCCCAAGAACTGTATCTGTCCTTGACTTATTTATTTTGGCATTTGTCAGGTGGCATGTGGTATTGTGCTCTTTCTTTTTGTTTTGGTTGGATAAATACACGATATTAGAGTCTCTAAGTAAAGCCCTATTTGTTTTATGTTACTTAAAAGTAAACTGTAAAGCATTGGTTTACGGTACCGGCCTAATGCCAGAAACAGCACTGTTTTTTGCTTTGCTTTGGAATTGCTGAAATTCTAGCAATAGGTACTGTAATTTAATTATTATTGGCATTCAGTTATGAAGGAGTTGTCTTGCTGTGATTTTCTGTTAGGTAAGCGTGGTCCAAGACTCAGTAAATATATCAGGACAGTCTAATACAAACACTTTGAAGGTACCTGAATGTCGACTAGCAGAAGATTTAGGGAATCTCTGGGAAACAACAAGATTTACAGATTGCAGTTTTTATGTAGGAGGACAAGAATTCAAAGCTCATAAATCTGTCCTTGCAGGTACTTTCTATTTTTGTATTGCTATTATTTTGTAACTAAAATCGCTAAAAGTTTAAAATCTGATTATATTTAATATTTACTCTTCTCGCTACAGCACGATCTCCAGTTTTTAATGCAATGTTTGAACATGAAATGGAGGAAAGCAAAAAGGTAAGCCTTACTGAAAACTTTACACGTAAATATGTGTACCTTGTGAAAAAGGGAAAAGTTGCAGAAAACTTGAAGCATTGCAAGTTGAGGAAGATGAGTACTGCATGATGCTGCATGAGTGGAGAAGCTACTACTCCTGAACGCTTTCCCGGAGAATTCTGCGGGAGTTTCTTTGCATAGAAAGAGCAGGTAGGGCTGACTGGAGAGGTTCTGGAGGATTTGTTCTTTCAAATACTTGCACCTACCCTAGATCAGTTGGTTTTCAAATACTTGCACCTACCCTAGATCAGGTTGTTTTGTTTTTTTTTTTAACATTAGCTACTGATGTAATTGACCTAGTAATCTCTGCCCCTTTTTGCTTCAGTTTATACCTTCACAGAAGCCGAGTGACTTGACTAAGGTTTTGCTATAGTATATTAAAACTTTTTATATGGTAGCTAGGACACAAAGAAACAACAGGTGAATTATGACTCAAATTAAGCCCTGAGGCAGTGAAGCACTCCTTTTCATTCAGTTTCTGCTGGCACTTGACCTGTTTAAGTGTTTTGGATGGATAGTTACTTAATCAGTGCAGAGAGCCGCTTCTGCTTTTATGCACTTGATATCTCCCACAGCGAGGAGTTGTTTGTGTCTTTCATGAAGAAGAATATCTAAAATGGGTTGGTTGTAGGCAAGGAACGGATCAGCTTACTGAAGGTTTGTAATAGATGATGGTCACTTAGTCTTGGAGGCTGCAATGGTGCCACTTGTGGGGACAAAAACATCAGATTAATATGGTGCTGTAGTGCAACTGAGTTTCACAAACACGGCATCTTTCTTCCCTGCACTTCTCCAATCTGGAAACTTTCACAGGTAGGATTGGAATATTGGAAGCATTTTATTGGGATTTCTGGACTGAAAGAAACCCAGACATGTCCCAGCTTCAGTAATGTGCCATGTTGGGGCCCTTCACCTTCATGTTAGCAGTAAATCTCCAGTGCAGCCCTACTTCTAAATGCTGTATATGGTTCAGTGGATAGGAGACCAGAACGTGTACATCTCGTGCTGGTAGCCTGTGATTTTTGTACCCCATTCAAAAGTCTGGTGCTTCTACATATTTGACATAATTTCCTACTTCGTTAGTTGCTTATAGGGGATACTATGAGAGGATGGGGTCAAGCATGCAATACCACAGACTTATTAGGAAGGCCTTTAGCTACATGATGTCAATTAGATTTGCTTTGTTTGCTTTTTGGATTCTGAGAATCAAACGTAGGCTGTGTTGACTCAATTTAAGTCGAGCCAAAAATGGCTCGCTTTGTTCTGTCTGCTGCTCTGATTTCTGATATTCCAAGCACATCATTGTAGGGTTGGAAACTCAGCAGCGCTTTTAAATATTCCTGAAACTGTGCCTTGATTTTTATGTACAGCCTGTGCAGTAGTCTCCAGTCTTAGACATTTCTAGAAAAAAGTTGCAATTACTTTTTATTGCCTAAGCTTTTCCAACTGATTTCTACCTGACTTTAAGAGCTACTGGTTTTAATTACTTTCTGCTTAATATTGTTGAATGTTAACTTAAATTTGTAAGGATTTTGTATGATGGATGGCAAATGAAAACTTGTAGCACGCATGCAGATATTTGATATGTTCACGTTAAAGTTGTAGATGGATGGCAAATGAAAACTTGTAGCACGCATGCAGATGATATTTGATATGTTCACGTTGAAGTTGTAGCTAACTTCCAGAGGCTTTTATTGATTTTTCTTCTTTACCAGAATCGTGTAGAAATCAATGATGTAGACCCTGAAGTTTTTAAAGAAATGATGAGATTCATTTACACAGGAAAAGCACCAAACCTTGAAAAAATGGCTGACAATTTGTTGGCAGCTGCAGACAAAGTAAGTAATAGACTCCTGAGTTCTCAAACCTGATGTTTGCTTGTGGAATGTTCTTCTAAAAAAAAAAAAAAATCTTTTTTTCAGATTGATATATGTTTTGATTTTTTTAAAATATGAGCAGCAGATCTCATCAGAAATGGAGAAAGATGGGAAAGAATAGACTTTTTTTAGCAGTAGAAGGCTGATAAATCTTTCTTGACCAGAAGTGTTTCAGATATTAATTATATTTACTATCAAAATTTTTTTAGAAATTGGGGACTATTAATATGATTTAGAAAATTGGTCTTGAATAAAATGTATCCTATATCTTTGTATTCTTGAAGGGGATTTATACAAGTGTTTGAATTAACTGTGCTCCCCAAAAGTACTGCTACTTCAGAACTTTTTTTTTCTTCCCTACAAACGTAATAGTTCTAATCATTCATCTCTTCTTTGTTGGGATCTTGTATTCTCTTTAAATTGTCGCTCTGTGAAATACTTTTTCTACTATGATTTTTGAGATGAGGGGACTTAGCACAGCAATTCAGGTGAGATTATTCCCCTTCATATAATAATTTACAGTTTGCTAACTTTTTAAAAACTTAACCAAATACCTTGTTTTTTCTTCACTGCTTTACAGCTTGAGTTGAAATTTTAGTTAACTGTGTGTCCTCTGAAGATAGCTGTCTTTCCCTGAGGAGGCTTAAGTAGTTTAGAATCCAGAAAATACTCACTTTAGTGTGTGTAATCTGAAACTTTTTCACTCTCAGCTGAGTATGGCAATTTCTTAAACTACCTTTGCAATTTCCGAATTGGTTATGCAATCATATCCGTAAAACATTAGTGGTGAAAACTGCCTGTTCTCATAATCAATCCTAATAGAAGTCATTTAAGATAATAAAAGTCATCCCAGTAGTTAATTTCAAGAAACAATTTTTTTTTTTTCCTGGCAACTTCATGTGTTCTGTTTTTTCAAGATCTCTTGACCTGGCACTGCCCTGGCTTTGGTGACTTACCAGTCTTATTCTTTTTGCCTCTCATTGCCAGCGTCTCATCTTCCAAAACTGATAAACTGGTTGTGTTTTGTCGAGTTTCAGTACGCCCAAGTGGGAAGGTGAAATTGTGGTGTTTTATGAATGCTGGCTTTTATTTAGGGCATAATTGATAGATGCAGAGAGTATTATAAGGTACAGTTGTATGATTGTCTGCAATAGCAGGAAATAGTAACGGTGAGCTAGGAGGTCCCAATAGCTTTTTGTAACAGTTAAAAACTGCTAGAAACTTTCTGCTATCCCTTCTGAATGTGAAATAATCTAAAAATGAGTGTTCTGCATATTACCAAAGGCATTACACTGCTGTATGACTTGGGTGGGTACGGATTTGTTATAATAGATGTTTATTTACTCTAAACAGAGGTATCCTGAGGAGTAGTATAGTAATAAAATGGAAGTAAAAATGCATAGGTCTAGAAACATAGAAGTTAGCCCAATAATTTGACTTTTATTCAATGGCGTTTCTTCATTGCATAGAACAGTTGCTAATACAAATGTATGAGTGGCGACTTGAATATATGCCGCTTGCACATCTAAAATTCTTTTTAGACTTGAAAACGGTATCTGAAGGGTGCTAAACTAAATGGGATGGGTAAGATCTCAGTAGAAATGTATACAGATGAATGAAACCTGTTCAGACTATGACTTCCTTCAAAAAAGAAGCCCAGTTTATTCATGCGAAATATAATATGGGAATGTAATTATTTTACATCAATTTTCTGGTAGGCTGTGTCAAAGGTATGGAAGAAATTAAGAAATTCAGAGATAGGGGTGGGGGTAAACTTGGAACGAGCTAGTTTCAAACAGGCTAATGTATTTTCCCTTGGACAGTTTCATGAAACTTTCCATCGTATAATTTCTTGCCCCTTGCTTTGAGATGTAAACCTGTCTAATGATGACTTTGATAAAGAGCCCGTGTCTGTTCCTTGCTCTTCTCCCTTACCAACCTGAAGGAAAACGAAAACTTCTAAATGAGTTATTTTTGTTGTTTTAATAAAAGTTCTCCCAGTAAAGCATTTGATCGGTTTGTGTCAAACCTAATGCATGTCTTACATTTGAGGACTCTTCAATGCAGTGTATTGAATTTTGAATTACTTGTTTGGAAGCGGTTTGATCTTAAGCTTGGGAGGCACCAAGCATTTTCATGACTGGAGCTATCTTAAAGACTGTACAGGTAATGGTAGAAAGAATGAGTTTGAAGAATGATTAGTGTAGTTTTTTCTTTTATCAGTATGCACTGGAACGGCTGAAGGTCATGTGTGAGGAAGCACTCTGTAGTAACCTCTCGGTAGAAAATGTTGCTGACATTCTTATCCTCGCAGATTTGCACAGCGCTGAACAGTTAAAAGCACAAGCAATAGACTTTATTAACAGGCAAGTAATATTTATGGTACTTTAAATATATTTGCATTTATGCTTTGTGTACCTTTTCAATATTAGCACAGTTCTTTCTTACAGGTGCAGTGTTCTTAGACAACTTGGGTGTAAAGATGGGAAAAACTGGAATAGCAAGTAAGTTTCCCTGCCTCACGATGTTCTGTACAAACACTGCTAAATAGACTGCAAATCTTAAGAACTGTTGCTTCATTGCCACACTACTGAGGCCAGTCACTGACTGTAGGTAAAGTAGGATTCAGCAGATGCTACCCCAGTTATGACTGTGACTTCCCCTTTAAATGATAGGGAGAGTTAACTGCCCTCCAGTGTGAGACCGTAACAATAGCTGGTTTTCATTCCTCTCCTAGGGACATATCAGTGCTATGAGACGGTGGCAGCAGCCACCACAAGAGAAAGGAAGCCATTCTCTTGACTAACGAGGTTTGTGCCTGGAGGAGTGGCAACCCCAGTGTGGTTTCAAGACTTGCCTAGGTCATTCGGAGCCTGCAGTGTTGCCTGAGCCTGCAGTATTTCCAAAGAAAGGAGGGCAGTTGCTCTTTTTGCCTTCAGCGACATGTTTGTGCACCTTCCCACATGCCAGCCCTAGTACTCTTAAGGCCACAAAACTCGTCAGTCAGGTCCCTCTGATCTGGCTGACTCTGTAAGTGCTCATGCCTGCACTGGAAATAGGTTGAGAATACGTGGCTCAGACAGTAGGACTGATTGCAGCGTGTACTTAGAACAGCACAAGTGAATCATGGAACAGAAAAGACAGCCAGCTTCAGAATAGCCAGTGGTAGGCTGAAACAGTAAAAGGACAGCAGAGGACTTATTTCTTACTGTCAGAATCTCCAGAGAAGTTAAAAGCTGTGTTGTACCAGTTACTTTAAAATTAGTGTTTCTCCTTTTTTAAAAAAATAAAAAATCTTCACAGGCCTAATGATTGAGCCTTATGTGGAAGAGGAAGGGGGTGGTAGAAGGGAAATAGTAAAATACCAGTAGAAAAACTAATAAAGTCAGAATACGTAACAATGTAAACTAGTTGATGTGTTCCTTCTCAAGTGATTTGGAACTTAACTGAGCTGAATTCTGTCTTGGATAATTGCTAGTAAAGATGCTGGTCATCTTTGCTTCAAATAAAGCATCTACAATAAATCAGGGAAATAATGTGAGAGGGACGGGCTTAATTTACTGACTCTGGGCACCAGGGAGTCTGAACTTTGATATTGTTTCTCAAGGCACCTACCTTTACTGACTCGCAGCAGAAGATTAAAGGTTTGCATTAGAAATCTGCAAAAGGTTTTTGAGAGATCGTGTAGTGTAGAGGTCAGCTGCCAACTTTATGCTTGACAGTGTTCCTGAAACAGTATGAGGGTGCTCATGAAAGGCTTTTGAAAACGCAGGGCAATGGAAACTTGGGGTTGATGCATGAGCTGTTGGTTCCAAATTACAAATTTGTCCTGTGTCAGTGTGGCATGCATCCCAACCAGTGTAATATTCTTCATGTGCAGAGTGAGTTTTATGCTTTTGGTTTATATTATTTCACAAAAAAGTAAATACATACATTGAGTAAATACGTTGTTTTTAATCTCCTGGATGTCAACGTGATACTTGCTGAAATCTGTTGCTGCTTCTGTATTAGTTAAAAATCGACAGTGGCCATTGAAAGCCATTCTGAACGTAGTCCGTGATCTTGTACTGAAGAAAGAGTGAAAAATCTCAAGCATGCTTCGCTGGTACTCAAACTGTGAGCTCCCAGTGAAGGGTTCTGTAGTCAGCCAGTTAATCTGTCTTCGTGGCTTTTTCTAGTACATGAACCACATCATTTTTGCTGCAGTTTCAGCTGATTCATCCTGTCATCCTTCTCTCTCCCCAAATTGAGCATGCCCTTCTATGTAATGAGATTATCATGTCTTCCCTTGCTTTTCTTCTCTACACTAGACCTCATTTTCTTCTAGTTTTCCTCTTATTTTCATTGTTTTTCCTGAGCAATTTCAAGGCGGTTATCTTACACGGTGCCCAGTATTGGACACAGCTCTCCTCCAGCTGAGGTCTTGCTGGTACTGAGTGGAGTGGAATAAGTACCCTATGTCCTACATGTGATGATACTAATATACCCGAACTACAATTTGCTGCTGCTTTCCGATGGCATCGTTACTGGCATTCATAAAGTTTGTCTCATAATTCTCAACTGCTCTCCTGCAATAGTTCTGCCTTGCCTGCTCTTCTCCACTGTGCATTTGTGCGTTTGGTTTGTAAAATTGTGTGACTATTCTTAATACTTCTGTTTTCAGCCAAGCAACAGACATAATGGAAACAGCAGGCTGGAAGTCCATGATCCACTCCCACCCTCACTTAGTAGCAGAGGCCTTTCGCGCACTAGCATCTGCACAGTGTCCACAGTTTGGCATTCCACGCAAACGGCTAAAACAGTCATGAAATCTTCCATGAACTTTAGAGAAATTGAATTGACTCTACTCCTCCATGTCCAGAGGTGTTTTCACAAACCATAACAAAGAGTTTTTGTTATCCTTGTCCACAGAACAGAAGCTGAAAAAGCCTATTGTTTGCTTTTCAGATGGATAATTTATGGTTTAATCCTCAGCTTTAAATTAGACTGATTAATTCACTGAAAGGCCTTAAATTATCTTCAATGACTCTCTAGTCCGTATAGTCTAATGTATCTTGATTTTTTTATTATTATTTTTTAATGTGCCTTGTCTTTTTGACTAGGCTCTGCAGGATTGCACTAGCTCCATAATGCAGTAAAGTTGATAACTGAAGATTAATTTTTGAAAGGGATCTTCCATTATTTTCAGAAGAAAAAAAAAAAAAGATTATAGTTTGGTCCTGTGCTAACTGGAAGGTTTTAACTAGCCTCTCATTAAAAGCGCTTGAACCAGCGGCACGTAATGTACCCTAGACAAGTGCTAAATATAGGGAGAGCCTGTTTACCTTCAGCGAATGCCTACAGGCTATTTATGGCAATATACTGCTTTGAACATAATTTATTTTTCATTGTGGGGGCAAATATGCAATGGTTTGGCCCAAAAATGTATTTTCATTACAGTTTGTAATGCTTATTGTGTGTGTGTCAAAGCTGTCCAAATGGTAAAAAGAAACACAGAATAAACCTCTTGCTTGTGTTTCTTTACGGTCCATCATTAGTTTACATTTAATGCAGAACTGAACGAGAGGTAAAGAGTTCAATGTGAAAACAGAATAGTATTGTATACGGAAAAAACATATCCCACATGTATGGTTACATAGAAAAGTAAAGGATGCATAGAATGACCAAATGTAAATTGAAGAAATGGGCCAAATGGATTCCGAATATGCACTTTTAATGTGTAACTTTTGTATGTTGTGTGGTACATATATATTTTGCTTTTGATGAATTAATGAGGTACAGGTAATTGTGGCTTAACTTTTTGGATACCTTTTAAGATGCCCACAGCCACATGGGATTTAGTTTTGTTAGAAAAGAAAGGCATGTCTTTTTAAGACTCAACTGAAGGTGGCTATTGCAAGCTTTCATATTTAAGTAACAGAATATTTTCGCTTATTTGAAAAAGGCATGTGAATGCTAAAATTTGGAAGGGATTTTTCCCGTCTTGACGTACGTGCACAGCTTCCATTAACACCTAAGGGGGTTGTGTACACATCAAGAGGAATATTTCCCTGAAGTGTCAGATGGTATTTGCAAGCAGAGACTTGCTCAGTCTTGCATTTCAGTTACTGTACTAGCATTGTGGATGGTATTGAAATTCTGCATAATGTGAAAAGGATGAAACATTTGTAAACTGCTTGTCATGGGCCAGTTCTTTATGATATGAACCTTAGCTTTAATACCAACATCCTCGGTGTTTGATAGCTTTGTTTACAATTGGGAGGAAAAGTCTGCAGTAGTGCACACTCTAAATGTTTCCTGAGTTATTGCATTGAGTTTACTGTAATAGTGATAATATGCTATATTTCTTTTTTGGGAAGACTTGGGTTTAGCAGTGGGGAATGGGAGGAGATCTCACCTAATTTATAAACATACTTGCATAAAGGTTTTAGTTTGCCTATTAAAAAAAAAGTTATGCAGGGAGGAGAGAGGAAGAATTTCAGATTGTTTACAATCTTAAAATCTATCTCCATCCTTGTTTCACTGAGATTCATTTGAATTGCTCCGAACGAAATTTTTAGAGGAAAGAGTATATAGTTTTATACTTTGGCATCTAGTAAACCATTAGCAAAGGTAAATTGGAAAAAATGCCCGGTCCAATTTTGAAGAATAAATTAACCTCTAAACATGCATTTTCTTCTTACCTTCTAACTAAGTCTTTATGACGGATAAAGTGTAAAATCAGAAACTTTAATAGTACGTAAGGCATCAAATTATATATTTAGAGATTTATCCTTTTATCAATTTTTAAATATTTATCTAAAATAAGATCTCATAAGCATTCTTCACAATCAAACCTAAAGGCAATTGTTCCCTCCAAAATAGCGATGTTTTTGCTGCACTGTGTAATGCGTTAGGACTATATATCCTCATACTCATCACTGGTAAAACTTGCAGCTCTAACATACAAAGTGACTTGAATATTTAATGCTGTAACGATTGTCCAGTTCAGCTTGTTCTAAAGTAACAGCGTACAGTAATCTAATGGAAAGCTTAAGGACTCTTATGAAGACTTTTTTTTTTTGGAAGCTTAATACACTTTGTACCAAAAAATGTCAGACACTGTGCTGTAATATTATCGTAGAGTGTCCACTTTTCAAGTCAGGCAGTGTATACCATACATTACACTAACAGGAAAAAAAACAACCCACATGATAATTGATCTGTTTTAGATTTGATTTTATTTATTATGTATGTTTTCAAGTTTTGTCAGCTCTTAAGAAAAAGGTAAACCAGTTGCTGTATTCTTAAGTGAGCGCGCTAATTATTCACCTCTTGTATTCTTTAATTAACTACATGCAGTGTTCTCACTGGAACAGGATAGCTGGTAGTTACAGCCTTCTCCCTCGGATTCAGTAGCTTGTTTTTATTGCCCACATCTCAAGAGCTTGCCCTTCAAAACCTCAGTTGTCAGTTCTAAGTGCAGCAGATACAAAACTATCTAGTACAATGGACAGTTTTTTCAGGCTGAACTCTTAGGGGTTTTTTCTTAGTTTTATATACAGATTAGGAATAAAATGTATGAAGGTGCCATGTTTTGGCTTGCCAACACTACTCCCTCAGATACATGTGAACCATCGCTTCCACACTTTTCTGGGGAGAACCCTGCATGTGTCCTGTGTGTGCGTGTGTGTATGACTGTGCGGTGTTTTTTGTCAAGAATGACTTTCTAAAAATAAGGACTCAATTTGCTGTTAAAATGCTATTATGTATTATATATATTTTTTTTCCATTTGAACCTCTCCTAAGGAGATGCTTTGGGTGGAAGATGCTTCAATAAATAATCCTTATTTCCTAGTCCATTTACTGCATGCAGAAGTATGAACACATTGTGCCTTTTTTAGGAAACTGTTGTGACGAAGGGAAGATTTAGCAGGATACGAGATCTTTTTAAAAGGTATTTTTAAAGGTGAAGGAGAATGCTATTTGATACACGATTGAGACGGAAAAGTTACAAATTGCCCGTTTGAGCTCTGTTGCATGTTGATTCTTGCTTCCTAAATTCAGTTTCACTGAGGTAGAAACAACACAAAAAAGTGAAGTATTACAGATACAAGTTGAGTAATGGTATATTTTTGTGAAAATGTGAAAATATTTGCTGTTACAAGATAAGTGTGTGTCAAAATGTGATAATCATGGACACAAAGTTAGTTTTACAAGTTGCTCTAGTTCTGATGTTTTTCTAAACATTGAGTATTTAGTATAAAATTCACCTTTGCACAGAAGGTCAGTAGAAGACCTACGTGGAGATTATCTTCCTTTTAAATCCTCATGGAAAGGTTTCTCCCTTGGGAGAATAAAATGATGTGCAGTATTTGAAACTGTGTTTCATAAAAGACAGTGAATTGCAATTGTGAGGAATTGCTACCTGAAATATTGTTGCATTTCGTTGAATTTTACAGTTGGTTAAAATTCCTAAGCTTAACTGACTTATTTTTTTGTAATTGACAAATGGAATGTTAACTGTCCTCTTTGTCTGGTGTTGATAGCATATTTAGTGCAGAGCTTAGCTCCTTAGCTAGCAAGACACTGACTTAGTCTCATAACTTGGCTTCTGCTTACAGTAAATGGACTACGTTTGTAAAGGGAATTCACTATTTCAAGTGTTTGGCAAGGAACTTCACCGTATTTGTAACCTGGTTTTTGAAGGCTTAAGATCAACGAGTCCTGTTTTAGAAATTAAACCAGTGAAATGACTTAGACCTGTTTTGGGGTGGAAATGATTAAAAGAATTCAGATATGTAAACAGTTGTATCAAACCATCCGGCCTTTTTTTATCAGCTGATGTTAATGGTGAAATACTTTTTGTACCTTGTTGCTGAAAATATTTTTGCGTTTCAGCACATCAAGTTACAATAAAGTTGTTACTTATACAGAATGTGTCTGTGTGGCTTGTGTTTGTTTTTTTTCCTGTATGTGTTCACAAAGGCTACCTTTGCTTCTCTCCTTCGAGAAAGGTATTTTACCAGCGCTGTCTGTCAGTCTAGTGTAAAATATACTGCTGACTTAGTTATTTTTCCATTTTGACACTTTCAAATAACTTAGAGCTCCGAACAGCTTATAACTTGCCTACCTGAGAAATGACTGCCTTTACACAGACTCTGTCAGAACCGATTCTCGTTGGGAAGAAGAGTTGATCCTGTGGTAATGAAGATGGGCTTCATGGTTTCGAAGAGATTTGTTTTTTTTTGCCCACCTACCATCGAAAACAGTCTCCCC
>NW_008794155.1:2748883-2757495 GCF_000699145.1 Aptenodytes forsteri | reverse complement strand
CCCCCCCACCCCCCCCCCCCCCGTCAAGGAGTAGGCTTGTAATGACCACATACGTACAACAGGAACGTTGCTTGCATTCGTTACGGGAGAAGTGGTATGTGAGAATAATCTATATGGGTAGTTCATGGCGTTTAATATGTTTATAGAGATTTTGCACAGATACGTAGGACTGTTGATATGCTGCTCTATGTATTTGACTTCGGGCGCACTGAACTCCGGAAAACAATGACGTCAAGGTAAGTTACTTTATGAAGAGTGACAGGCCATTTGAACAAGCACAGTTACCTGTCTTGTGTTATCTAGGCTACGGCAAGAATGTGGCACCGTTGACCGTTGCAGTTCTCCCTAAGCTGACTTGGGTAACAAATAAGGGTACAGAGCTGTCATCACAGGGCTGTCTTGGGTGTCTCGGCGTAGCACATCGCTGTTTTGTGTGTAGGTACATGCAAAATTCTCCCATCTTTGCTTAGAACATACATCCCTTAAGCTGAATCGCTGCGGAGCAACTTAAAGTTCTTCGTGGGGCTTGTACCAACAATGGCATAACTTGCACCTTCACAGGCAGTTTCAGTCTCCTCCAAGGTAAACGTGACTGGTTACCACTGTGAATGGGAACCAAAACTATTTGTGCAAGTCCAAATTTTTGAAGTGAGCTTCAATTTTCAGGTAAACAATATTAAACTTCAGTATTTCTTTTTTTTAGAAGGCTGTATTTTTATCCTTAGTCGTTCCAAAGTAATTTTTCTTCTGAGCCGTTTACCTTGTCATCATACAGAAGTTTTCTTTGTTGTTCAGCAAAACAGATTCAATTAGCATTGATTTTAAAAAAGCACCTGTTTTCTTTCTAAAATGAATTCTAATGGTCTTTTGTGTGGAAACCGGGCACATAGATACAGCTTCTCCTCCTTTTGAATGCTTCCGTTAAAGTATTTTACGGCATCAATCTGTCTGAATCTTGGTTTAACTAAAACATCACCAGAAACTTTTAGCAGCTTTCTGAGAATTCTCATCTGAAGGCCGGCGTACGTCCTTCTCTCTCTTTAAAAGGGGAAAGCTCAGAGCATGAATTGGCAAGATACGCCGTTGGAGTAGAAAGCATCTCTCGCCATACAGCATTGCCAGCCCTGCCGTACGCTGAGGCACGGTCTGATGTCCTGCGGGGTGGTGCCGGCTTACGCCGTCCCCGCTACTGCCGCTGGAAGGAAAGCGTTTCCAAGCGCAGCCTGAGCAGTCGCAGGGGAGAAATACCCGTGAGGGCCTGTCTTTGTGCCGCTTCTCCAGGCTTCATAGTCGTCACTGACTAATCGTGACAGCTTGCATCTTAACTCCACCGTGAGGAGTTCTGATTTATTCTGGGATCTTGCCTAACTTACTGTTTTATTTAATAAAGAGTTCAGTCAGTTTAGCCATGTTCTATATGGAAAAATATAACCTTTTAATATTGATGTTTTCCTATGTTTTAGATGACTTCTGTTACAATTACTATTTGTTAGAGCATTACCCATTCCACTACAAATTTTACTTGCCACGTTTATTAAGTAAACTATATTAATGACCAAACTACTTCCATTATACCCAAATAACTTTGCGCTTAACATTGTGATAGTACGGTCATAGAGGAAACGCTGTTAATTGCTGTGAAAATTAGAGTAGTCTTGAACAGTTTATCTTCCTGCAAACTTCTTGGTAATTTTCCACTAGAGGAACATGTTTTCATTGTCGTCTATTTTGAAGATTCCTTCTTTGTTCTCTCGGAGAAAGCGGGAAGAAGTACAAGCGCAGAAGGCGGATGAAGCATTTCAGATGTGTGATGCAAAGGGGCTTGCGGTGCTTGTAGTGGAAAAAGCATCTAGGCAAAAAAAAAACCAGTGGAAAAAGCATCTAGGCAAAAAAAAAAAAAACAAACCCGGACTCAGCTGTGACAATTCACGAGTGCTTTGGAATAGAGATGGCATTCCAGTGGTTGCCAAAGAAGTTATATTTTAAGCAGTGTGTGGAGCTGATGCTTTAAGTGTAAAAATTGGGTTTCTCATAAGTCGAGTATAAGTAACAGAAATGAGCTTGTGATTCGAGACTCGGGAGGAAAAAAGTGTTTTTGCAGAGTTTGCTTGGCCTTGGCTTACAGAGAAACTACCGAGAGCGTTTTGAGTTCTCCGTTAAAGTATTTTGAAGGAGACTTACAGCAGTAGCAGTATGTGGTGATCATCCTGTAAAGCAGAGAGTGGATTTCGCTTCCTTTGAAACCGTTACCTGACACTAACGGGTTTTTTTTGTCTTGCGTCCTTAGTAGAGTTTGGAGCATTACAATATTTTTGTGCAGGTGCTGTATTTCAACCAAGGGTTTGTGTATAATGAGTGAAAATCCGTGCGTTGCCAAACTTATGCATGTTGCATGTGTTGGCAGTGATAGTCATGTAGAAAATAAATTGCGCTATGTCAAACTTGGCGCTGCCGATCAGAATGGAGGCGATTTGTGCTGCGTTTTAAGCAGTTACGGTGTTTGACTTCCCACATTTCTCACTGCGCGGACGACTGAGCCATTTCAGTTAATAAAGGTAAATTTTGAAGCGTATGCAAAAAATTCTAATAGGGTGGCTTCTTAAAGCATGGAAGCTTTAAGTGGAGGTTAACCTCCTATTTTAACCTTAATTGCCAAGTAAACTATTTAAATTTTTCATTTTTAAGTTGGTAACTTTCTGTAAGCTTCAAAGTTAATTTTATGTATTATGTACACATAATTTTCTAACCCAGCTGCGTTAAGTTTATAAAGTCTTGACATTTTAAAACAAACCACCTACTTGCTGCTGAAGTATGCAACTAAAATGTTTACTTACCGCGGTCAGCAAAGACGAAATCTTGCTCGGGCAGTTGCGCCATCCCCAGAGGAAGAGCTGTGATGTTCTCCGTGAAGCCCACACCATGCGTTTTAAAAGGGAAGAGGGAAAAAAAGTCTATTAAATTTTGTATCTTGTCCCTGTCAGGTCTTGCAGGTGGGCTGTTCCTTTCAGACACACACACACGTGGGAGCTCTTAGACTACCAAGGCTTTGTTGCTCCCTTAGAGCAGGACTGTGTGTTGTTACGCTGGATCAAAAGAGCCTACACCAGTACAACTCGCCCGGGGAGGATTATCCCGGGGCAAGGAATAGAGGGACAGAAAACGTGTTTGCCTTTTTTTCTCTGCTGCTGTTGTAAGGGCCGGTATGGGGGAAGCACGTGCGGGGTGTGCTCCCTGAGGCTGCCTGCCTGGTCGGCTGCTGAAAGCGCAGCTGAACGTAACCAAAGCTGTTTGATTTTGATTGCTGGGGCATCTGTGTCGATGTACAGACAAGCTCCTAAGGTACCTCTTTGCTGTTAATCTACAAATATAAAAAAAGTGCTCTTGGCTGTTACCACTAGGAGAAACGCTGCCTGGAACTGGTTGCGTATTTATTGGCTGGTGAATTTACGAAGGTTAGACACGGAGCAGTGGGGTTATCTTTTTGAATGTGGCTTTCCCTTCAAATGTCTTGGGTTTTTTCTGTTTTGTTTTTTAGAATGTGTGCTGGCACCTCTCAAATAATATAAATAAACACAAAATATCTAGCAAGTGCTTTATAATGGAATTTCAGCAAGTTCAATTTCCTCGATTAAAAGAAATGGAGATACAACTTTTCTTTGTAACGGTGCCTTTTAACAAAAAAATGTGTCATGTCAGATGTAGTTAATCTCAGAACAAACTATAAGAAGTGTTAAATTGTGTACTAGGTTAGGAAAATCTGAAGTGTTTTACCAGTAATGCCTGAATACTAGGCATCTACTTCTGACAAGCTGACAGACCAGAGAATTGAAACTTAATGAATCTTAATGCTTTCTGTCATGTACTTCAATTTTCTCAAATTATTTCTCCAATTAGTTCTAGTCTTTGTGAAGGAATGATTAATGATAATTAATACATTCTTATAATTTGCATATTCAGGCTCCAGTGTTTCCAAAAAAAAAAATGTAGATTTGTGTATGTGGGCGAGCCAGGTTTGTCTGTTATTTCTTGGGGTGTTGGGGTGGTTTTTTTCAGATTTTCAGGTTTGTATTTTCAGTTGAACAGGGAGAGTATGGTAGATGCATTAGATAGTTTAATAGGCTTTTTCCATAAGAAGTAATTTGGGCGTAACCCAGGTCTTGGATCTCTTCTGTAAAGCAGTTTCTTCCCAGCTACTCCTTAGTGGATGGGTAGGGAATGTAGGGATGCAAATGCATAGTCAGGAGCCTTAACTCATCCTTGAGTCCACATCAGCTTTGGAAAACATTGCGATCTGCAAGATGGCAAAACCGGGTAAATCCTGATGTGTGGGGCATCTGCTCTTCAGAGGTTTCTTTATTTTTAGAGTCTCTATATGCCTCCTTTATGTTGCCATTCAGTTTTGTCCTACTCCTAACATGCACACGCGGAGGGACTTATCCAAATATATCATCATACGATTTTGGTGTTGAAAATCAGTAGTGTGAGGTTTTGAAAGCGATTGGTTTTTTGTCTGCATAGGAGCTCAAGCTTTCCATGCTGCTCTGCAGGTATCTAACCTTTGACTCTTAAAACAAACAAACAAAAAAAACCCCCAAACAACTTTGATTTCTGCTTAGTCTTGCCTCTTCTGATACAAATGCTCATCCAGAGGAAAGAACTGAGATCAAACAAAAGTATTTTCTCAGTAGTTGAAAAAAGGGCAGGAGGATAAAACTTCATAATAGATTGGTAGGAAAGAAAGGTTCGACTGGAAGGTATAGAACACTAATATTTGGCAGGATAATCAGCTGAAACAGATTTTGTGCAAAGGAGATGCTTTAAAGCTACTAACGCAGAAAAATACCTTGAAGCTATAATGAACACCATACAAGATGGGACCTTCCGAAACCAAACAAGTCAGCATGATACCTTACTGTCCATAACAGTCATGCTAAAGTCCGAGGACAAATGTTACATGTTTATATGCAGCTTTTGATCTTGCCCAAAGTACCATTTGGTTCTAGATCATGTCAGCGTTCTTCCACGTCTGGGAGAACACGGGGACAGGCAGCGTAAAGATTCAGGGGGGTGAAAATGAAGACGTGGCCTCTGCAGAATGTCGTCTTTCACGGGGTTGAGGAAAAAAACGTGTGGATTTAAACAACCACAAGCTGTCAGGGGCACAGCACCAGAAGGCAGATAAAACAAAGGGCTCCCCTAGCCCGCCTCATTTCAGTGGCTTAGGGAGCGGGGTGCTGGACTCGGTGTTAAAGATGCCAAAATGCAGGAGAGCGTTCGTTATAAACTGTCGGTGTGCCTTTCCTGGGAGTCGTGCTGCCCCGGTATCAGAAGCCGAGGCTAAAGCTGCCCTGCCTCCGCGTAAGGGGACTGCCCCGACTGCGGCTCTCTTGCCTGCAGTCCGGAGGACGGATATTTCAGATGCTTATTCGGATAATTCATGGTTGGTAGAACTTGTAAAAGCTTTTGGGTATAGGTACTAGGCTGGGTTCTGCCTGTAACTGGTTCAGGACTCCCAAACTGGTGGTATTTCTCTGGTGCTGATTAAGGTGACCGCAGGAATTGGCAGGAGCGGAGGAATCGGTCTGTCCGAGCTCTGGGAGCCTGCAAGAGTTGCAGGGTCTCTATGTCTGAAGTTAGCATCTCTTTGGATAGCTACAAAAAGGCTACTGTTTTAGAAATACTTTATCAAAGAAATGGAGTGCTTGCAATTTCAACTACTTTTTTTTTTTTAATCACAAATATTTTATTCTAGTTGTCTTGCCACTTGTTTAGTTAATTATATGGTGTTTACTGGGGCAGTGTGCCCTGGTTATGTTCACCTCTGCGAATATTCTGTACAAATTTTAATCAAAGTACTCAAGCAGAATAGTGAAGCTGGCTCTCTGGAAGAACTAGCCTGAAAAAAAATGTTAGTATGAATATTAGTTCAGGAAGTGTTGAGATGGGGGCTGAGCAACCGAAGTACGCGCTTAGCAGGTGGCTGCAGTTTTCCAATAAGGTGATATTCTGGGCAGTTAGAAAAAGAAACGGAGGTCAAAAAGTACAGGTGTTCTATGACTTTATGTTAAGAGGAGGAATGTTAAAGGTCTGTTTGTTTTTTGGGTTTTTTTTAAAGTATATAAAATAATCAGCTGTTGAGGATACGCCACGTGGTATAAAACCAAGAGCATTTCTAAGTCGGGCTCATTTTTTGTAATAATCA
Organism: Aptenodytes forsteri; assembly: GCF_000699145.1. NCBI lineage: Eukaryota > Metazoa > Chordata > Aves > Sphenisciformes > Spheniscidae > Aptenodytes > Aptenodytes forsteri. The sequence continues at coordinate 2,751,293 of NW_008794155.1, read as the reverse complement.
TCTCTGCACTCTTGGTCACAGTCATTCTGTGAACAGTCATTGTATTTACGTTAAGTCAGTGATATCGACAAGTCCATAATCTTCCCTTGTTGCTTGTCTGCAGAGAGCAAACTAAGCATTTGTTCCCAACTCCTCCAGATAAAAACGTGTAGAGGAAGGTGCTGTTGCACTGAGACTGTCTTTAACGATAATCCTTGTTTGTGTTTTAGCATGAGTTACCAAGATGGAAATTTTTCCTGGCGTGAATGTTTTTCTTCTCATTTCATTCTTTAAAAACAAACGCAAACCCCAGGGCTGGCTCAGCAACGTTCAGTGCCACGGAGACCGCATCAGTAATAGAAATACGAAGCTTATTTAGCTGTATGTAGAGATTCCTATCGCATAACCATCGATAGTGCTGGCGTAGTTTTGTAATCTTTACTTGCTGCTTATAAGGCTAAACCCTGAGTGTCAGAACTGGCTTCTGTTCCTGCAGACAAACTGGGTTTAAACGTCTGGAAGGGAAATGCCAGTTCCCCCAGAGGAACGGTGCTGCCTGGGAGGAGAGCAAAGGGCATGGCTGGCTGGGTAGAGCTGAGGTATCGCTGCTCATCTGCTAACAGTTAATGTTGTTGTACGGGGTTGTCAAAGCTATTTATTCAGCAATTTTAACTTAAATAGTGAAGTTGAGGGTGAAGTGAAGGACGTTTGTGTTGTCCACACCAGTGCTTTCCAGCGGGGCAGTAGGAACTAGCAGCTGAGCAGTAAAAACGGTACCGGAGCCCTGATCCCTCTGGCTATTTTCACGATGAGTATACGTCTTGGATCTAGTCTTCAGCTTCTTCAGCTGTCACATCAGTGCTCTTTTCCACTGGTGGAAACACTTGGTTTTTTTCTAACCAGTTCTCTAAACGTGCAGTATAAACCTATTTGAGCATGCTGCATCACTGGAGTTTGCAGCTGAATGCGGTCCCGGCTTGACGACAAGCGCCATGCGTTCAGGATCAACTTCCCTGAAGGACACTTAACTGGGAGTGCATGCGCACATGCCTACACCCAGCAGCAGCGTCCCTAGGGTTTGTTAAGAGGTTGTTCACACCTAATTCTCGTGTATGAGCAGTCGTAGGTGGGAATGTCTTCTGCAAACAGGAAAGTGAAAGGGGCAACTGCAGCTCGCTTATGCTGTGGATTTTTTTTTTTCTTTTGTGTCTTTGTCAAATATTCGCAGCTCGCTTATGCTGTGGATTTTTTTTTCTTTTGTGTCTGTCAAATATTTGAAACGGGATTCATCGAATAATTGATAAGCAAGAGTGTGCACGGGTGAGGAGTGCTTTTATTTCCAGCGAGTTTGAGCTGGGAGAACTTGCCCGCACTGTGAAGGTGGTGTCCAAATACTCTTCTTTCCCATTGGCACCTTGCAAAATTTTTTCTCCTACTCTGCTGGGTAACAGCTGCTAAGGGAGAAGGTGAAGAGAAATGACACTAAGAAATAGATTCCGGCTCTGTTGTGAGCGCCGTGCTCAACAGCCTGTTTTCTTTTGCACTTGGGAAGATCTGCGGGAAGAATTCGGAGGGGAACGGGATCTTTCTTTGGTCCTTGCCCAGGAGCTGTGCTGACATGATGCGTGCCCTTCTGGAGCCCGGTGAAGGGATTTGAAAAAACACGTGCAAGAGCCTGCGTGTCAAAAATTATATTTGCCAAAATGGCTGAGAAACATTTTTCAATGTTGAAGAGCGCTTACTTGTTGTTCTCTACGTATGTTGCTATATCAGCATGCTAGACATGAATATTATTGTCGTCTTAGTTTTCAAAAGTAACAAAGTTACACAATCTGTTCATTAGATTTGCCTTTACTTGAAAATCATTAAAAAGAACCATTTTTCCTTAAAAAATGCAAGTAGTACATTTTTGAAAATGTAGAAGTGAGGAAAACTGCAAAACTCAATCAGCTGGAGGGGAGTATGTTTAATAAAAAAAGTGAGTATGTGCACAGTGAAGGAAAGTAGCTCTTGGAGCAGATCTTAAACCTCCTCACCGCTGTTAGTACCGGTTCATAATTTGTAACACTTACTAAAGCTTTGTGAAACATTTCACTAAAGTGTCTGAAGTGCAGGAAAAGAATGATTTGAGCAATCTCAAAATTTTGGGGGTGCGTCCAACTTCTAAGACACTTAAAATTGGTCAAATTTCCAATGAATGACAACTGTGAATGTGTTGCAACGGTTTTGGAAGTCCAATCATAGGTTTTGCCAACTGTAGTCCCTGGTCTTTGGAAAATGCTGGGTTATGAGGTTCAACAAGGCCAAGTGCCGGATCCTGCACTTTGGCCACAACAACCCCATGCAGCGCTACAGGCTTGGGGAAGAGTGGCTGGAAAGCTGCCTGGCGGAAAAGGACCTGGGGGTGCTGGTCGACAGCCGGCTGAACATG
>NW_008794155.1:2742351-2748508 GCF_000699145.1 Aptenodytes forsteri | reverse complement strand
GTGGTTTAGTGGGCATGGTGGGGTGGGGTTGACGGTTGGACTCGATGATCTTAGAGGTCTTTTCCAACCTTAATGATTCTATGATTATGTGTTAACCAAGCATGTATGTGGCTGCTCTCCGTTTCTGGAAATGGGCTCTGTGTCGACTCAGGGTAGTTCAGAAAATCCCTGCGTGCAGCATGCTCAGGATCTAGTCAAGCACTTCCTTTACCATCTGGGAATATAAGCAGTGCAGTTGCAATTTCCTTCAGTTGAGACCGTTAGGCTACTTTCTTCCTTGCATCTCGTCCTTTGTGGCAGCAATACCCCATTCACTAACCGTAGTATCCTCTGGGTGGGGAGCACTGCTCGCAGGATGTCGAAGGAAAACTCTGCACTTTGCATTATGTCTGCTGCTAAGATCTCTCTAAAGTAAGTTTATGAGTTGGACTGAGTGACAAAATGACTGTGGACCGTCTTTTGCCCTTTGTCGACTGCCTTTGCAAAGTATATCTTGGTCATCGGGAGTCATCTCGTATTCTGTGATCATCTGAAGATCCACTTTTGTTTGTAGAGGTTTCTACACGTTTATGGGGAATCATCTTAAAATTGTTAGTTACGGAGGTTTCAGACTGCTGACGTAAGGCACTGCTGGTTTGGTGTGCTGAATTACCGCTGGGTACACAGGCCAGGGGAATTCAGTGAGGAAAAGGCAGGTGTGATGATGGTACAACTTGTTTTCTGAAAACGTTAGTTTAGTGGAATATTTCCCTTATTACAAAAATGCATTAGCCAAATACACGTGCATGTTTTGAGCTTCAACATTATGCTTTTGTATCCTGCAGTAGATTAAAATGTCAGTCATATTCTCCATTTTTCATAGTCCTCTAGAACCCTCAGGGAAGGCGCACATGTCTAGTGTTACTTATGTCCCACCAATAAAACAACCCTCTAGAAGGAAATCTGTGCAGGCCGTACAGCAAGATGTCAAACTAATTGTACCGAAATAATGAGTTAGCAGCAAATGCTAATTAAATATTGATGAAAGTCATACTTTCGATTATCTTCATTATGGTGCAATGTTTTATGTAGACCTGAAATGCTGGGAATGTGGGCATATGTTATTATTAGTCTTGTCGTATAAAAATACTACTAAAAATTTCTCTTCTCTAAAATCCATTGTAAAGGCACTGGAGGTCCGTGTATAGTATCTTTTTGACACAGTAAATTTTTATTAAATTTTTTTGTGTTCACCCTTTTTCCTTCCCCTTCATTAAAAACCCCGCGGAGCAATCGTCTTTAAAGGTGAGGCTTTGTAAATGCAGGTTCTGCCGCTGCGAGCCCGTAGCTGGCTGTGGCCTGCCCCCGTGCCTTTTCTCCAGTCAGCACACTAAAACGTGGTGACTCCGAGGCGAGTCTTGCTATGACTTCTAGCGAGGTTTTGAACTTACTAGGTAAAGTCCTTTTGGTTCTCAAGGAAGTAAGGGATCTATTTCATCTTACTGACAGAAGGTTTCTGAGCATTTATTCTAATTTATATCCTCCCTGTCTGTCTCCTTCTTCACAACGTTTTCTTGTTGTGAAAGAAGAGGAGGCTGAGGGGAGACCTCATCGCTCTCTACAACTACCTGAAAGGAGGTTGTAGCGAGGTGGGTGTCGGTCTCTTCTCCCAAGTAACAAGCGATAGGACGAGATGAAATGGCCTCAGGTTGCGCCAGGGGAGGTTTAGATTGGATGTGAGGAAAAATGTCTTTACTGAAAGAGTGGTGAAACATTGGACCAGGCTGCCCAGGGAAGTGGTGGAGTCCCCATCCCTGGAGGTATTTAAAAGACGTGTAGATGAGGCGCTTAGGGACATGGTTTAGTGGGCATGGTGGTGTTGGGTCGATGGTTGGACTTGATTATCTTAGAGGTCTTTTCCAACCTTAATGATTCTATGATTCTTTGCTCGCTTGGAGTGAGGTGGAGACTGCGAGAGCTCGTGGCAGGTATCTCGCTGCAGTTAGGCTACAGGAGCAGAGCTAGAAGGGCCACCCTCGAGCTCGAAGAGGACAGCGGCTGTAGGGCAGCCTAGCAGAGAGGAATCCAAAAGCGTGAGCGTTACAGCAGGAAATAGAGCTGAAGCAGAGAGGGACCGGTAGGTAAGATGTAAGGATGCTGTGCTTTCCGGAGAATGGGATGGGCAAGACCCGCTCCTCTCCTCGTGTGCGTTAGCGCTGGGGAGAGGGCTTTTAAGCCTAAGAAATGAGAGGACAGGTTTTTGGGAAGGACTTTGTTACTCAAAGCTGAAAGGCCAGGACTGTGTGTTGCTAGGACTTAATTGCCTAGAGATTAGAGACTAGTTAGATGACAAGAGTCCCAGGAACAGTCCTACCAGAATTATTGTTTTATATGCAGTTGCCTTTGGGGAAGATGGACAAACTTACCGCAAAATTCATGTACAGTAGCGTGCAACCTCGTTACTCTCAAGTTCCTTTGAGCTCTTCTAGAAAGACAGAAAGATTACTTCCAAGACTTCCAAAGTCTCCCTGGAAAATGCTGTCCTAGAACTTTCTTTAAAAAGTAGGGATTTCTTTTTAATCAATAAATAGAAGGCATAAACTGAGGTGAAAGTGAATCCTTTCTGGAGACACTGTGGAAGGGAAAAGCTTGCACAGGACTGCTTGGGTGGGCTTCTTCCCCAAGCTGGGCTGGAGAAGAGGTCTGCTTGCCTTGAGTAAGGCAACGGTAAATTTGTGCTAGTATGGGGAAAAAAAAAAATGTTTTAATGCTGTTCTTTTGTCTCTTGGCCATAATTGGCAATCTTCGCAGCAGGTGAATGTTAAGGATGCTTACAGCAAAGCCTGCGTGATTTATCGGTGTGTGTCTGTGCCTCTGTCTGGTGGATGGGCAAAAAAAGGCCAATCCCCAAGGGCACAAATGCTCTTTGTTGCTTCAAAGAGCCCTGAAAGTTTAAGGGTGGAGGCGGGTCGGCGACATCATTGGAAAGGAGGGTGCAGAGCTTTTTCTTGTGGAGGGTGCAGCCTTAGTGCCATTGTCTAAGTATGAATTGTTCCTAAAAGGTAACTCTGATATTATTCACTGTGGAATATATGTGAATCCAGCGAGAGGCATTTGAAAATTACCAGTGGTGAAGCATGGCAGAGCAAAAGGAGCACTTGAGCTGAAGAATAGATAATACCCAGTAGAGCAGAACTGCGGTACCAGCTGCTGAGAGGGTAATTCAGTGCTCATAATGATTTTCAACTTCACTCTAGAACTATCACTTTGGAAGTATCCCTCATCTAAAGTACAAAGTTTCCCCAGACCATCAGGATAGAATCTCTCCACATCCTGAGCATGTGAAATTAATGACTGAATATTATGCTGAGAGCCATTTAATTAAAAACACTCTCATTAATAATGCAGTTGGAGAGTGTATGTGTGTTATGTAATTAAAGATAGTACATCAGTAAATGATACTATGCAAAACCAATTCAAAAAATTCAAATGAGTCGGTGTAACATAAGGAACTTAATTCAAGTGGGAATAAAAGTCAATGTGAAATAAGCTCGGAGTTTTTCCTGGAAGCCGCAATTAATCTGCTGCTGGCGACACAATTCAATACTTGTATTTTAAATAAGGGGCTCTGCTTGTTTTAAAGATAACTGGTGTGGTGAATCAAAACATATTTCTCTCTCCGCTCCTTTTGCCAACTAAAATAAGTATCCCTTAATGCCTTGACACACCGAGGAGCTTGGCTGACCTGTTGGGTCTGGACTGCCTTGCACGCTTTGTCTGTGGTGCCGTTTTTACTTTGAGCAGTCAGGTCATGCTTGGCTGTGGCAAAACACTGTGGCTCTGGTATTTATGGTATATCTACTTTAAAACCAGGAGAAGGAAGCGCGAGGGAGAGGGTATTCCCTCAGGGCAGAGCGATCGCCCTGTATGGCATCGCCTCGGGTGAGCAGGCATCTTGTTTTCCCAGAGTACTTTGGCTAATCCAAATCTTCAATGATTGACGCCAGAAATGCTATGGTTAAATATATCTGACAGGAGAAATGGATTGGAATTAAGTAGTCTTAAGTACTATATAATAAATAGGCTTCCTTATCCTCAGTATGGCAACTTGAAATATTTTTAATCCTTTGGTTTACCTGCTCAGTATCTGTGTTAAATATTCTGTACTGGGTTCCCGGGATAGCAGTGCAAGTCTGCTCAGCATCGCCTGCCACTGCGGCACGTGCTTCAGATGCTTCCTAAGAGAAAAGGTGGTGGAAGAGTGGAAGTACTTAGAGACTTAGAAGGCTTAGAGTAGACTGAAGGCTCCTCGCTGATCAGTTCTCGTACTTGGCCGAAACGCACAGGCTCATGTTCAAGAATATCAGCCTGATGCGTTTTGAAAACCTGAAGTGATTTTTTTACTACTTTTTTTTTTTTAGAACAGACTAGAAGGAAATAATGTGAATTGTTAGGCAAGTAACTGTAGTAGATAACGCTGCCGTTGCCACGGCCCTGGGGGAATGCCCAGAGCTTGACCTTCTAGAGCCGGCAGTGGCGCAGGGTGCTGGTACCCGGTGGTGGGAGCCGTGCTGGCTCCTGCAGCGGGGTCTCCTGGTCTGCACCACCGCCCGCTCCCTGCGCCCATGGGGGTCAGCCTGTGCTGCGGGGAGCGGCAGCCTGGCATCCACCCTGCTTCTGAGCAGGGGCGTTTTGTTCTGGGGTGGAGAGCCCCAAATCCTTTCCTGCACCTGTGTCATTCTCTAGAAGACCTCGGAGTGAGCTGCATTTCTTCAGGGGCTTTTGAAATGTGGATGGAAGGGGGTGTAATCGCTGCCCGCCCATCTAAAAACCTCACAATTGGGACATTTATCCAGCCCCGGCTCTCATGGCTGCTTACGTGTTTATCACCCTCGTCACAGGGATGAAAACGAGGACCACAGCAATGCAAGAAACCTACTGCGATGTTCCCGAGTCCCAGCTGGGAGGAAGTGAGAGTTGTTTGCTTTGAGCTTGCCTGGGACCGTCTGAGCTGTAGACTCTGGAAAAATTGTCGAGGTGTATATATAACAGGGACCCCTATAGCGTCTGGGCACCTGAAATGTGCCCTGTGCCAGGCTTCTGCACCCATTACCCTTTCCCCCGGTGTGGCTCTGTGCTAGTGAGCACCGTGGATCCACTTCATCGCCTGCATTTGGGAGCTGGCAGGGTCACTGTTACCTGTAGGATCTCTAGAACAGAAGATCCCCAGCCTTGCGTCCCGGGAAGTACCACCGGGTGTAACAGGTGATACAAACCTGACCGACACTAGAAGATCTAAGCAAACACCCCAACAACTTTAGGTGCTTTTTTTTTTTTTGGCCATTTTTAACTCCAGGGCTAATTCAAATAACCTCCAAGTCTCATATTTCGCTCTTCTCTTTCTTGCCAATTTGGAACCAATTATAATGTATCACCTTTCAGGAAGATCACCAGCTTATTTGGAGCTGTTAAGATAAGGTAGCCAAAGCTTAATTGACTGCATAATGATGAAAGAGGCACGTACTGTCTGGGAATGAGGCAAGAGAACAGAGAAACGGGATTTGCGTCTGAGGTGGCTAAAGCGTAGAGCTGCCAAGGGCAGATGGGCAGGATGGTGACTGAAACGTGCGACATGCTAGTCTGGGATCAGGCTGGTGATAAAACCGTCTTGTTTTCCGACAACAGTTAGTGAGAGGGGCAAGGTGAGCGGTGGGATGCCTGAGGAAATGTTTCAGAAGCAGATTTTGCACATCGCGGCCGTGCTCGACTGCTGCAGTCAGGCTGTGTCCCGCGGTGTCCTGTGCCCTGCGCCGACGGCCCGGCTCTGGGTGAGACCCCCCCGTGCTGCCTACTGACAAGCCGAAAGGGATCGCGGTCTCGCCGCGTGCCAGCTCTGTGCTTCCCACATGGCTCCTTTCCTTGTAGTCAAGAAAGGTAGTTGAGCCTTTTGACAAGCAGAGAAACGCTCGTCATCTCTGAACCCTCAGTATAATTTAGCTCCCCGTGTCTGGGTGAGGAATTACGGATATGTGTTTCTCATAAGATGAAGAAAATATATTAAAAAGTCCCTGAACTAGTGGATTTTTTTTTTTCTCCGTTCTGACTTGTCAGAGTCCATTAAGACTCCGTTCTTGACTGAGAAGGGCAACGAGGCTGGTGAGGGGTCTGGAGAACAAGT
>NW_008794155.1:2710759-2742259 GCF_000699145.1 Aptenodytes forsteri | reverse complement strand
TGAGGAAAAATGTCTTTACTGAAAGAGTGGTTAAACATTGGACCAGGCTGCCCAGGGAAGTGGTGGAGTCCCCATCCCTGGAGGTATTTAAAAGACGTGTAGATGAGGCACTTAGGGACATGGTTTAGTGGGCATGGTGGTGTTGGGTCGACGGTTGGACTCGATGATCTTAGAGGTCTTTTCCAACCTCAATGATTCTATGACTTTAGGACAAAAGCAGAGAGCAGTGCAAGAAATACTGTCTGTTTGACCTGCTTGGCTGTTTCATTACTGTTGAATAGGAAGGTGCTGATATTTCTTTTGGAGTCTTGTTTTAGAGTCCCACCAATGTTCATGTAGGTAGATTTTTCTTTTTTCCTATCCCTGAGTAAACTGTTTTCTTAGGAACGTAATTGCTTTTTAATTGGGCTGCAGCTGATGCTGGGTTTATGCTGAGTTGGAGACTGAATTACATCTTTGGAAAAGCATTTTTTGTAATTCCCCACCCCCTTGGAGACTGAATTACATCTTTGGAAAAGCGTTTTTTGTGATTTTTTTTTTTTCCCCCTTCAAAATTTAGTCTAGATGACTGGGGTTCTTGCTTGAGAGTACCAACAGCTGGATGCTTGCTCCTGACTGAAAACTCCCAGGTATTTTGGGCTGGAGCGCTGCGTGACACGGTCGGTCGCAGCAGTCTCGGCAGGAAGATGCCGCTGTGCCGTGCTGCCGGCGGTGTCCAGCAGACTCCGTTCAGTTTCCATCACTTCTCGCTGCAGATCCGAACAGATTTTGCGGACCTGTGCTCAGCAACCCTCCAAGTGAGGTGTGGTTTGACGAAAAGTGGGATGTTTCATGACAATTCAACTCTTCTTCTGTAAAACCAGTCCCTCGGATCCCTCTTTTGTGGAGCCGGTGCGTTCCTTGCACGTGCAGCAAGCTGGGCTACGTAGGCAATAGGGAGCTGTCTGCTGACGCGTGGTTTAGCTTCTGTTCACGGACTCCAGAGACCTGAATCCACCAGGGACCGTGATATAAATTCGTGATTTTTGTTTTTGTAAAGCTGTTGAGGGGGTTACGCTAACTCCTAGGTTTTTGCCTAATACAGTACAGGCAATATCCTCTAAGTACAGTATGGTGCTAGTTGCCGATACGTGAGAAATGTCATTTTATTTGCTAGTTTTAAAACAAAGGTGGCAGCTGCTTCTGGTAGGTGCGTGTTCACAAGAGTCAGAGGTGGGAATGGCAAAGTCTCTAGTTTTTCAAACGAGACACCCTACAGCTAAAAATCTACTTGATTGATGTGTATTTCGTTGAGCTACTTAGTACATGCGACTTGTTATTGTCTTTTCAACTGTGCATATTTGTATAGGGACAGTGGTAATGACGAATCATTATTATACTATAAATAAAACATTATCCAGATTATGCTGGTCAACAGAGCATAAAACAAATAGCAAATTCTGATGTCCTTGAATTACAATTAAAGGGAAAAAACCCAAAAAGCAGCAGAGGATGCTGATGTGTACTGAACACCTTCGCCTAGTTGCTATGAGAGTTTTTTCCAGTTGCATCAGGATTATTCAGGGGTTTGCTCTTTCAGCACCGCCTAGTAAATTCTCCCTGAAAAGAAAACGTAGCAGCCCCAGGGAGCTCGCGGCAAACAACGCCTGGCTTTTTGCTTTTTTTTCCTGTCTTGCTCGCCGCTGTAGCACAGCGTGGCCGCTCGATGTAAGAGCCTGGGAATCGGCGTGCAGGCGGCGAGGCGGGCAGAGAGCCCCGGGTCCCAGCGCAGTATCGCCGGCGCTGCGATGACTGAGAGGCCGAGGAGCTCGGGGCAGGATCCGACCACCGGCTAGGGTTACAAGGAGATGGAAAGGCTGAGGATCCAAAGGGTGAAATTCTTGAGGGGAAAGGGAAAACCAAACTAAGTTACTTCCCTGTTCAAGCTGAAATAATTAAAAAAGAAAATACTGAAAGCGCCTGGCTCCCGCAGCGCTGTACGGTGGGCCGTCTAAAGACAAAAAGCTGATGCTTATGTGTGTATCATGAATTAGCTTTCTACTGGGATTTTTATATGTATATCCACGGGATGGGGAGAACAATAGGAAGTGTATTTAGTAAGGAGTTTAAATACCTATTTGCGTTGATATAAATGCATGCAAAACCATACTGTTGAGATTTGGATGAAATTAAAGTACGTATATTAAAAACTTTTTAGGTTACGTTGCCGTGGTCATAAGTCATTATTGCCCACGTGGGACACTTTCTAAAAATGGTATTTAGTCTTCCAAATTTTTATTTTAAAATCCTTTGAATAAGAGTCATGGAGAGGAACAATCACTGAAATTTGAAACTTGTCTAAAATAGTCACCTGTTATACAGGAAAATGTTTGTTTGTTTGTTTTTAAATATGGCTTGTTCCGTGTGAAATTAAATCCAATTTAGTTCTGTTTACAGGGGCAGTGTGAAACTTGACCTAATGAAGTCTGTCACTTCCTTTGGTTCATTGGATTGTATTTTGCTTACCTTGCTAGGTGTAAATAATTCCTTCTTAATCTCATTTTGACTGCGGTAAGATTGTAAGTGCTTTTTTGCAGTGACTTTCTCACAATTCATCTGAAAAAACCGTAATGCTTTTAAGTCGATTTTTAAAGTATTGTGATTGGAAAATGCGTGGTGGGGAGTCCTCCGGCATGATGGGTTTTGGTACCAAGGCTCCCTCCCTCTCCTCCTGCTCCAGCTGCCGCCTTGTGCCAGGGCTTGGTGGGAGGACGGCGGCGCAAGCTTCTCCCGTCGCCCCAGCATCAAAGCATCAGAGCGCTGGTCAGACGCTGCTGCTGAGGGTTCGCTTCTCCCGGGGAAAACGTTCGGGCTGTGTTAAAACAAACGCTGCGTCCCCAAAGGCAGCCTCTCCTGGTTGCGCGGGCCCTCCGTGCCGTTGCCTTTGCCTTTGAGGGAACTTTGGCTTTCGCTGAACTGTTTTGTGTTCTCTGGGTGCGGAGGGAGCTGAGCGGGTTTGATGACGGTCGCTCCTCTGTCATTAGGAGGTTTGGGGGCGGGAAAGCTCCTTGGGGGGACTTACAGGTGAGACACAACAGCTCTTCCCAGTGCTCTGCTGGAGAACAGGCCGCAGGCGGTTGCAGCTGGGTCCCCGGGTGGTGAGGCTGACAGGGTCTGGCTTAACCCTCTCCTCCTGCTGTCACGGGCTCCGTTTCCCTGCTGCTCCCTCTACCCAGCGCTGCTCCGATGGCGTGGCGCCAGCCTGGGCCTTGCTTGGAGAGCTCGAGAGTTGTTTTGAGTCAGAAGCTGGGTTTTGGGTGCATGTCTTCTCAGTGCTCAAGAAGCTCGGGTGTTAAACCTGTTAAAATACTTTGTCTCTTGATTCACAATAGCCTTTCCGTGTGAATCCCCACGTGGCCCAGGCGTTCCGGGTGTTTCCAGAGCGATGTTTGTTTGCTCAAGGCCCTGGTTTGTCTTCCTGAGGTCTGGAAACCTCAGCCTGGGATGTGTGGCAGCGAGAGGACGTCTGTGCAGGGGGAGAATCCAGCTCCCCTTTCCATGAGAAACTGAGCAAGGGCTGAATCAGCAGCGGGTTGCCGCACCTCCCGGCGCGTTCCTGCTGGGGAGGAGCTGATGCGTGTTTCCTAATTTAGACTAACCCCTTTACTTCTGATGTACCTTGCGCAATTATTAAACAGTTCACGACTGTCTTCATCAAAACATGCACTTCATTTCTTGAATATCATGAAATGCTATTGAACTTAGTCTGCCTAGGCTTGTAGCACAGTTCACTGCAGCGCATACTTAAATATCTCCTAGAAAAACAAATTCCAGCTGGGGAAAATAGTTCAGTGATGTGTTGCAGTGTCTTAGTTTTACTTTGTGTCTTTCTATATACAATTAAAAAAACGCAGGCGGTTGCAGCTGGGTCCCCGGGTGGCGAGGCTGACAGGGTCTGGCTTAACCCTCTCCTCCTGCTGTCACGGGCTCCGTTTCCCTGCTGCTCCCTCTACCCAGCGCTGCTCCGATGGCGTGGCGCCAGCCTGGGCCTTGCTTGGAGAGCTCGAGAGTTGTTTTGAGTCAGAAGCTGGGTTTTGGGTGCATGTCTTCTCAGTGCTCAAGAAGCTCGGGTGTTAAACCTGTTAAAATACTTTGTCTCTTGATTCACAATAGCCTTTCCGTGTGAATCCCCACGTGGCCCAGGCGTTCCGGGTGTTTCCAGAGCGATGTTTGTTTGCTCAAGGCCCTGGTTTGTCTTCCTGAGGTCTGGAAACCTCAGCCTGGGATGTGTGGCAGCGAGAGGACGTCTGTGCAGGGGGAGAATCCAGCTCCCCTTTCCATGAGAAACTGAGCAAGGGCTGAATCAGCAGCGGGTTGCCGCACCTCCCGGCGCGTTCCTGCTGGGGAGGAGCTGATGCGTGTTTCCTAATTTAGACTAACCCCTTTACTTTGATGTACCTTGCGCAATTATTAAACAGTTCACGACTGTCTTCATCAAAACATGCACTTCATTTCTTGAATATCATGAAATGCTATTGAACTTAGTCTGCCTAGGCTTGTAGCACAGTTCACTGCAGCGCATACTTAAATATCTCCTAGAAAAACAAATTCCAGCTGGGGAAAATAGTTCAGTGATGTGTTGCAGTGTCTTAGTTTTACTTTGTGTCTTTCTATATACAACATTAAAAAAAAAAAAAAATCAAATATGCCACAAGCAAGTGCTTGCCAGATTTAGCAAACTCTCTTTATTTACATACAAATACATGTACACATATATTCTGTATATGTACACATATTTAAGTGTATATACATACATGATTTCCACATACTCTACAATAAATAGCATGTAGGGTTTTCTTTTAATTGCCTACAGTGCTGAGTAAAAATACATGGCAATAAAATCATGGCTTACAGCTAAGTTACAAAAGCACCAACCACGGAACTCATAGCAATAAATCCGAGCTTATATACAGCCAGAACGAGGACACGCTATACAGAATACAAAGTAGACCATCTTGTAGGAATCAACAGTAATAGACAAACTAAAAAACATCATTTAGACCAAGAGAGGCTCTGTATGAAATAAGATGAAGGAAAACGTTAGATTATTGATCAAACTAAACCACACATTTAAATTTGTCACCTAAAGAGAAAAGCAAATTAGCCAGTTACTTGTAATATATTTTTAACAGTAATTTTTTTGTATGAGACTTCACCAAGGGAATCAGAATTAATCTCATGAGCGAGTCTTTCTGAGCTGTCATAGCCATTTGTCTGGGTGCACGCCACTTGAACAGAGTATTTTAATAGTACTTTATTTAAGCTGCATGTACCTTCTTGGACCCTGCATGTAAGTTTGACTGTAGGCAATAAAAAGCACTTCCTCAGCCAGCTTCTTCCAGGGGACCTGTGACATCGAACCATCACAAAGGACTACGATAGCAAATTGGCAGCAGCAGCAAAATCAATACCCAACGAAAGCGCAGGGGACTGACGGTTGAAGCTGCAGCGCTGGAGCTAGCTGCTGTTGACTGCAGTGGGAGCAGCTTCTGTCCTGTTGAAGCCAAACCACAGCCGGACCCTCCGTTCTCGTCACTAACTACGGTGGGGTGATGCTATTCTGTACTAGGGGAAAGTCGGGCTGAGTATTTTTGTATCGATAGCAATTGCTTGAAATCTGCTTTATGAGGCGAAGATGCATAGATTTTTTTTTTGTTGTTGTTGTCCTCTTTATTTGTCATTGCTTAATATTTTGACGTAAGGTATGCAATGCAATGCTAAGGAAGACAACCGGGTGCCATTAAGCAGAAAGCTTGTGTTGTTCAGGTATCGTCCTAATGCTGTGATGTGTTTTCCTTGCTAAGGTGCAGTGCTAAGAGGGCTAGATGGCAAGATAATTGCTTCCCTTAAGTGGAAGCCTGCCCCTGTTGTTCTCAGACTTAAACAGAGATTATCTTTTTCCAAGGTATGGATATTCTCTATCACTGTAAAACTAGTACTGGTGTGTGTGAAAACATTTGAGAAGGATCAAAACCAATGGTGACCATGGAAGGAAGAAACGTACACCAAACCTGCACACCTGGGGGGTCTAGATTGTTACACTAAAGCTCATCCATGTCTAATTACATCATTGCATATCTATGGGTAAGAAGTCTGAAGGAAGAACCACTCACTCTTCACTTCAATGAATACGTACAACTGCTACAACTCATAGAAATGCAGATTCCTTTTTTTTTTTGTCCTAGAAATAGCACTTTCTCTCAGTATTTGGACTTGATTCCTTGAGCCCCGCGAGTGTAACATTCTTTATGAAATTGATGGGAGAGCTGTTTATTTGGATTTTGTATATAAACAGCTGGGAGTCTGCTTCATCTTTTGTTCTTTATATTGTCATCTTCTAAAGTTCCCAATGAGAAATAGGATCCTGCTAAGTGCTGTCCAATTCAAGTACAAGACCACCTCTCTGCCATCGAGTCTGGTTTAAAAAAACCTGTTTTTCAAGCTCGATGTTCATTACCGACATAATTTTGTTTGATTTTTGTCATGTGTCTGCCTGGTAGTTCCCTTATTAATGACGAGAGCTAAAATGCAGTGGTCTCAAATGAAAATGTTTGTTACATAAATAGTTTGATTATTTACGATACAGCACAAACACAGCTACAGTTTTTAAAGACTTCTTAACCTGATAGGAAAACATATTCTTCTCCAAAAGGTTAATGGAAATGCTTATTTTGACGACTGATGCTGCATCTCTACAGTTACCCACGATGGTATCAGCCAGAGGACAAGTAGGGAGTCTCACTATGGTAATTATAATCGGGACAGACCTTTTGCACCAGTTTGTAATCTACGCTGTAAAAAGCGATGTAAATGCAGATGACTTTAAATGGTTTGGAACACAACCAGGAGACATGGCTTTGAGTCTGCTCTTGATAGCAGATCTTTGAAGGGTCGAAATTGCACAAGGCAGTTTTTTTCGCGCGGTCTGTTTTTTCGTACTCAATTCGGCAGTTGAAGGACTTGGATTCCTTGGTCTCCAGTGTTGACTGTGGAGACGATTCAAACTCAACCACCTTGGAAGGTGGCACCAGGCTTACAGAAACATTTCCTAGACCTGTGGAGTTATGTCGGAAATAAACACTGAAGGTCCCATTGCCGTGATCGACGATTTTCCCTGTGATCAGGAGGTTCAGCTTAACAGTTTTGATGTTAGAGTGGAAGTCGCCCCATCCAAACATTTTCTTGAATTTCCCAGTTTTTACTATAGGTCTGCGTTTAGTTCGTGCGAGAGATTCCTGAACCTCCGTGATGTTGGACAACCAATCCCAAAAGTTTTCTATGCTGTCCGAGTAGGACACCTGGCCGTGTTTCAGTACTGGAGATGGCTTAACAAACAGGCGTAAAGGATTGATGATCCTGGAATGGACAACATTGTCGACCAGCGTCTCTGCAGCATCCTTGTCTTCCCAGTCCAGCACGTCTGTGGCTTGTACGACTTGATTAGCATCACAAAATACCTGTTTCAAAACAGAAGGAAAGAATTGTACAAAACGTGAAAATATAACTGCCAAGACACAAAAGGAGCCATTAATAGTTCTTTTTACATCAACAGGGTCTGAACCAGCCCAGTCACGTGGGCTACTGTAATGAGTAATTTCTGCTACCCCATGAAAGCTCAAGGATTTTACTCAAAATAGCTTACGGAGGATGCAAAAAGCTCAATGGGAGCCATCCACTGGGACAAACGGATAAATCTCTGGACAGGTTGAGCACTGGGGACAGACACCCTTTCCTCACAGATTTGTTAGGTAAGGACATGTCTAAGGATGCTGGAGGACCTGAAGAGCAAGTGGCACCTCTGCTAAAAGATGGAGAGAAATAGAAAAGCAGAATTTTCCATTCCCCTTTGGTTTTTTCTCCCCACTTAACATCCCAACTGCTATAAGCTTAAAGCCCTCTCTTATTCAGCTGCTTCTGGTGTTGTAATTGTGTACTACAAATGTTTATTATACATTTTATATTTATATATATACATTTATATATATATTATACATATAATGTTTATTATACATTTGTCTTTTCTTGTGTTGCTTCTTCCATTTTTTCCAAACTTAGCATGCCCATTTGTGCTCTTAATTTGAGATAGACCGCAAAAATAACCGTATTTTTGGTGCATTGGTTTCAGGTGCTAAGATGCCTGTATTTATCAAGGCCTAACCTTCAAGAAGTGCAGAGCACATCTCATCGTTTTTCAGAAACGTGACCAGGCCAAGCTAAGTCTAATGCAAAATTGTTTGCAGTCGGAAAGCAAATAACTACTTCTGGTAGCGACAGAATGGAGTTAGATTTCAGAGTCAAACACGCAGGCCTCAGTAAATAGCAGATTTCCAATTTAATGTAGAAACACATTGCCCATGTACATTCCTCTTGTACACCGTGAGAGAGAAGGCCTGTTGAAAATGCATATGCTCAAGAGGTCAGAAGCAGGATCTGTGTTTCAACAGGCTAGAAATGATCATCTAACTTTTTCTTTTTAGGTCTTTTAAAGCTTGAATATAAGTTTTGGAGAATGTGTTTTCAGGGTTTATTCTCTTCAGGACTGTCTTACACCATCATCCTAATGTACAAAGAAAAACTTTTCCAGCTGCAATTATTCTTACAAAATGCGTGAACAGAAAGAGAAGGCGCTTAAAAGGGGAAGGAACAGTGTTGCACTGTCCTCATCCCCAAACTGCTGCCGCCTCCTCCTCCTCCCAGCAGAACGCTGCTCTCACTTCATCACCGATCCTGCAGTGCCAGGATCGGGATGGTGGGCTCCCGGTATTACTACCGCACAGGATGGGGTTTTCACTATCCAGCTATCCAGTAGGCAACTACAGCAAGATTACGGGGTGGAAGCTTCCCCTAAAGCAGTCGAAACACCGAGCGCTGATGCTGAATTCATGGGGTGGGATTTTGTGCTGCTTGTCTCACTAGGGAAACTGCAATGCCGGGCTTGCTTTTCCCTCTGCTCCTGAGCCCAAAGGGGTCTTCTACACCTTTAGTTCCTAGCAGTATTCAGTTTATATATTTTTCAACTGTTATTTCTATAATCTTCAATTTTTCATTTCATCATCTGGCAAAGATCAGAAACTTCAAAGCCCTTAATCTTCACTGGGGCCTGTTCTCTCGCAATAGGCTCTGAACCAGAGCCCAAACCCACTTACCGCATGTTCTTCTTGATCATCCCTAATGCGGTAATTACGATTGAATGGTGAAAGGCAGCCATCGCTATTGCTAAATAAATCTACGGCTGGATCGAAATGTAGTGGTCAGGTGTGTCTCTGCAGAAATATGTTATTTTCTTCTTCAGATTAGAAAAGGGGGAAAAAAAGACAACAATGATCACTCTCAGCCTGAGACCTTGTATGTCAACTTTCTGCCTCTACGCTACATTTTTTTTATGGCTGAGCTATGAACCCAGGAAAATAGGAGATTCTAATGGAAACAGTGACAGATGCTTATCTGTACCAGCACAAATAGCGCTGTCATAACGGTGCTGGGGGAAGCATCGTTTCCACTGTGATGGAAAGCTCCTGGTGAAGCAATGTCATGTTTATGCATGGTTCTTCAGCCACTTTTAAGCCTGCTCGCAAGCTCAAAATCAGCCGGGTGTTGCTGAGAACAGCTGGCCATCCCCACTGCCAGGGAAATAACTCCCCTGCTGCGGAGAAGTGACTCCGTTCAGATGAAACAAGAATTGATGCACACGTTCACCCATCCTTCACCCCAAAACTGACCCAAGGCCTTTAGAAGCACAAAAAAGGCTTTTCTGCTGCATTTCTAGATGCCAGCTGGGACCAGGGGCCTGGCAGTGCTGAAATACCAGAAACTTTTCTCTGGGTCTGCACAGCTAAATGATCTGCTACTTAAAATGCTAATGACCACTCAAAACCATGGACACCTATAGTTGGTATTGCTGTTAGCAACTGAGCCGGAGGGAATTGTGGTTGGAAATTTTAAGGAGAAATACATAGAAACAAAGCTGCCTGGTTCACAGGAGGTTCTAACTTCGCTCGTGTCTGCACCCAGCTCTATCCTCTGGCAAGGGCACAGGAACACATGTAATTGTCCTTCTGGGCTACTGTTCTTTTGCAATGTTTATTGAAATCCATGCAATGGCTCTTTTGGTTTTCTCCCCTCTCCTTTTATGAAGAGATCTAGGGGGCATTGAGTCATGTGTTACTGGTAATACTCAATGTATGTCTCTTCAGGGGGCTCTCACTCCAAATGAGGTAGCAGAGCATTGCTTTCTGAACTGCTTTTTTCAGAAGGCTCTGATATAAAAAGAACAAATGTGTAGGTATAAGGTTCAGGATGGCTGAAGGGTGGGAAACATTAATGCATGCTAAAACCAGGCGGGATTGTCACATCGATAAGGTATTAGGCCACGATTCTTTCAAAACCATGATGGTGGAATTGCAGAGTTGCATGGTGCTAAGCTACTACTACTTTTAATTATTTATGCGTTACACTGAATGAGGTGTACTCATAAGATAATGAAACGTGTCCCCGGAGCTACAGTGACGTGGACTATTTCATGTGGCAACGAAACAGCTTTCACAATATGGGAACACGAAATTATTAATATGTTGAATTATAAGCATGTAATATTCCTCTTTAAGGCCTAGATAGCAATCACTAGCCACTGTTGAAAACTGTACCTTACACTTAATGCGAGTCATTTTTTCCTCCTCCTCTTTGAAATAGCTTGCAGACTGTAGGACTCTCCCATCTCGCACAGCCTTACTTCTTGACTCTGCTTCATCCTACTGCCGTCTTGTTTCACTGATTTCATTATAGGAACGAGATTCAGAGGCTGACGGAGTTGTCAGCTCAGTCGGTTGCAGGGAAGGGGACTTTGCAGGCTCTGGGTAGTACATTTGTTGTGTTTTGCAAATGTTCAGTAAAAAGGTGTCTAACAAAGAACCGCCTGGCTCTGCTCAGTGCCCAGCGCAGAGGCAGGAACGAGGGTGCATTGTTCAGAAATGTGAATAATATTTGTGCTTTTTTAATGTAAAACCTTCTTTGTGCGTGTGCAGATTTTTTTTCTGTTTTGAATAAAGCTTTCTGCAATATAAGAGAACCGAACTCTAACGCATCGTTTTCCTCCATACATCGCAAAGGCCCTTCGCTTGATGACAGCTTTTTGCTATTAGCAAGGATAGGCTGATGCTCTTTGTTCAGCTGTTTAGTCATGTTGGTTAGCAATTTCTGGGAAATAAAAAAACCTGTATTAAAAGAATGCAGCACATGCTGGAAAAAATTACTTCCTCAGCATCTTCCCATTTCAATATAATGCTTCTCTATAGTGGAAAATATTGCTAGTAGGGTATTTGAAAAATACTAGCTTAGGGAAGTTAGTGTATACATTTAAATAGATGGCTATTGCTGTAGTTCTCCTCTGCTGCACCTGCATTTTCTCATTCCCTCCAAATCATCAATTTCCAAACAGAAGAAATCACCTAATCTTTTTCCGTATTACAGAAGCTGTAAAATGTCACCCGGTTACCCAAAAATTTCCATTAGACTGTAGATATTTTCCAGTAAGTGACATAATCTTGGACCCATTGAGATGTACAGAATCCACAGCGTGCCTTGCTGTTTTCTTTTGCTACGTTAACCACAAGAACAGCTCAAACCAACGTATGATGGGGTTTATATTTATGTAGTTTTAAACTTCAAACCATTGGTTCTTCCCATGCGCTTCTCTGAAAGATTGTGATTGCTCTTCAAAACCTTTCTCTTCCATGAATGATCCTGACCATGGTAGAGCAGCACAGGGTTAAAGAACATGCCCTGTGAATTATTTTTGAGAAGCGAGCCTGCGCTAACGAGACACTGGTATCAGTAAATGCTGTGTTTTCTCTATTTGCCCAAATAAATTTGGGCTCATCTTGAACTTGCTCCCACACCTTTCTCTGTGGGCAAGGCACTAAACACAAGCAGGTGTACCCGTGCAAGAGTTAATCGTTTTGATGCTTTGGGAATTTTATCCAGGTTATTCATCAATCACCAGCAATCATTTCTATAGCTTCACCTCTGCCAGGAATCATTTAAAAACTCTCGGCAATTAGCTGAAATAAACAGGTCTGTTGGGATAAACAGCTCTGAAGCACCATTCGGCTGCTCGCTGGTGCTGCTGTGAGCTTTTCATCCCACTGAGGGAGAGGAAGGGGTGGTAGGAGGGAGGTGGTACTCGGTAACCTCCTCCCGCCCCCAGTTCCACCAGTGAAAAACTCATACTGGGAGGCTTCCAGTGGCCTCCGCACTCTCTGCTGCTTCCATCCCTGAGGCTGTTATCTCGTGGGTTTATATTCGTGTCGCCACTGCAGCAGCATAGGATATTTCTCTGGCTTCCTCGTGCTAATTTCAGTACCTTACAAGCCGTGCGCTGCAAGGATAACGCAGCATCATTGAGCGGCTGTACAAAAACCTCCATTTGAAGGGGGTGGGGGGAAAAGAAATAGCTCTGCTTTGTCTGTTTGAAAATTCAATGATTTCAACACATTTATCAAATTTTAAATAATTTATGTCTTGACAGGCCTTATCAATTTTGCAAAGCACACACATTAACCAGATACAATGATCTCATATTAGCTTTTTCAGCATCTTACACTGGAGCCCAGAAAGATTAATAAAAACTCAGCCCGTCATCAATTAAATGGAAAAACATAAAATTGTGTTCCATTATAGCCCTTTTTTTTTTTTGCAAGAAAATGATGACGGGTTCTAATAATTCATCACAACAAGCTGAGCTTGAACTTTACTGATTATTAAATACGTTTCTCCCAAAGGCAGAGGCCGTGATGGGTTTTATGGCAGCAGATGTGATTGCTGTCAGGAATGCTTCAAGGAATTCAGGAATTAAGCAACATCTTCTTTTAGCGGTGCTGTATAAAAGAGCCATGTTTGTTCCATCTAGTCACAGCCTTATTTTGCAGGATGTTATAAGCCCATGTGCTTTTGTAACTGTAAGGTGGACTAACTTTCATTTACCACTGCAGCTTTTGCTAGGAATGAAAGCTGTGAATTAACAAGGTGGCTTACCATACAGAAAAAATCCTTAAGGATGCCTCGATCTTCAGCTGCCCAAATGCATGCTCAGGTTTTTGCTTGGAAATTTTTGATTTCTGATCCCTTCTCCCAAAAATTCTGCTGGGAAGCTTTTGGATTTCCCTTGAGAAAACAAAACTGTGCAGGTCAGCCTGCCCCAAGAAACAAGGAGTTGTTTTGCACTGAATCAAAAATCTTTCATTTCCAGGCAGGTCCTAAGATTTGCACTGATTCCTCCTCCTCCTCCTGACTTTGCAATCAGCTGCAGCTCCCAGCCAACTAGCCCCCATGCCAACGGGAATTAGACAACAGTAGCTGCAGCAGGTGAAAATGGAGCGTGCACACTGCTTTGTAGGCAGCATGTAACATCCTGCCGCGGTTTGGAGTTTGTGTTTTTTCTCAGAAGGTGTGTTTTAAATTAGGTAAGTATGGAGGAGTTGATATAAGCTACTTATTAGAAATTGTTTTTGTAAGTTAAAAAGAGTATGTGAATACCTGAGGGCCTGACAGCAGGGTGTGTGGCTCTCATACTGGGAAAATAACAAGAGAGCTCCAAAGAAATACAACTAACTTCTGTATTTTATTTCAGTTGTGAAGAAAGTACAAAAATTACTTGAAATATTTGAGATTAAGGGACTGCTAAAACATGGCCGCATATTTGGCTGCTTGCTTTACTTCCTGAGACAAATTCTTCTGCCGTGGTTATGGTGCCGTTGGTGAGGGACCCCGAGGTGCTCAGGGTGACCGTCCCCTCCCCGGCGGGTGGCCGACGGGCAGCCAGCCCGAGGGGCTGCAGGCTGCCGATGGTGCTCCCCAGGTCCTGGTGATGCTAACTACCTGCGTGGTAGTTAGGTACCTGCAGGTACCTGGTCTGACCCATGAGGAGCCCGTGTGCCGTCCGTGTTGCATATAGTCTTCCGAGCACCGGGCAGGTGGGAAGGAACAGAGTGAGCAGGGACGTACTTTTGTCAGAACTTCAGAAAACAAAAGAAATGACAAAAGACATCTCAACTGGAGGCTGAGAGCAGGGTCTTTGTGTCCTATGCAGCTCTGGAAGCAGTGCTGGCAGTTTGCAGCCTAGGAAAGAGGAGAGGTGCAAGCTGTATGCTGGCAAAAGCGGGACCCAAATAATACCAAAGGTCCTGCCCATTAGCTTGATTAGTTGAGCAACTATCCCAGTTTCGTTACATTTGTCAAAAGCTGGGAATTAATTATTTCCCCACGTAAATGAAGAGACCACAGAAATTGCTGTCGCCATTCACCCATGCTAATGGGGGTGGTGGGGGTGTGAATACTCAGAAGAGAGGCTGAACCTTGTAACTGAGGATGCCCTTGCTCTCCAGGCACCTGAAACGCTTTCCTATGCTTGTACCACCTCTCCCTTGCTAAACTGTAAATAAATAAATACCAGCTAGTTGTTGTGACTGGCTTTCTCTCTCCTTTGGGCAATGACAGACTCTTTGAAATGCTCTGGTGCAAAGATAAAATCAAGTCGGAAATTCAGAGTTCACCTGCTTGATTTCTGTCTCATTTTAAAATGGATCAAAAAGAGGGACTACGGGGTTCACCGTGCTAATTTCAGCAAAGATAGCCCTTACAGGGGGAAACTGCAGAGCAGGGAGTGGATTGTCAGAAGCGCTGAACTGTAGCTGGACGGTGGCAGAATACCCAGACTTCTCAAACCCCCCCAACAAAGGTCATGTTAGGGGGGGGTTGCAATTTGGAAAATTTTACAGGCTAAATCAAAAAGAGGGACTACGGGGTTCACCGTGCTAATTTCAGCAAAGATAGCCCTTACAGGGGGAAACTGCAGAGCAGGGAGTGGATTGTCAGAAGCGCTGAACTGTAGCTGGACGGTGGCAGAATACCCAGACTTCTCAAACCCCCCCAACAAAGGTCATGTTAGGGGGGGGTTGCAATTTCGAAAATTTTACAGGCTAGTGCAGCTATTGCTACTTTCTTTCACTTGGAAAAGGTGGACAGAAATCCCCTGTTCAATAGCTAATATAATTGGATTGTCTTAACAATGTTGTCCTGTCTCCTGTAGTTAGAACTAAAATGACAAGCTGCTTCAGCACAAAAAAAAGCCTTCGTGATCGAACCTTGCAGCCCATTAAATTTTCTGCTTGTAAATTAATCCTACAAAGAAATTCCCCCCTGCAGAGGGATGCTGTACTAGCATCCCCACCGACAGAAGGGAAGCCGATCGTTGCTGTACCGCGTCCTGCTATCAGTGAGTGGTGATGGGGCTTCCTCCAAAGGCATTGGTCTTCAGCATTGCCGGGAAAGTGTCGGAGCAGCGTAATAGGAAAGTGACAGAAAGAAAATGAGGAATGACAGAATAAAACTATATATCAGTATATTAATTGTGAATATTAATACTTTCTGATGTATCGTTGTCTGAAAGTCAACTAATACTGCTAAACACAAGTACACACTTAAATACCTGAAAGAGACACGACAATAAGGGTAAGCCTGAAGCTTGCTTTCACTTTTTAGCCTTTTGCCTTTCAGGAGTTTCAAATTGTCACCGAAGGTAAATCAGAAAACATAAATTGGAAACATGAAAGCCAACGTGCGACTCAGCACTATTTTTCCATCCTATAATATGGCAAGTTCCTCTTCTGCTCTCACGGCAGGCGTACGGGAAGCTAATGAAGTGCGGTTCACGGCGCACTGCTGAAAGGTGCTTTGCCATTTTTCCTCAAAAAGATCTGAGAGACAAAGATCTCCAGCTACGTCTGTACATACCTAAAGGCTAGGGAAGGTAACAGGTAGAAATCTTTAATGAGAGTGCGAGATTATAATACCCGAATAACCCACAGACAAAAATACAAATCTAAACCAAAGGGGTATGTTGGGAGAAGTTCCAGTTCAGGCTACGATTTCATTGCATATTTTTAACCGAAACAGATACTTCAAACTCAGTATCATACTTTACAGAAAAAAAATCACTTTAAAATTCTCCAATTTTTGTGAGAAAACAAAACAGTGTTTTACTAAAACAGCACTTCAGTAAAGAAACAAAATTGGGAGGAAGAAGCAGCAGAAGAAAAAAGAGTGAAAATGAAAAATAAAGCCCACAAGGATTTCCTTTTTCGAAAATGTATTTGTGGAAAGTATGTGCCGTCTTTCCCGCAACCCTGACGAGTAGTTTTAGGTTATCTGAAGTGTTCCCTCCAGCCTCAACTGGACAAACTGCTTAGAGCATAGATATCTTTTAAATGATATCCACGCATTGAATTGATCTACCTTTTTGCTGAGAGAACAGAAAATTTGTTCTGAGAAACGCTTCTTGCCAAAAAATGTGCACAAATTCTACTCTTGAAGACTTCACCTCTTTCTACTTGTTTGGTTTTTTTCCCCCTAAATCTAAAACAGACATCTCTGAGATAGAAAATATTTATTTGTATGTTTGTAAAGGAACGACTCTTATAATTTGGTCTGATATTACTAAGTAGTTTTTCTCTTTGCTATATATGAGGCATCCAGCTCTTTTTGAAATGTGGAGAGGTAACATAAACGTAAACCGTTCTGTGAATGATCTGAAAAAAAGTCTTGTACAAAAATATCTAATTCAGTTATGATAGGTATAGAAATCTTAGTTTTTATATATATATATATACACACATATATATACACACACATATAAAAATATATTGAATATTCAAGAAGAATGTTTGGTTCACAACAGGACAGACAAGGGAATGCTGTCACGGAGTGGGTCAGTGATCCCCCTAACCGGCTGCACA
Organism: Aptenodytes forsteri; assembly: GCF_000699145.1. Taxonomy (NCBI): domain Eukaryota; kingdom Metazoa; phylum Chordata; class Aves; order Sphenisciformes; family Spheniscidae; genus Aptenodytes; species Aptenodytes forsteri. The sequence goes on along the minus strand of NW_008794155.1, from coordinate 2,725,433 downwards.
GTGTCTTGAACTGTGTTAGAGATTGACTGTCCTTCAGCAAATAAAATAAAAAGGTCACCGAGTCTATGAAATACTAACGGAATAATCTAGCTAGGTGGGACTTCTGAAGATAGACGGCTAAAAGCTGAAACTCTGACTTCAAAAATCAATGTGCATTTATTTCATGAACAGTTTCTAATCCTGGTACCTGGAAGGGAGAAGATGAAACCTGAGCTGAGCGTGTGGGTTCCCGTTTGGTGATGGCCTGTGTCTTCTGGCCGTCCGAGTGCATGTCAAGGCTGTGGTGTGGGGGACACTTCTTTTGGCAGGGGTCTTCAAGCAGGAAACTCTAGCTGGCTGTTTCTGCTCTCTACACAACCCTCTCCCTAGACCTGGCATGACCGTGGTGCCTGATGCAAACCAGATCAAGGTATTTGTCCATCTTTAAGAAGAAAACACAATTCATGCTCTGACAACATATAAAAAGGAACTGATTTTCAGGTGCTTTTTGAGTCACTGCGTACATTTCCTTGAAGTTCAGGCTGCACTCTTGCAATCTATTTTGCAGTGAGCTTCACTGGTGCTGTGGACACACGTATTGTCTTACGGGACTGAGACTTGTGCTTTTAGGATGAAGATTTGGGATTTAGTTATTTTTAGAAGACATTTCTATTCACCTGGAAAGCTTGAGAGGTGCCCCAGATGTTTTCAATCTCCCCTGAAGTCACCGTGCCACTTGCAGACACTGCTCTGCAGCTTGCAGGACCAAAACCTGAACAAGCCTCCTCTTACCGCAAATTGGAAGGGGAACGCTCAACTCCTCTGCCAAGACAGCACCTGCTGACCATCCGTCTGTCGAACTTTACAGTTAATAATTTTCCCTCCTGCTTATTTCTTTAATGCCTGGGAGATTTTGCTTTACATTTGCTGAGATCAGTTCATTAAAATACTAATTTCAAACTGTAATTATCTGTTGGTGAGCACTGCCGATTGAACCAGCGGTAGCACTGATACGCTCTTAGCTGCAGGAGCGTTCACAGATGCTCGGCTCCCTCGAAGCTCCTAGCAGGAGTCACTGTGGCACTCAGCTAGAGGCAAGGATTTTTTTGGGGGAAATGTTTTAAGAATCATAGTTAACCATTAAGACTATTTTATGTGGTAGGGAAAATGCATTAACAGAAAACTGCTGTATCTGTTAGAAATGAACCTGATTTTACTGACATTGTCACCGAGGTTTTGTATGCCTTGTAAATTTTAAATTAAAAATCAGTTACGGAGCAGCCCTTAATTTCATCTTCGGAGTTGATTCATATTTGGATGCGAACTCTGAGACCCTGAGTGACCTCCCTCCAGGCTAAGTACGATGCAGCAAAGGCTGATTTTCTATCTCACTACTCACGTGCCATTATTCAATCTTTTACCGCATTATGAGGAAGAAAGTTTTAATAATTGAGCCAGATTAAATGAATAAAAGGATGCTTCTGACAAGTTAGAAACAGAGAGAAGCTGGGCATTTCTAGCAGATTTCAAGCTCTGTATTATTACAACGTGTAAGAGATGATTAACAAAGAAAAATATTACAGTTATCTACTCCCTTCGAGAGTCTAACTAATGAACCTCTAACAGCTGCTGTTGAAAAATCAGTAACACTATCACTATCAATTTCAAGACAAAGCACAGCTGACAGATGTTTGAAGTGATAAATCAGGCTGCACAAAGATTAAAATAACAAGCCCCAAATGGCCTTTAAAAGACAAAGGTGCTGCAGCAAACTATTTTCAGCCACTTTGGATACTGTCAAAAATTAGATCACCGATACAATTATCTTGCAAAACAGTAATGACCAAAGTAATATGTTATGAAAAATCTAACAATGGCAATACTTGAGCCAAGTTTTTGAAAAGAAGAGGTTTTATAGTCATTTGTGCTTTTAATGGCAGAACTGAGACTGCCGTGCTGCCCTGAATATTACTTCTGGGAATGAGTTATGAAAAGTATGCACTGGGCTGAAGCATAAAATGTAACTGAATTGCATTCTTGTACATTTTAATTAATCCTATTTTAAAGCAAGAAGTTACATTTTAATAGGCAATGAACACCATTATTTAAATAAGGCATAAGATTTCTGCGTTGCTTCACTGCAGGCTGCATTTCCTAACAACCTGTCACTGACGGGATAGAGATAAAGAACCCACTCCTGGAAGATACCGTGCGCTTGCAAACTCTGCTGCCTGTAATGGGAGACGACTGTAGCGAGGGGAGAGCGAGCTGAAACAAATTCCAAGTTTCTGAACTTTATCTCCGCTTTCATTAAGCGCATGTTGTCAGAGGGTGCACAACTCTCTGTCGGGTTAGGGAGGAAATGCTCAGTTTAAAGAATAAAAAAATGCAGATATTTTCCTGGCACCACTCCTGGCTCAGACAGGGTCCTGCGGGAGGGATGGTAGGACACGCTGCGTGGCTGCAGTGCCGTGCGGTGCCAAGCTGGCTCGAGGTGGTACCCGCGGAGAGCTGCCGCGTCCCTGGCCGAGCACAACTCGCATCACTTTCACACCGCGGTTTAAGCACAGCTTAGGGACACCACAGAGCTCAGCGTGCAAAGCTGGGAGTTGAAAAGAGCTGCCACAAGTGCTTTCTGCTCCGACATCTTGGGAAAGCTGTGGCCACCCCAAGTCCCTGGGCGATACCTCTCTGCTAAAGAACCTGTTAACTGGGGTTATTCAGTGACTCTTGGCGATTCCTCCTGAATCCTCCTGCTATTTGAAGAATGTGCGGATGTACCAGAGTCCATCAGCTGGGCAGGGATGGGGGGGAATGACTAGTAATCTCAAGTTCAAAGCTTTCTTCCAGAAAACACATTTCTTTGTTTACTTCAAGCATGATGTACCTTCCTGGAAATCCTGCTTCCCCTGTGCGCTTTTGTTAATGCACAGGGAGGGGAGCAGTCAGACCCAAGCCACTGCTAGCTGTGGGCGCTACTCCATACATTCTTGGCATGTCCCTAAGAAAAATATTTCTGCTTAAAAGCTTTATGATAGAAACACGTGGGAATTAACAAGAGTACGCTGGATTGCTACCAATATGGAGGAAAAAGATGACCTACCGCTCAACAAGACATGCTGTGTGTTGTGGGTTAGGCTGCCTGGGGAGGGAAGGGGTACAAACGCCGGGGCCGAGGCTGCTTCAGAAGCGCGGTAGGCAGATATGAGGGTCGCGCGTCGGGGAGAAGCTCCTCCACTTACGTCTTTTCAATAAAGTGGAGGCCCTTTGGGAAAAGCCTGGCTAGCACAGCGGTGTAGCCTTCCCAGGACTGCGCCGAACACCAGTCCCTTGCTGGGGGGTACCGAGCAGCCCCTTCTCGCTGCCTTTCCCTGCCTGCTCTGGCAGAGATGACTCCGTCGCACTGATTCGGGATGAAGGCAGGGCCGAGGTTTGCCTTCCTCCCCTCCATGCAGCCAGGTGTGGAAGCTGGGGTTGGGCTGGGAGCTGCCTGTCCTCACGCCTGCCGGGGGAGCAGTGGTGTGCTGGCTCACAGCTTCTCTCCTCCTCACAGCTTGTGTGAAAGACCACGGTAGTTTTCTAAATTAAATTAAAATCTTTTTCCTTTTCAAACCACTTAGCATGAGGTAGCGCATTGGGGCACTTTCAGATACTTTATTGCTGCCTACACACATGCATGCATGCTGCTTTCCTAAATGAATTACTTTCTTAAAGAAGAGAAAATCATTGACTGAAGCTGCCTTATTATTAAGTTTTAAGGTGAAACAATATTAGCCTTTGCCTAGTAGCAGCCAGCCACGCCTGAAGCCATTGTGCGCTGCGTAATGGTATGGTAACAGTGACTTCATACTGTAAGGTCCTATTGAAATCCAATTTTAATCCTTTTTCATTTATTCAGCCATCTTTTATGTCCTCCAGAAAAGGAAAAACAGAATTCCTTTCAGCCTGAATTTGTTTGTGCTTCGAGGATTTGGGGAACAGTTTGAAATCAGTTGGTCAAATCCCTTCTAAATTAAAAGCTTCCCAAAAAGGAAACATTTTCCTTAACCTTTTTTTAGCTACTTACCCATTTAAAAACTCGGCTTTTTTCATTAATTTTTTAAAGCAAACAAACAAACAAACCATAATTAGTCCCATTCAAGACTAGTGCTAGGTACATGAAATGTTAATTCCAAAATTAAATGATAGGTTTGAGACACTTAAAAAATTATGAGGTCCAAGTTTGAAGTCCAGTCACCGTGTAAGTTTTAACAGGGTTTAATTAGAAGTTGGTTAGTCATCTGCCCTCATATAATAAATCCATGACTTGGGTTTAAAAAAGGGAGAAGAGATGAGTTTGATATCCAGTTCGACTGGAATAATGTCACAACACGTGCCTGGCTTGTTCCCTTTCAGTAATTTACAGAGATGTTTAATATCTAGGATCTTTGTACATGCACTGGAAGAAAAGAAATAGGATCTGAAGAAAGAAAGGCTTACATCAGATGAAAATGTTATGTTCTAGCACAATAGGAGTTAATACAAATTGCTGTCATTTGCATATAAAAATATAATTTCAAACCTATTTACTCCACATATGCTGTATCTGTATCAAACAAAAAGGGAATACATTCAACACATCTTTACATCTTTCAATCCTTCTTTTATTGTGAATTACTATGCACATAACCCCAAGTATTAATTTGGTCTCATCCCACGATGCATTTGATGTATTTCAATTGGCATATAAAGAATAACATTTTCAGGTTGTATGAAAGAACTGTACTAGCAGGGTGCTTGCAGTTGGTGAAACAAGCACTAAAAGCAGATAAATCACCCGTTGGAGGACTGTGGGCGGGGGAAATGGGACTTTAGTACATTGCTTTCAAGGCACACACGTCTAAAACATACACCCTCGATAATGTACGATCCTAGAAACACGACAGCGGGAAGCGCTCTCTTCAGATGCATACTAAAGGTGTTTTAGAGGAAAGGCTACATAAAAGCATAACCTTAAAAAGTCTTCCCTGTGTTACCATGAATAATGCAAATTGGAATGCAAATTTCAGTGGATCCATGTGTTGGAACAGCAAATGGTATCCCAAACCTTTGACTGCAAAACCTCTGAAGGCCTAAATATGAGGTCAGTTTGGATAAGCATTCAGTGAGAAATCTCGGCTCTGTTGGCTTCACTCACAGCAGACTTTTTTCCCCAAAAACTTTAGATAATGCCTACATTATCCACATTGCTCTGTTAACAACCCCTTTGACTCTCTTCCCTGCTCCTGGCCTTGACCATGCACAAAAACAAAACCAAAGTGTTCCTTCTGCACCTCAATGTTCAAATTTCTTTTGGGATTTTTCTTTTTCAATTGACCATAGTCTTGAGCTCTCTGACAGGTAATGAATTTGCTTCCAAAATGGAGTTTGATAATTTAAGATTTACTCTGAAAATAGCCACTCTGCAGTAATCAGTTTTCACCGCTTTTTAAAAAGCAGAACGAGCCAGTTCTGAAGAATCCATAATTGCAAATAAGACTTACCGGTCACGGCTTAATTCACGCACTGTCTGTGTCTGAAAGGGTTTAATACGAAATAAGGTCTTTCTAATTAAGTAGCCAAATTCTGAGCTTGTATAAAAAAACTAACCACAATTTATGAATGGGTTTGGGACTGAATACTAACAAGTGGCATGAGTAATCTCAAAACCCAAACAATTTGGGGTTAGGAAGAGCAGGTTTTTAAAGCAAGAGAGATGAGATGCGAGCGGGTAAGCAGAAGGTACAAGAACTGGTGAAGTGTAAGTGAAGTCAGGCTTAAAAAGTCACACATTCCTCCTTGTTTCTAATGCATGTTTTTATACAGATTGTGGCGATCAAAGAAGGAAACAAATCCAAATGTAGCTGCTGCCCAGACCAAAGCTGGTAATAAGCATACAACGGACAAAAAAGCAACCCTGTTGTAAATGTTTTAAACTGCCTCCTGTGGATACAAAAGGTGGTTCTACAGGGACAGCCAGTAATCCTTTGTATTAAAATTGAATGTGCTGCCCTATGTGGTCAATTACAAAGATTTTCTTTAGTCCATAAATATGTATGTGCATGACTGAATCAGTAATAAAAATGTGATTTTATACATCTCCGAGTCTCCATGATCAGGCCAATAAACTGTGTTACATCAAATAACATTACAACTTCTGATACCTATCAAAGTGCCAGCTGCTTGTGATGAGCCATTTCAGGAAGGGCTTGTTTGTCTGTCCTACCCGCCTGCAATGCTGCAGGGATAAGGATGAAGGGAGCACAGCCCCGTGCCAGCTCCCCGTGTGCCTGGATCACCCACCAGTACAAACTTAGTCTGGACCAGGCATGACCACCAAATTAGCCAGAGTATAGGCATGCTAGTGTGCTACAGATTTTGGTTCAGAAATTTGCAACTAATCTGGCTTCCCTGTTCATCTTGGCTGGGGTTGAAGCAAGGAATCTTCCAGCTTCTGTTTGAGGTGTAGCAGCTTCTTGCCATCCACAAGCCACGCGCAGTGAGAAACAAGGACTATTATCACCTACATTCAGAGAACAAGAAGCTTGAATACATTATTTCACTGAACAGAGAATTGGTATTTCCAAATCATGCTCCAGAAAAGAAAATCTTGGCCGATCTCCTTCCAGTCAGCAAAGGACAACACCTCATTGGTGTAGATAAGATGCATGTGGCTCCTGTTTGACTTTGCTTAGGGCTTAGCTGAATTTCAGCCAAAATTCTGATAGCTGAATATGGATCAAAATGTCTAAACAATTTTGATGTGCACTTCATTGCTGCTCAATACTCAGGAGGAGATGTTTTCTCCGGGGTGCCAACAGCATGCTTCACTTTTTGCTGCTTTTTCTCCCCTGGTCTTCATGGTCAATACACAGGATAAACGTAGCACAGATTGGAGGGGGGAGGAGAGGTCGCTATGCTGCTGGTTTGCTCCTCTCTCTGGTTTAGGATGCTGCTTTCCTGGCTTCGTAGCCAGACCATGATGTTCCCACCACTGCTCCTCTCTTCTCAAGGTACGAGAGCTGCTCCCGCTCAGGTCTGGATTCAGGAACGGGGGGTCGGCCATGCGCCAGCAGCTTCCCTGCTGGTGGTATTCCTCCCCAGTGCCATCCCGCCTGGTGCTGTACGCTGGGAGGACGTCACTAATACCAGGCTTTGCATTAAAGACAGCCAGTCTCTTCTTCTGTGTCTTGGCTTGTCATGGAAACCCTCTCATTCCCCACTATCGGTGAACGGGCATTCAGGCATGCACGCACAAAACTGAGAGAAAGCATTTAATTTGGAAGAATGTGAGCACTAAAAGGTCAGATAAAGTCTGATATTCTACATTTAGAGATGTACTTGATTTCCTGTACGTTAAGCCCAAAGCTAAATGTACTACACCTGGGTCATTTTTTTGTAATAAAAGTCTTGCATTTTGCATGAACGTATGAGGAAAACATTCCCTACCAGAAGTCAGACCCCTGCAGCCATCACGAGTTTCAGTAAGAAGTAGCTGGAAAGCACGCTGGCTGCAGATTTAACTTCTGTCTGACAGCTACAGGCTAGACTCATGCAAATAACTGATACATGTGATCGTGACAAAAGCGAATTATAACACTAGGTAGTCCTGAGAGAATATACTCTGTTGCAGGTCAAGAATGGCTAACCACTGCCTTTGGTTTTAATTATTTATATGACGTGATAAATGAATTAACGATACATGTGTTTTTTATTGCTCCACCCGTGGTTCAGCTGAGCATCTCTTATTTTTTGCTGTGGCTAATATTATAATTAAACCTTGGTATACAATCTGGGAATTTATAAAAAAAACCTCAGCTGTGCCGCATAAAATATTTCTTACAGAACCATTCCTTTTCTGATTTCCTTCATGCCTACATTATTTACAGAGCAAACAAACAGAGGGAATCAAATCACACAACCTACAAAAGAGTGAAAAACAGGGCCTTACTTGCTCCCAGTAGTAAAGAAATGTAGCGTTAAGACTTGAAACTCATTTCCAATTTTCTGTGTTCGTACCATGGTCTCTAAACGGTGCATTATCTCACGTACCAGATGTGCAGCAGTATCTAGGTACAACAGGGCACGATAAGTATGGAATTTCATCCATATTTCTGTTTTATGTTTTAAGTCAAATCCTTACTCTGATTTTAATTTAGGTTGTTGTCTTGTTTTCTGTGTGCTTGGGGGGGGGGGGGGAGAATGGGGGGGTTTGGCGTTCAATTATAGAAATGGAAAAAGAAATCATCTGGGACTCAGAGTATCTTAAGTTAACAACACAAGAGAAATCAACATCCAAACCTCTAATTTTCTTTAAATTGGTGTAAAACTAGAGTATAGAAACAACTTATGCTGATGTGATTAACTCCACTTAAGTGGAATTTGCCCCCAAGACAGCAGTCTCTTGGCTGACACAACAAGCTGCATTTGGAACTGAAATAAAGTGGAGAGATCTTAAAAGTTATCTGAACCCCTGTCAAATGCTATTCTGAAAATACTATTTGGATATTAAGTAATTTGAACACATTTCAATAAATAACCCTGTTATTTTTGTGTTACTAAGAGGTTCACTGATAATAATAATTAAAAAAAATACTGTTCTGTCTCAGCTGAGAGGTGGTAACTTCGTAAAGCAGTCAAATGGTGTTGCAAGAGCGTGTTTTTCATGTATAAGTAGTCACCCTGGAAATAGAGGAAATAAAACTTTGCACCAGGATGAATACAAAACTTGGATACAGCATGCTAATTTTCTGGTATGTTAATACTGTTTAGGTGTTGGAAGGTGGGAGTTTCAGCTCAAGGAAGAAGAGAGACCACAGTGGGGGAAAACGAGCTTTATTCTTCAAGGCACATTTTTGTCTTGCTGTTTCTCCAGGAAGGTTCCTTCATCTGCAAGGAGTCATCGGGTGCTCTTTGGATTCAAAGGAAACATCTTGCTGGTTTCTGTGAGCTTTGACTGGGGCCCAATGCCTGAACATCAGCGTGGTGCTGATGGTCCTGTAGGTGCGAAGACGGTCTCTGTGGAAGTTGAAAAGGTTTGGTTCTGTGCAGGATCTAACGGCTGCACACCTTTAAAGCCGAGCGTGATGCACAGTGCTTCCAGTTATCCACAAATGAATGAGCTAATTAAATTATTTTTTTTGCTCTGGTATACTGCATAGTCCAATTAAGTTGCTAAGCCAATCATCTTGAAATAAATCAACCGTATTGTTACATAATTCTTTTTAATAAACAGAGATATCATTATATGAACTAGGTTCTAAGGGTGCCAGATGCTCCTAAACAGGGAGTCTAATTTATTTCATTGATTTTAAGAAGCAACCCATTCATGTGTGATAGCTTTTATCATCCAAAATGCTAATTCTTATGCTAATTCTTCTCTGAGCTTAAAGTAGATTTCTGTCTTTCTCATACATAAATGAGAGCGCAGAAGAGCTAAATATGGACCTTCCTTAATTCCCCATCACACAATCACATAAAACTGTTGTCCCAAAACACTGAATAAGCATCCTTTTTAACACAATTAATAGGATTGCAATAGAAAAGAGGCCAAAAACCCCTCTCAAAATTATCGCACCCAATATGAAGAAAAAACATATGACCTTTGAAAACAAAGGTTTTGCTGAAGAAAGAGCACGTGCTGGAAGGTTAGCACTCTCTAATGGGAAAAGGAGGATGGACCGGGTTCATTGCCAGCCCACGGTGCTGCCCAGTAATTGTGCTCAGCCCTGGAGGAAAGCAGAGCACGCTGGCAGCCAGCGGGGACTGCAGCAGGCTTAGCATCTCAGACAGACTGGGAAACCTTGTCCCCTCTGTAAAAAAAAAAAAGATTACGTGCTTTAGTTTTGATTAACGTTTCAAGGATACGATTAAGGGAGATGGGAAGTAGAGATGTTCCCTTCAAATACTGTCAATGACGTCGGCTCCTTCAGAGGAGAGCATAATGCTCAAATCTAACCCCGTAATCAAGCAAGATTGTTTTTATCTTTCTGCCCTTGGTTTATGCTTTTTTCTCCCATAGAGAAGATTATACAAAAGAAAACCTGTTTTGGTTGTTTTTTGTTAGCTTCATTGGGGGGGTTGAATGAGTCATACAGAAGTCAAGGTAAGCAAAGTAGCTTCAGTCGACAGTCCTCTTCTAACCCGCCAGCAAGTGATTCCTGAAGAAATTGCTACGGAACATTAATAATCTGCACCGCTCAAAGATGCAGGCCATCAGAACACCACTGAGAAGAAAGAAATGGTAATTACTGAATATTTTTGGTGCACCTGTGCCTACCACTTTGATTTGTTCCTGTTTATTTTGGACCTCAACAAAACAGCTTTTGCTTTGTATTTTTACTTGGACAGCTATTTCTCTGGATAAAAGTTGAAGGAAAAACCCCTGTGGTTTCCATTTGGACATTAGAGGGTTGATGTGTTTTGCTGTCACATTCTATTTTTAAATGCATGACACTGCACAGGTGTTCAGACTCCAAATCCTTAGCTAAATCTGTCATTTCTCCACAGCTTGTCACTACATCAGCTAACAAACTGAGGGGAGGAGGAAGTTCCCATACGGTAGAAAACTGCAAGTGCTTGATAATGGTTAACGATAATTTCTTTCCACAGCTGAAAAATATCACTACACTTGATAGATTTTGAGGTGTTATAATTGCTTTGAGGTTCATTTGCCTATCTAGATTTTCTCAATTCAATAATCTACCTACAAACCCTTAATACGTAGGACACAAACCAACAGATGATTAAAAATGCAAATCGTTTTTGCAGGAGCAAAAGTTGTTAGTCTGACTTGAAGCATAGGCTGGCAGTTTTACCTCTGCACTTGCTATCCATAAAACACTGGCTGAATTCAGAAAGATGAGATTTACAAAGAATTACAAATCATCTTCCTCTGTCTGCCTTAAGCATATATTATTTCTGTATCTGTGGGTATTGCTAAAATGTAACACAGAAAAGAATATAATAACCAGTATTTTAAGCAAGCTGGTCTTGAGTTTTTACTCTAAAAATGGGCTAACCCACACTAATGCTGTTCTTGAAATTTTTGCTGGATCTTATACACTGCTGATGAAGACTTCAGGGAAAAGTATACCATGTCCAAACTATATAGGGATAGAGAAAGACAGGAGAATGAAGCAGTTCGTACAAGACTGGTGCTCCAGAGTCACTAAGAGAGTGCACATACGCTGCTCCCCCCCAGAGCATCCTCGTCCACATGGAACATTTCCAGTGCCCCAGAAGCACATTTCCTTCTGCCTCTACAAGGCCATTCCCTGTTGCAATATTGGAAGACCAAACTCAAGACCTGCCCTTCTAAGTAAAGCTTAGATCTCCTAAAGAGACTTGAAGGGAACCATCATGTCCTTCTAGTTAATTTAGAGAAAAAATTGTGAATGACAACTATTCCTTTGCAGATGATTATTTAACTTTTGGCTTAATGATCATTTAGCATCCATCACTAAACAAAAACAGTGGTGCCTATCTCAGTGATACAGTATTGAACTCCAAGGGATGCTTTTAACTCTTGCACTACTAAGTGCAATTAATTCAAGTCCTCTGAAGTTTTGATTCTATTCCCTACACAATACTTACTATCAGTCGCAGAAAAGAATTGAGTCAGGATCCCCTGACTCTTGCACTACTAAGTGCAATTAATTCAAGTCCTCTGAAGTTTTGATTCTATTCCCTACACAATACTTACTATCAGTCGCAGAAAAGAATTGAGTCAGGGATCCCCTGAGCAATCTGAACCCATACATAGTCCACAGGCATGAATGGGTATCACTCAAGTGTGCTGAAAGAGCTGGGTGATGTTATTATGAGGCTGTTCACTATCAAGTTTGAAAGGTTTTGGAGATTGAGGGCGGTCCCTGATGACCAGGAAAAACCCAAATGTAGTGACTGTTTTCAAAAAAGGCTAAAAACAATCCAGGAGATTACCAGCTGTTCAGACTCACTTCATCCCCTGGGGAAATCATGGAGCAAATCCCTTCTAAATTCATATCTGGGCACATGAAGGGGAAGATGATGACTGGAAATAGCCAGCATAGATTTAGCATGGATTTACTAAATTTACCATGCTTGACTAAACTGATATTTATGAAATATTTATCAAAAGACTAGATCTGTAGATGAGGAGACCGCAATGTAATCTACTTTATCAAGGTTTTTGACAGAGTCTCCCAAGCATCTCTGTCTCCAAGTTGGGATGTTACTGCCTTGATGAGTGGACTATTGTTTGGGTGAAAAAGCAGCCTGACTCAGGCTCAGGAGGTAGTGGTTAATGAGTCGTACTCTAACTGGAGGTCAGTAACAAATGGAGTCCCATTCTTCTGTAAGACTATAGACTGAATTCACAGAGGGATTTTGTAGGCTTAAATTTTCATAATCACTATCATTACTGAAAAGTTTTGATGTAGTTTGCTGGAAAACACAGTATAAACAAATAAACCCCCTGAAAACTAATCTACCCAAAGAAGATTTAAACGATCTTGTTTGCTTCAAATTTCATTATAAAGTTATTTTCAAAATATATCGTTGAAAGTTGTTGCTATTGGGTTTGAAGAATCTGAAGGAGGGGTGTTATTAAACATGCAGAATTTCCATATTAGTGAAAATGTAACTTTCAATTCAACAGACACTGATGGGTGCTGAGTATTTAAGTTAGCTTCTTCCTCTCAGTATCAGTAGTATGCTTTTACCCCTCAAGGCCCGTATTTATACCAGCATATTTATACCACCACTGTGAGGGTGGACTTCCTTCACCAGGTTAAGCAAGCACGGCTACCAGAAAAGGCACTGCCGCTGCCTTCCTCCCACTCTTCCAGTACACTGTCTTTCCTTCATCAGAGAAATGCTTGTGCCAAAATGCTGGATACCGTCCATTCAAAAAAAAAAATTCCTAGCAGCTTTATTTTTTAAACACGATGACTCAGAGTTGATTATCTCAATTATAGGCTTTGAATGGCAGCATGTAAATGAATTTAGCAATTTTTCTTCCTTGTTTCAAATGTACACATTCCTGGAAACAAAAAGTCATATTTCTGTTGTGTGGTAGACTTAAAGGACAGCTTTCGTCTGCTAACTTCCCAGGACACTGTCTTACATATATATACACACACTGAATGTGTCATAGGATGAGATGTTCTTCCTTGCTTGGTAATATAGCTAGACACGGACTGCTTCATATTTGAGTTGTCTGGAAGACAGTACAGTTCTTGAATAGATGGCTAGGGTGAATGCTCAAAAATATTTTGAAGAAAACAGAAATTTATTTTGCCTGATGGACTTAAAAATACCCCAGTGCAGACACATGATTAGCACCATGTGAAAGAAGAATTAAAAGTTATCTTTTGATAATTGTATTTGTATTTTACAAAGATAAAAAAAAGATTCATTGTGATCTACTCACTTAATCTTTCATCCTACACAGGGATCTGGTATTGTAGACCCCATCGCTTCCAGGATTGTGACACACCATAGAGAGCGCTCAACCACTTGGTCCCAGAATTGAGACCGCAATCAGAAAATGAGCAACCACATTGGAAAAACAGAGACATTTATGTACTTTTGTGAGTTACATCAATCAGTTGTACTTATACTGTCTTACAGAACATTAGTAAATGCATAGAACATTAATATACTTTTATAGTAGTGTAATTTATAAAAGGAAAAAAAATTAGGAAAAACTTTGATGCATCTACTACTAAATCTTTGCTGAGGGGGATGAAACTGTTAAACTACTCACCTTGCAAATACTACTTAAAATTGACAAAGTACGGCCTAGGAAGGTTATTCTGCATCTTATCATCCAGGGTCAATAATTCTATACTTGGAGCCTTCTCTGAACCTATTTGTGTTTCCATTGAGGGGGATGAAACTGTTAAACTAACCACCTTGCAAATACTACTTAAAATTGACAAACGGCCTAGGAAGGTTATTCTGCATCTTATCATCCAGGGTCAATAATTCTATACTGGAGCCTTCTTCTGAACCTATTTGTGTTTCCATACAGTCTATATTTCAGATAGGCATGCACCTTGATGTTCCTAACCAAATTGATTAATTTCTCTCACACATTTATTGTTCTTATTTCTGACTCCTGCAAGAAAATCTAGCACCTTGTCTAGCTCTTAACAGAAAGTTTATCTATTAAAGATGATGACTTGTGTGAGAAACAGGTGGTGGTTCCAGGTAAGAAGACTATTTTAAATACGTTTGGAGTAGTCTCTCTTGCAGGAACAGGAAATCTGAAGCAATATAAGGTTTATAGCAACAGAACATCTGATGCTTTTTTACAGCATCTTTCAACAGAAATTTTTCTTATGCATTGACAGTTACAAAGGTTGTCACTGCTTGCAAAGAAGTGCATCCCTCGAGAATTCATGGGCTATTTCTTTAATCAGAAATTAGAGACTGCGCAAAATATTCAGGTATACAATCTGTTTCTGTGTAATTCCTGCTGTTATTTTTCTTTTCAGCCACTACTGTATTTACTCAGAGCACTGATGTGTGCTCAGCTGTCGCGGTTTAATTTCAGTCGGCAACTAAGCACCACGCAGCCGCTCGCTCACTCCCCCCCACCCGGTGGGATGGGGGAGAGAATTGGAAGAGCACAAGTTAGAAAAACTCGTGGGTTGAGATAAAAACAGTTTAATAATTGAAATAAAATGAT
>NW_008794155.1:2696223-2710692 GCF_000699145.1 Aptenodytes forsteri | reverse complement strand
CTTCTTGTGCACCTCCAGCCTTCTCAGTCAGTAGAGCATGGGAAGCTGAAAAGTCCTTGGCTAGTGTAAGCATTACCTAGCAACAACTAAAACATCGGTGCCTTATCAACTTTGTTCTCATCCTAAATCCAAAACACTGTACCAGCTACTAGAAAAGAAATTAACTCTATCCCTGCCGAAACCAGGACATCAGCCCTGTACACAAAGCAGAAGGCACCCCTGAAGAGCTTGCAATAGAAGTAATACGTTGGGGAGATTGGTAATGTCTCTGGCTAGATAAAAGAATGTTACCCCTGAGCTCTGAGCTGATCAAAACCGCGTAACTGTACTCATCCTACCTTTTGGTGTTGTGCTTGTTAACTTGTGCATAGTGCTTATGTAGTCACATAGTTCACATCTTCAGAATGTACACATAGCACGCATAGTGTCCCATCCTCATGGGCCGACTGCTGATGTCCGGAAAAAAAACAAACTGCCTAGATAGTGTGCCCAGAGATGGATAAAAAAATCTGGTAGTGAACGCATTGCAGTTTGGAGTAGGAAAAAAATATTCCAAGAGAATTTTTCAGAATACAAGGCCTTCCTCCTGAACCTAGCCCATTTTCTTCATCTGCAAAATTGCCAAAGTCTGCAAGAGTCCTATATGCTTAGATGGTATCTTTTAACCCTGACAAGTTGGGTCAGCACTGCGGATATCTTTCCATTAAGATCTTCGGTGAAAACCAACAGGAAAGAGGGAAGAAAAACAAGACAGAAGTCACTCCAAACATGCATGATCAGTAGAGAAGATCAATAAAGAGGCAAAACTTGCTGCGACTCACGATGCTAACATTGTAGTTCTTTTAGGAAAAGGTCCCCAGGAACAGGCAAATAATGCAGCCTAAAGCAAAGTATCTCAAGAGTGATAGAAAAGAAGATAGCTAAGCATAACAGGAAGGAATTAGGAAAACTTTGTGTATAGTATTAGGAAAAACTTACTAAACAATCTGATACCGTCAGCTGTGAAACGTCCTAAGGATTATCATGGGACCTTCTGAAAAAAACTAAGGAAGAATACTAGGAAGTGTTCAGTATGAGCAATCCTACATCACAGGAAGATATTGGATAGCTTGTCCTGGTATTCATCTGCTAAAGTAAACAACAAAAGAGCAGGGAGAGCTTGAGAGACAGCAAGTACAGTTTTTCCACAGGTTCATAATGGATGCCTAGGTCCTAAATCTATAACCTGGAAAACCACGCTCTAAGGCGCATGACCCAAGTAGTCCTTATGTTTTAAGAAAGCAAATTCTCTTTAGTTTGTTTTGGAGCATGCTTTGCTGAGCACCTGAGCTCCTAATCCATTTATGGGCTCTCTCGGGATACAAATCTAGGCATTCCTTCATTGATTTCTGATGAAGGATCCAATCCAGGATGTGGGGGTTTTTTGGTTTTTTCTTTCTTTTTTTTTTTTTTAAACACATCTTTGACTAAGGTCAAAGAAAGAGGGAAAAAATGCTTGCAATGATGCCTCCAACACTTTTTATTTTATTTTTTAGGTTTTTTTAATCCAATGTCTCCTTGCAGGAGCAAGTACATCTTCTGGTAGCTGTGAGAGGAAAGCCACTTTCCTACTTTCACTGAATTTGAACATACATATCTGAAGGGTACCATCCAGGATTTGGGGGGTTTTTTGTTTTTTTTTTTTTTTTTTTTTTAACACATCTTTGACAAAGGTCAAAGAAAGAGGGAAAAAATGCTTGCAATGATGCCTCCAACACTTTTTATTTTATTTTTTAGGTTTTTTTAATCCAATGTCTCCTTGCAGGAGCAAGTACATCTTCTGGTAGCTGTGAGAGGAAAGCCACTTTCCTACTTTCACTGAATTTGAACATACATATCCCACCTCCAAAAAAATGAACAAATTTGTACTCATTCTCTCTCTTCCTCCAAAAGGTAGATCCAAGCAGCTCTCAGCCCCTTTGAGGGCAGAGACTGAGCACTGTCCTGTAGAATACTGTCTACCTTGATAAATATGATACTGTCTTGAGAGACACAGGCTCACTTTCCCTTCTGCTACCCTAATTAGGGGATAAGCACTGACTTATTTGCACAAAGAGAATGGATATACTATCACCTATTTATTAATTAGTCATTAAAAGCTGTTTTACCTTAGGCTAACCAGCTTCCCTTAAAAAGCCTGCTAGTCTAAGTGAAAGAAGGCATCGTTGCAACCCAGAGGAAGGCTCTGAAGTTTCTAAGAGGGATACATTTTAAGCTACTGCTCCTTTCTTCTCAGGACCTTGCTAGGTATCTCCCTTCCTTCTGTGTGGGGAGCTTGCGGAATCCCATTCTCAGGCACCATGTGCAAACTGCAGGTGTTTAATTCAAAGCTGTGACAGAGATAACTTCTGTACTACCTTTTTAATGACTTTGAATTTTCCAGAAATGTAATAAAATTCCTGACCACAGTTAGTTAAGATGTTATTCTCAAACTGGAGAAATGAGGAAAAACACACCCCTTTATTTGTATAGGTTTTGTTGCCCCACTAAAATTGATTACTACTTTTCCAGTTGAGTATTTTGAAGGGAGCCTGAACCAAATGAATTATACAGTAGCCCACGTTTTCATTACAGCCAAGGAAAGATTAACGTGTCTTTTGTAGCCTCTACATTTCTGTATAATAACAACCAAAACCCTGAGATATGGCCACCCCAGGAAATCCCGGTGAACTTCTGATTGGGATGCAGGTGTGTTTTGGCTTTCAGACTCATTTCTGTTTCAAATATTATTTTAGCCCATTTCCTAAGAAAATCAAGCTTCCTATGATGCTGTTGCCCATCAGCTGTATGTCAGTCCCACTCAAATAACTGTTCAACCATTCTGTGCACTTCAATCGGATCTGACACAGCTGGTGGTCTCAAGGATAATTAGATTTCTATTAAATAATTGTAGTAAGACAGAAATCGGGACATAGGACACATTCACAGTAGAGCAGGCTTTACTAATACCCGCTCACAGACCAGTTTATCTCAATATGCCCTGAATGCACAGAAGGATATTAATATCACTGGTACGGGACAAGTCAGTTAACACAAACCAGTAGTGACTTATCAGGACTACAGTTTTAGTATCTAACTAGAACATAAAGTTGAATCTCCTTCACAGTTACCAGCTTTATTGACATCAATTAAAAGTAAATCTAGCAGTTAATCTGAACTGGACAAGACAATCCAATCCATCAAAACCCAAGGAAGATACAATACCTATTATATTTGTATTTTTCACCATATTAATCTTGTTATTCCACCAGAAATACAACTGTGCTGTCCATTGAAAGAATATTGCAAACTCACCAGAAGGCAAATTTCTGCAGAATGGTATTCCTAGTCATCATAAATACAAAGTTAGCTATTTTAAATTCATTCCTTCACCCATTGTTCAACATTATGTATTAAAAACAGCAACACTGAACCTTCAGTCTAAGCAAGCAGAGTAACAGATCCCATCCAATATCCACAAAAAGGTTTTGTTAAACAAAATGTGGAGTTTAAATTCCCTAGTCACAGCAGTGTTAGGCTGTCCACTGCTGATAATGCATAGGTCATGCATATCTGAATAAAGGGATTATGGGGTGAATACCATAAAATGGATCTGAATATGAGGTATGCAGTGTTTTTTCATTCTTACATTTAGAGAAGTTTCATTTATCTTAAATCAACTAGGTCCTAACTCAACAATGAATTTATTCTCCTGTCAGAAACTCAACTACCTTGGTATTATTTTAAGCTAGCCTCAGTTAGGTGCCAGGAACTGGATACTGAGTTTTAGCGAGAAGAAAAATAAGAAGAGGCTCGAAGAGTGAGACAGATGAGAATGGTTCTCCTATTTTTTAAAAACTTTAAGGAAAAACATCAGCTGGGATTTCACCAGAACTGCTGTAGAAAAAAAAAATCTGGGATTTTGGGTTCTAAAGGGCAGGAGAGAAAGCATAAAGAAACAAAACCCTTCTGTGCCCCCACAGTACTAACGTGGTAGAAATGCAGTTTGTTGTATCACTTGGTCTTGATCTCAATTTTACACACCAGAGCTCACTGCCATAGCAAGACCTTGGTAGGGAGAGGGTATCATAAGGGAAAAATACGCTTTTTAGGGAAATAGTGCAGTGTCCATAGCATCTGCAGTTCTGTAAAACTTGCTTCTCAAAAAAAAGAAGTATGACAGCTCCCACATCATGTTCCAGTCTTTTGCTTTAATAGTGGCTATCCACTCAGTTTTTTGCCTTGTAACAACTGAGTTAAAAAATGGACCATTTTAAATGGAAACACTCTAGAACTACATTATACCACCTAGGACTCAAAGCCGATAAAGCCTTTGGATTGATCCGCTACCAGAGAGTTTGGACAGACAGCTGTCAGCAAGGGGTGAACCAATGACTGCTCATCGATTCTGGAAATGTACTGTACAAATGAAGTATGTTTTACTTTAAAAAACAAAGTTGAAGTACTTTTTCTACCGAGCAGTAGAAAGGAAGATAGTCTTTCTACCTGGTCCTGGCTACCATACTTTGGATCAGACACGCATCTCCAGGAAGAGGAGGAAAGTGAGGAAGCCGCTGCTTCTCCCAGAGGAATTGAGCATTCTCCACTTAGAAGAAACTTCAGGAGGATGGAACGGGGAGGGAGGGAGACAAAGAGGTGGCAAGCAGGCAGCTCACAGCAGAGTACAGCTTGCAAAAGCTCCCGGGAGGGCCAGAGACTTCCTCACAGCAAAGAGCAGACCCAAGCCAGGGGAACACAGAGAAGACTGATGTATTTTGTCATTCAGCACAGAAGACCATGCAGTTTGATTCAAAAGTAACTCAAAAATGGATGTTTTCAGTACTGGAGGATTAATTCGATGACTGTAAACTACACAGCGACTCAGCAGCGGGATGAAGCAGAGTCTGGCATACAACTGCAGCTGTATCACAGGATTTGTCCCAACACGATAAGGAGTATAACATCAGCCTTTTCCTTGCCTTGAATGGCCACAGAATTGAAATTAGCCAATGGACAAAATTTAATCTGTTTTAAAAGAAACCAAGGTGCAATTTAGTTAGTGATTGTCATATAAAAGTGTTTCAATCATCTAATTTAAAGTGGCCCAGGCTAACACACCCGATAACTCTTCACTGGTGCCACAGTGACAGAGGTAGCATTATCTACTACGAATCTTTCCACAAAGCTGATTAGCATTTTGTTAGTTTAATGAGTGGAAAACAACACAGGCTTTAGCTTTCTCCCTGGCACGCTGTTTGCTCAAGAAACTGAAAGACTGGGCTTTGCTCCTCCCTTGTTCCACATGTCACTCCGAAACTGTCCCTGTCGCTGGCCAATTAAGATCAGATTCAGTAGCTCTTTTCAGCTGCTACAGTGCTTTAATCTTAAAACAAAAAAAAAAGTTTGAAGGTTGAAGTTTCATCTTCAACTTATTTAAGATAGTGCTTCCCAACTTTTTCTTTTTTATTGTTTCTGAATATCTTAGAGATTTTTATTGGCTTTTAAACCAAAGAGGCTCCAAACTAAAAGCGTATTTTAAGAATACATAACAGAATAAAAGTACAAGAGGAGGATTTTGTAATTATCCCCAAATTAAACATTAAAAATCTGTGAAATAAGGAGTTTAGTTTCTCACATGCAATACTAACCTTCCTGACACATGGGAACACATGTCTACGTGGCCTACAACCAGCAGTCATACAGTTGTTTTTCCTGTATTTAAATCTGCATTTATATCTGGAGGTTGCTTAGACATATTTAGGTTTAAACCTTGCCGCTCTGGTCTCTCAGCAAGATTTACTTTACAAGCACTGACCTGTACTCCCACCTTTGACTTCCAGACTGGAATTGGGTTGAACCCCATGAACCAAGGGAGTACAGGGGAATTTCCATGTACTCACGTAGACCACGACCTCTTAATGCAACCTCTGCCCCATAGTATATGAAATAAATATATTACAATTATACCTTGCCCTGAAATCATATTAAACTATATTGTAAAGATATTCAGGAGGTTTTTCTATGTTTTATGTTTTCCTCCTCAAATTGTCACTTAGGGTAGGGATAAAGCTATTTCTTTATGTCATTCACATATTCTCTTTAGTACGAACCCCGAATTTGCTCAGTTTCCAGATACATGGCTCTGAGATGACTATAACCAACATACCGTTTATTGTACTTTAAATACATACTCATAGTTATACATTTTCTTGTCTTTTGGAGGCAAAACCCCAAACTATTGTGTTATTTTATTAAAAATGTAGCTATATTAGAATTTTATCTGAGGAAAGCATGTGGTACAGCGCTAAAATCCAACTTGGAAAAATACGTGCAGTGTCACTTTAATAATAATGGGTTAAAAATCCTAAGCAATAAGTCACATTAATCAATATATGGTCACTCACCACGGATGCAAACACATCACAGAAGTCAGCTTCTCCTCTGACAAAGTTCATCCTTGCCTCTGTCTTTGTATCGAGAGGGCCAGTGAAGGAGAGGGTCTATTCTGCTACGCAGAATATCCTTCTGGTCCACTGGAGGTGAAGCTGAGAAACATACTCTGGGGCTCTATTTTGTTATGCTGAGCCAGCCTTTGTTCCCTCAGTTTCCCAGAATAATGATGGCACACGTGTAGCATATCTTGACTATAAGGTACCATGAGGTCCAGCTACAGAGTACTATAAAGCTAGTTTCTTCTTCTAAGAACCACCCAACTGCTTGGAGTAAGAAGAAAATTCAACTTGGGAATACTTTGTATGGTTAAGACTGCCAATGGTGAAGGAACACACTCACTAGTAATAGCTACAGCTGAAGGCTTGAGAACAAATCACAGGCCATGAGCCTCTAAGCCCCATGGGGAACAGCAGTTCCAACTTTCCAAACACACGCAATGAACAACAGAAGCAATCAGCAGGTGTTTGCAAGGAAAAGAGCCAGGCAGCCTCAGCGGAAAAAAACTTCAAGGTCCCGTATTTTACCCTCCTGGGGTGCTAAGTTTCATGGTTCCCCACGCCTTTTCATGGGATGAAAACAGCAACAGTACCCAGAACTGCTCATGCCAATCACCATACTCTTGCACTTGTACAATCAAAGAGATGGGACTAAGTCAGAGAGCTCAATCTTCCTTCTTTGCTTTCCCCTACTGAGGAGCTGGTTGGAAAAATCCCACTTTCAAATTCTCTCCAGTGGTAAGAATAACAGCAGAAAGGACTCACCGTGGCCTCTCACATGCAGAACTTGGTGTTACCGTGGGAATATTCCTTGTTACTGTCGGTCTGTCTGTCCCTCTCCTCCTGCAGTAACTGCTCAGGCTCATTCCACCTGCCCAGGGACCTGTTTTATTTCCATCTTCTTCCTCTCTCATATTCACCTCTTACTCCCTCAGCCAAGTCCCAGTACTCTTTTTCTTCAGGTCAGCCTCAAGCACAGCCAGCTCCTTCTCCATCAAAACTATAAAAAGCCATTATATCTACATAATAACAGAACAAATATAGAAGCACTTCTATGCACAGTGTTTTATTTTCCTAGGTAATGGGTAATTAAGGTTGTGTTTATACTGGTGATTCATGGTATTAGAAATACTTGGTCATCACCAAAACCAAGTACTATAAAGCCAGAAAATTCTCAACTGATCATAAACATAAACCAAACATGCTGGATCTGGAGAAGCAGAATTAGGGCATTCGAAGTAGCCTCAACTCTGCACTGTAATGACACAATAACCGTAATTGGTCCCAATGCACATAAAAACTGATTTTAGAAACATTAGATTCTTAGTTTTATTTTTATTTCTCCCTATTCTTTCATTTTCACTTCCCTGCTAATAATAGCTTCTATTACTGCCAATCGTTTGGAACAAAGAGAAAACCTATCTCAAGAACTACAGCTCTTAAAGCTCTTTAATTCTACCTTAAATTACAGTCAAGTTGTTCAAATTCTGTATTTACAGTAAGTGCTGCCATTCCAGGGAGAGTAGAGCATCAAACCAGCACTGAAATCTCTGCTGCAAGGACAAAACTACTTAGTTTTAACTGTGGACCCATCTTCATAGCCCTTTATTTCCTCTCCACTCTTAATTTGTTTCCTTGAACCTCTTTGTTAACTGTGACTGACCTTATAGCTGACACTGAACACCAGCCCACAAGGAGATTCCCTACAGGAAAGGAATTAACATTGTTTTCCAAGTCCTGACCTGCAGACCTCATAGGTTTTGTGCGAGATTCATCCAGAAACTTATCCACCCCCGGTCCCATCTCTTGCTCACCTGGCAGAGTGCTGAAAACACCCATATTTCTGCACAGGACCCATAGCTTTTCCAGCATCCCAAGTGCCTGGTAATGTGGAATCTGGAAGCAGGTGAACATCAGTGCTCCAGCCCGTGCTCCATGCTGCGAGGAGTCCTGCCGCACGGTGCAGACTCCTGGGCTGCAGCCTTATATTGAGGCTCCTCCATCGGTTCATTTAATGCAGGGTGTATCCCAAGTCCGTGACTCGACGTGCGGGCATGACCGTGTTGCATGACTCTGCACAGATGCTAGCACATTTTCAGCGCTACAATGGTACAGTAATAGCTTCTGAAGTATGAGCCACAAGGAAACAACTAATAAATGGGATGAATATAGATAGAATATCAGAGAAAACCTGCAAGTGTGAAAAGTGCTAAATCACGGGAAAGGGACTGAGAGGGTGAAAGGTGACTCTCATGGACTTACTTAACAGTAGCGATGCTCTGCTGGAAGCAGACCCCACCTAGGAGGTCCACCCATTATTTTCTTTAACTCTGACTGATTCTTTAACTACCTAAACAAACTAAATAAACTACAGCTACGAACATGGTTGGAAATTGAGAGAATGAAAATGGAGTGTGAACAATGAACGGGCTTCACTGTGGAAATATATACAAGCATATTTAAGATCTGAAGTGAAATGCCAAAGCTGCCCCAAAATAGGATGTCTGGAAATCAACTTCAGGATGAATTTATAATAGTCATGTGAATGGGAACTTTCACCTTCCTCTTTTCCAGTTCTGCAAGATTTGATCTAGTAAAGAGTTCAAGGCCAGTATTTTTGCTTTATAATGGGTATAGCAAAGTGGTAAGTTAAAGAGGTGGATAAAAATCAGGGCCAGAAGACAGATTAACAGAGCAAATGCACTGTCCTGTGAAGTACACATGCTTTTAAATAGTCACTTATCACAGCAATTTTGTGATAAAGGCAAAAAATTCTTCCTTTTTCCTCGCTGCGTTTGATTTTGATACATTGACAAGTACGTGTGAAAGACTCAAAGCGACAGTCTTCCCTGAGCACCAGAACAGCTCGCTCTGTTTCTGACGAAGATGCAAGGAATTACAGCTTTTGTCTTAAAACCATTCAGCATAGACTAGCGCTGATCTTTCCTTATTGCAGCTATTTACCAGAAGTGCCCAAGAATTACCACGTCTTATTCAATACTGGAGCCAAATACAGGTTAACATGTCACCCACAGATCACAGGCTACAAACGGCTGGCACCCCAATGACGGGTTACTGCCCAGTGCTCATTTCCCATGCCGTGCCATGCCTAGCAACTCTCGCTTCTCCTCGTCCGTTTTTGTTTGTGAAGTGTTGACGAAGGGTAAAATTTTCAACACTGTAGGAGGAATTTGGTGCGCCTAGAGCGGGGCTGCACCTCTCTGGGTCTTGATGCCCTGGAAGTCCAGACCAGTGAGTGGTTTCTGTTGTTGCACCCCTTCGACTCCCATGCCCGAGTTCCCTTCTTGCAGAAACCAAGGCTCAGGAAGCAAAACAGAAAGGTGAGACCGATTAGCGCATCCCAGTTTAGCGTTTGGGCTCCACCGACCTTTGTTTCACTTCCCTGTCGGTTACACTGCGCTACCAGTAACGAGAAGCACTTACAGCACATCTCTGACATGTAGCTCTCAAAGTGCTTTACAATGGCAGAAAAATACTTTCCATGTTACAGATGGAAAGATCGAGACTTGGATTTTACGTGCCTTCTGCTAGGGAAGCCTGGGGTATCTTGCGGTCTAGCGGACATCAGTCAAACAGACTTGCTGTACAGATTTTAAATAGGATCTATAACCTTTCTGTGCCCCAATCAACCTACAAATAAACTGAAAAATATCAGCTGCCAATTCCACAGAACTAGGTCAAAAGATGTGACGTAGGAACAAGTTGAGTTTAGCGTTGCATGTTAACCTCCTATGTAAACTAAACCTAGCCCCATCCACCTTAATACAGTAACTCCTCATTCAGGATAATAAATTCTCAAACTGCTGAAACCAGCATTTGTTGAGCTGTCTTCAACTTCAAACCGCCCGCATTCCTTGGGTTACTTCTATTACTTTATTACACAAGAATGAGATGTAGGCTTACAATGCCTACAGCATCGAGAAAAATACCAAAACAATCCAAATGCAATGTTGGGCCCAGTATATTTCATGACAAAGATCCTCCTGAAATTAAGGAGGATGGAATTTGATCTGTGTGCTTCAAGATGACTGGAGGGAAGCGTTTACCTTTCCGAAACAGAGTTGAGAGTTTTGCATGGTGCCTATTTCTGATTCTCACTGCAAGGGCATGTTACGCAGACTGCGTTTGCAAGGCTACGGAGACAAAATTAAAGTAGCCAGGAGGAACGTATCTCTGTGTTTCTACGCCTCACATGGTATACGTATTTTAAATGGAAATGCAGCTTTATCTCAGTTTTCAAGCTATTTCTGCATATGAAGCAATGTCTTGTACTATAGCAAGTTATAAGTGTTCTTTTCAGGTCAAGTTGTTGAACTCTGTTTTAAAAAAAACTGTAAAAATTTTGGCTTAATTGTCTGACAAATTGCTTTTCATTATAGGTAAAATTTCAGCCCTTGAAAAGTCCAAGACGAACATAATGTGTCATTGAATTTCACTCATATCAAATGCTATACTTCAATCTTGGTGGAGAAAAAAAAAAATCATAGAACAACATACTTTGTCTTTTACTAATTATTTCTCATCTATACAAACACCGCTGGGAAAAAATTAACTGCTTTTAAGGGTTTGTAAAATAATTGATTCCTAGGTTTATAACATGGTGACAACTCTGCCCAATGATAATGTTAGAAGACAGTTTCTTGATAGGAATGCTGATGCAACTTTAACTATAGGCACTAGAAAATACTGCTGTAATCCTTTCTTAACTTCAGACTGCAAAGATGTAGGAATAAACAAATAGTTAAGGTGCCCCATTACCCTGTCCTGTCTAAGTGTTTGTCTGTAACTATACCTTGCCATGACAAAGGGAAAGTAGTGGCTATACTAGCTATCTATAGCTAAAGCAAACTCTACTCCTTGATGCAAAGCCTATATACAGCCCTTTTTTTTTTTTCTCTTTCTTTCTTAAAGGGGTAAATTTCATACATTTTAAAGACCCCATATAAGCTATTTTAAACAATGTAATGAAACACGACATTTTAAAGGTGCAAATAAATAAAATGTAAAGAAAATACTGAATCCTGACTTTTTTTTTTAAAAAAGACAAGATTTCTTTAAAATGACAAGTAATATTCCCAGGGAAGTGGCAGAAATCCCCCTCCTTTAAGGCATTTAAAACTAACTTAACAAAACACTAGCAGGCATACTATAAACCATATAATACTAATACCTCAGTCTTTTCAATTTCCAACATGTAGAACTCCACTATTTATAAAGAGATAACTAACAGGACATTCAGCAGTTAGATGGCAATTGGAAAAGCTTACTGAAAATTTATAGTAAAGCAAAACTACCTACTAATAATACAACACAACAATTTTTGGTCTTCTTATCAATAACAGCCCAGACATGTACTGACCGTGCATTGCAAATTACTGTTTTGATCTATATTGACAATATGAGGTAAACCTGACTTTTAAAATAAATGCATTTATAGGGAAGCAAGTTAGCACCTTAACCTGACTCAACAGCAGGCTTCCTTACTGTTTAAAGTTTAAGAAATGTATGTGTGCTCGTACTGCATGCATACTGGTACACCATCTATTAATCAAAATAATAATCCAAGAATATGCTACAAAAATACATCCGTACTCTATTAAGGAAGTACTGAACATGTCCTTCTGATTGAACAATATTAGGTACAACATACAAACAATCACCTGGCTAACACTGCTTTCAGAAATCCAGTGATATTGTCTGCCATAATCTTTAGCATCTCCTCAAATTTGTGAAGCTTTACCTGGGGTTTTTCCTACATTTGTGCATCTTTAAAAAGTAGGTAAGTAGATAACACACTTTTGTATTTGAAAGCCAAGCAAGCGTTTGAAGTAAAATCTAATTAAAAAAAAGTACTTCTACCTTCACTAAAATGTAGTGCCAAAATATTTTGCATTGTAACATCTCTGCTTTCATTAAAAATTAAGATTGCCTTGTCAGGAAGGGTTTGATGGTAGCATTTCTGGGTTACTAGAATGCTGCTGTATTGCAACACTGAAACCCACAATTTTTTCTTTCTTGGCTGAAATGCTGAGCCTTTAGCATTGTATTAATATTAACCACGTTGATCTTTGGTTAAAAAAAAAAAAGTCAAGAATTAGTACCACCAATACCTGCCTGCTAATTAGATTCCAGGAAGCCACCAGTCACTCCAAATACTGGCCAGAGAACAAAGAATAGTACAGAGACTTGTATTCAATGCATTACCACCGGCATCAAATATTTCCAAACTCAATTTATAATAAGCTGTAACTTTAACCAGATGTTAACCAGAAGTTCTGGTAATAGTATGCCAAAAATGTATTTACACAATTTTTTTAGTAATAGATTAGCATTAATAGTTATACCTAAAATGCATTAATAGTTATACCTAAAATGCCTCAAAGACCTCACACATTCTCATTTTGCTTTAATTTATTATTTAAACTAATTTATGTAAGCTATAAAACTAATTGACTCCAAAACTTCGCTGGTCTGTATATAAAGAATGCAGAAAAAATGAATACTCCTGGGTGAGCCGAGTGCCACATCCACCTGAAAACCTGCACTGACTACGCGTGATTTTTGTTTGATTCAAGACAGCAACTTTGCTTCTTTAGTCAGCCTTCACTCAAGGCATGCAAGACCACAGCAAGCAACTTCCCAACATCATCCATAAAACATCGAGTAACAAACCCAATCCCCGTTGATACGAGTTTCAATCAATCCCTTTGGTATCTGTTTAAAAAAAAATAAAAAGGAGGGTGTGAGTGAGTGAGAGAGGTTGTAGGTGTGAGGAAGGAGGATTTTTGTTTAGTTCCCTTCTGCTCAGCAACTTTGTAATCCATTTACTGCTTTCCTTTCCCATCTCTCACCCCTGCGCGCTGTTTAGCTGGAAACTGGGCTGCAAGAACGTGAAGAATGTAAACGGCCTTTTCTTGTCCAAAAGGATAGGAGTGTGAAAGAAACGTGTGCCTTATCGCAGGACTGCAGCTCGCTACTTCATTGCTATGACAAAGTGCCGGAGCAAAAAACATTACACGACAAGCACAATCCAAAACCGGATTAGAATTTGACATAAGCTTCCTCAAAAACTAATCAATCAACTCACGCTGTAATATTAGACTCCAGTTCTTAAGGAGGGTGTTTAATCCCTTCAAGGTTTGTTACACACTCCCTATTGACTACAGCGACAAACTTTCAGATACAAGGCGGCTGGGGGAGAGAGGCATAACTTTTGCAGCACGAATCAGGGATAATTACGGGAGTAGTTAACACCCCCCCCGAAAAAAAAAAATAATTTCAACGTTATGATAAACACTTGTTACAGTGAAGACTGCCAAACTCTTTTGCAAACACAGTTCTTCTCTTTTTAACCTCTCCCGCCGTAATAACGTGGAGGCGAGGACCGTTTGTTTCCCGCCACCGACGCCCCCCGGACAGGGCGAGCTGCGGGCGCAGGGGGAAGTTGCGCTGCCCGCGCGCCCGTCCCCAGCCGCGCACCCCGCTTTGCGTCCCTCCCCTACACAGCTCTGAGGTCCGAAGCCTGCGTGTCGCCACGTCAGTCCCCAGATTCCCTCACTGCGTGCAAAGGAATATGTAGCGTAACGCAGGCATGTGCGACAGTTTATAATAAAAACTAACAAAAACCCTCGCGTGCGCCGCGGCAAGCCGAAACTAACGAGGGAGCGTTCAAAGCGCAGGTGACTCTGCCTGCGCAACCCGCTGTGTCGTGCGCACGGAAAGAGGCACTTGAGGGCAGCGGAAAAGTTTTCGGGAACGGACAGTTTCGGGTGTTACTCGGCACCCACCCCCCGGCCCGCGGTAGCCGCCACCGCGGCGGCTCCCGGCGCATCCCCGGCTCCCGGGGCCGCTGTTTCGCTCGGGCACCCGAGTGCCCCACGATCCCAAACAAGCCCGCCGGGCGGCAAAGGCGCGGAAAAGCACAGACCCGCTTAAAAAAAAAAAAGAAAAAGAAAAAGAAATAAAAATAGGTGTCGAGCTG
>NW_008794155.1:2660890-2695484 GCF_000699145.1 Aptenodytes forsteri | reverse complement strand
AAGCCACGGCGGCCCCTCCTCCGCCCCCAGCCACCGCCCGCCGCCCTGCCCGGAGGGGAATGGCAGCCCTCGGGGCCAGAGCCTGGCTTTGCCGCGGGGGAAGCCACCCCGGCGCTGCCTTCCCTCAGGGAGGCTCTGCTGCCCAGCCCTGCCGTTGGCCTCCCACCATGGTGTAAAAGGAGAGACAGGTGAAGGGTTTGACTTAATGTTCACCCCCGGTCCCATTTTTATAGGAAACCCACTGTCACAGCTCCATTTCTCTCAGGTGGATCTGCCCCCCTGGCACCCACACAGGGGTGGGCAGCCGTGGTCCTTTGGGGAAACTCAACGTGTTTCTTCTCCCCAGCTGTGAGGAGACATGGTGGGATGGTTGGGCCCTGCAGCCTGTCCTGGCAACCGCCCGCCTGGCTAGGGCCCTCAGCCTGCCCTGGGGACACCATATAACTGTCAACTGAGGATGGCGCGTACCCTCAATTGGGTGCGGGGACAGGGTCAAGTTCAAGTGGGCTCCTTGCGTAGGGCTTGAGCTGGGCAGGGGAGCGGGGAAGAGGACAGGGTCAGTGGGCTCCTTGCGTAGGGCTTGAGCTGCGCAGGGGAGCGGGGAAGGGCGGTGCTGCTGGCACCACGGGGCAAGCGGGGCCTGGGTAATGGCGCCTGAGCATGCTGGGAGCCCAGAGGGCTGGAGAATCCGTCTCCAAAGAAGTCACTCTGAGGTAATATCCATTTAATAACATAAATTAATGAATACACTCCGGACCTAGTGGGCTCCTTGCGTAGGGCTTGAGCTGCGCAGGGGAGCGGGGAAGGGCGGTGCTGCTGGCACCACGGGGCAAGCGGGGCCTGGGTAATGGCGCCTGAGCATGCTGGGAGCCCAGAGGGCTGGAGAATCCGTCTCCAAAGAAGTCACTCTGAGGTAATATCCATTTAATAACATAAATTAATGAATACACTCCGGACCTGTTTTTGAGATAGGCATGAGCGACCTGAAACTTTTGTTCCTGTGCTTTCGAGCTGCAGGAGCGACAACCTTGTAACGCGGCAACCTTGAAAGGGGAAATAAAGTTTTGAGTGTGGGAGGCTGGGGTCGGATGGAAACCCCGGCCACGTTCGGCACACGTGCCTCCCACGTGGCCTGGGACTGGAGCGGTGGCACCGCTACCCGTAACGGATACGCCTGCGTCAAGTCTGGCAGTGCCAGCGTTTACTAGTCGGTAATTCACACGCGGTGTGATACGCAAGCTCTCTGCCATCTGGGCTGAAGTGGAGGTGGTGGTTTCAGTTTCCAAACCCTGCCTGTCATTTGTGGATTAGTTTCCTCTTAATTCTCAGCTGCCCTGTCTCATCTTCTCACTAGGTCTGTGTTCAGGTAACATTTTGACTACCTTTGTATTTTCACCCGCTAAAATCCTTGCCAGTGGAAACAGCTTTGCAAGCCCTTCCATTGCACTTGAGAGCAGCCATGATTTTACCAGATAACGACTGTGGTTATTTAGTTGTTATATCCTAGTGGTTCCTTTCCTAGCTCTGCTGCTAGGTGTCTCATAAAACGTATTATGTGGACGCGATCGAGCCACAAATTGCTTTCTCTCATTTGGGTTCAGAAAAGATGCTCGATCCATAGCAAAGGAAAATACATACAAACTGAACAACCCTAAAATGGGTTCATTTGCAGCAGATTCAAAGATTCGGAGGAAAAAACTGAAGCAGTGAGTCAATATGTCAATGTAATTCATGTGGTTACTTTTTGTACCAATATTTAAAAGTTCTTTTTAAAGTGTTTATTTTAGTGGTCTTCAACCTGTTGTGCTACCATTTGATTTTATTTTTAATATAGAATGATCAGCATAAAATATGTTAGGATTTACCTATTAGAATTTAAATCCAAAAGTTTGTCTTCGCATCCTGGATGGAAAATAGTTAAATGCTGCTGTGCGTGTGTTTAGTATTGGAAAATGGTATTTTCTGTGGTACTGAAATGGTATTTTTGCACGTGCAGATGAACCAGTTATTGGCTTAACCGTAAGGAAGCGCACCGTTGAGCCGACCAGGGCTCCCGTGTTGGGCACCCTGGGCAGGGATGAGGCAGGTAGGTAGGAGCTGGCCCGTGCCGGGCTCCCACGTCGGCGGTGGGCCCGTCGCGGGTCCTTCTAATAAATGGAAACATCTTGAGCGCTATCTACTGCTCGCAGGCGGTACTGCCTGCAAGTGCCGCGCGAGGATTTTTCTTTCCTCATGACGAATTGCATTGTGCAGCTGGGTGAAAAGACTGTTATGCAATTAGTTGGAATTATGAAGACTAAATTCGGATGAAGTATTTAGATAGATCTTTTTTTAAAATGAAAAGCTGTGCTCTACGAATTCAGGGAAAGCTGAATTTCTGTAATTGGCTTTTAATGGAACAATAGTGTTTAAACTGAAGTACTGTAGTTCTATCCTATTAAATACAAACAGACTCGATTTAAATGACATTAACTTTGTCACACAAGCTATCAGAAGCTGGCCTTAAATCATACTTTTTCCAGATTAACTAGCAGTAAATATTTGTAAAGCGCTTTGAAGATGAAAAGCACCGTGCACAGTAAGTGATAAGTATTATTGTTATTTGTATTACTTCCCAGAAAAGTCACAGTAGTGTTGGTTAAGAACAGAATGTAAGGCCTGAGCTTTGCATTCCCTTGCTTTGGCATGTTAGCACGATCTTCAAACGTCATTTAAATGGGGAAGGGAAAATTTTCTGGTCTAATTTTAAGGCACAATAACAAATAGTTGGTTCATCTCAGGAAATAACGGTTGTATACTGCAGGAAGTAATCCTAATCTCTCTAGAAATGGATTGATGAGCCAGCTGTGGAAAAACTAAACTAAGAGCTCAGGGTCCTACTAAACCATCTTGGCTGCTACAAGACAGTGAAAAATATCTGATTAACACATAATCTCTAATGCTTGTGCACAAAGTCAATAGCAATTTTTATTCCTTTATCAAGTAGTTTATAAGGACAAACAAGTGAAACCTGTAGTTAGCGTCAAACCCATCTGTCATTCAACCTCAATTCAATTCTCAAATCTCATTCCTCTGAGTTAATTTAAAATGCTGCCATCAACCTTTGCTCTTCTTACTCCTAAGATTCCTCACTGTGTTTCCAAATATTAGGAACACTGGACTGGAAAGAGCTGCCTGTGTCATTCAGTCCATCTCCCTTGGCTGCAGACTGTGAAGTGTAGGTTCTTTTTGGAAACTTCAAGATCCGTCTTTAAATTAGCTAGTTAGGAGTGGGGGGAGTCCTGTTCTGCATTAGGAAGCTGTTCCAAAAATTCGCTCCTCTGGCATTTGAAAACCTTCTTCTAACTTCTAGTTTCCAGATTTACTGTATTTGATATCTGGTTTTATACACACTTGTCCTTTTACAGTCACTGATTCATCTTAATGAACTCCTCTTCCTCCTTCTGACAATGTGTAGCCCCCAAAAATTTATAAGGTACAGATTCCCTCTCAAATTTTATTAATTATGTGAGCCAGGCAGTCTCTCTCAGGCAATAGCACTCCATTTCCCGTGTTAGTCTAGTAAAACTTTTCTTTTGTCTATTCCCATTGGAATTAATCTTTTTTGAATGTGGGTGAACATCCAAATTTAGATGTTAGTAGTCTTGTGGAACACCATTAATGCCTAATCTATCTCTGTTGGAAATACATTCTCTGATACATGGTGTTACTGTATTTTCCTTTTCAAGAATACATCACAATTATATTTTCTCTCTCTTGTTCCAGTTGTTCCAATATGTTACCCAGATCCTTCACGCTACTGACTGCCTACCGGTTCTGTGTCAGCAGCATGTTTCAATAGCAAGGTCCTAAATTTTATGCTGGAATCGCTAATTAATTTATTGAATAGTAGTGGTCCCAAGATCAATCTTTGATGAACCCTATTAGTTATTTCCTTCCAGACCTTGAACACAACCTGTTAAACCATACCTTACCCTCTTCACAGCTTTTTCCTAATCACCTTCTCCAGCCTATCTAATTTTTTCCCACATGACATCCACTCACATTTTGATTGAAGTCCTGATAGATGACTCTATTTAATTTCTCTAGAAAATTAGTAACCTAATCAAAGGCAGGTAATGGAATATTCATCATCCTAGAATAATCTCCCTTTCTGAAAAAAAAAACCCAAACCCCAAAAACCCCAAACCAAACCAAAAACCAAACAAATTTATCCCCTTTTCTATTTACCCATGTTTCCAAGCCTTTTTTTTCCTCCTTCAGATTGCTTTCAGCAGCTTTGCATATTTCTAAAGTTCATGTTTGCTGATACTGTGTTTCTCTTCCTTTCCATGTTCTTATGGATAAGAATCGCATTTGCTGTTCCACATATATACCATTCCTGATTTTATGTATTTATTACAAACTTGCAGTTTCCCATGTCGGTTATTTCAGAATTCTGGAGTGAAGATTGCCTGCCATCGCTTCCGCATCCACGCTTGTCTGAACGTATCAACTGTTGGACTTCGATTTTACCATGGATGTTATAACATCCATTTCCATTTTCTCCTGCCATTTGTATTAGCTATTTTTGCCCTAATATTCAGAGTCTTCATTCACATGGAAAACTAAAGGAGGAGACTCATTTGAGGGCACACGTAGACTATCTTTAGTTCCTTCTTCATCCTAAAAAGAGAGTGCCTTGGGTTTTTTTCTTGCCATATAGTTTTGTATGAGGCTGAAGAATCTCGGCTACTTTTTCACGTGAATTGTTTTGATTCTCACTTTATGACACTTTCTGACCTCTAATAAACACATTAGCTTTGATTATCAATATTTTGCCATTTTTTTGGTCTGTGCTTATCTTTAAATATTGTTATTTTCTTATCTAGTTAGGCCTAGCACACTTGATGCTGAGACATTAGGAACCTGAATTGCAAGCCTATTTTTATTTATCCATTAATTTAATTTGAACTGTGTGAAGTTTTTTAAAATCATTAGAAGTTGATTTTTCTATGATTGGTTTCTCTAAATATCCTAGCTACACACTAAGCAAATAAGCCTGTTTCAGCTTCCCATTTTTTTGTATTCCAATACCTAATTGTTTTCCTCCAGTCCATGCAGGAATATTAGTAGCATTGTTTCCCCAAGCGAGACTTGGCAAGCTGACATATTCTGCGTCAGTACTCTTGGGTCCTGCCGTTCTCCATGCATCGCTGCCAGAATATTTTAGTTTGTTCTCTCGCTATATGTAATGACTTTCATATAATTTTTAAATCTTAATTTTATCACTTTGTTCTCTACAGCTGCATTCACAGCAGCACTTTCTGTCTCTTTGCTATCCATCCTCTTACCTTCTCATTGTTCTTTATTCATTGTTCCCTCATTTATCTGAGGTGCTCAGTTGTCTTTAAGTTGACCTGTAAGCTCAGCTTGAAACAGAGATTGCCTCTCCACTGGAATTTTCTATCACATCGGTTAATTTGGGTTACACACAAAGTCTTTTTCTCAGTGCAGCTGGT
The DNA here is from genome assembly GCF_000699145.1 of Aptenodytes forsteri. NCBI lineage: Eukaryota > Metazoa > Chordata > Aves > Sphenisciformes > Spheniscidae > Aptenodytes > Aptenodytes forsteri. The sequence goes on along the minus strand of NW_008794155.1, from coordinate 2,689,983 downwards.
GCACTGGGTTTCTCCGTAGTGACTAGTCTAAATAGAGAATAATAGTCTGCTACTGCTATTTACTACTCCTGCTTTAACTCAGGTAATGGATCTGTGCTGTAGCACTGGCAAACTAGTTCAGATCCTCAGAGGAGTTCGTTACACATTTAGATTTAAAGCTTCGTTTTAGAAGGCTATGAGGGACCACTGTATTGAGCTGTTTTTCTTCTGTACCCTTTAACTTGATTTTTGATCTTGAAAACCATTTGAAAGAAAGAGAGATGAGTCACCAGTACTTACTAACTCCTTTTGAGTTCCTAGAGTTTACATATATTCAAAGAAGTTTAAAAATCCAAGCAAGTGAAGTATAACACAGTTTACCAATGAGCACAGATCTGTGAGTAAATACAAAAGCAAAATCCACATTCTATGGACAAACGGAGACTTTCGATAAAGCAAAGCTTTTAGTAGACATCCTGACGATACTGGAAGACGATCGGTGAGAACAGGTCACTAATTAAAACTGAGAAGTATGCAGTAGTGGTAATCAATACATTTTAAACATTTTCATAAGCATGGATGAATGAATAAAAAGGAGTAAAATCTGGAAATCAGTAATCGTTAGTCAAAGTCTAATGCCGGGCAAAATACCTGAGCAAATATTAAAGGAATTGATACACCAGGACCTAGAAGACAATCTGGTGACTGATCTTCCTGCTTTTACAGAGACTAGACCAAATTTAACATTCCAGCATTTTTTTTTCTGATTACAGCTATTCCCATTAACAATAATATTTTATTATGTGAGGAAGAATTTGCAGGATTTCAGCTGTAATAGTCACAAGAAATGTATGTTATTTGTGTGGTGGGTTTTTTTTTTTAATTATGTATTTATTTATGTATTTGGTTTTGTGAATCAAATGGGTTTTGATGACAAGTAGTTCCCATTCAGGGAAGCGCTGCAGCCTGTAGTGAAGTCCTTTTCAAGAAAGCATTTCAGCATCTGCCCAACTTCATTGACTTTAGCCACCTGTAAACATCTTCAACACAGAAACTTTCTTGAACTGGAGCCATATCAGTAACTGTGTCAGGTGAAACAAGTTATCTATTTAATCTACTGTATCACTCACAATATTTTTACATGTTCTTATGTCAGAGTGCAGGGGATACTCTAGGCACAGATTAATTTTGATTTAAGATAGTGCTTTACACTTGGTAGAAAGTTAAGATTGCTCAAATTATCCACATTTTTTATTTTAAAGTCTACTAGATGTATTATAATTTACTAGAATAGTTAAACTTCCAAAGTTTATAAACTATGGCTAGACGTGTCAAAACAGGAACATGGAAAAGATTTTGGAAGATATAATAATGAGAAAAAGTAATAATGAAAATTCTGCTTCAAAGGAAAATGAGTTATCCGTAACTGGGCAAAAAGAGCTATTAAATAAAATTGGTTTTAGAAGTCATACTAGCTAGAGTTATTGCAATACTAATATTCACATAGAGCAATCATAGCATTTGAGGGCAGAGTGTCCCTAAATTAATACTCTCAGTTTTTTTTTTTTCCCACCTTCACCCCCCTTCAGAATTTTTGATATGTTTTCCTCGTCATAAATGGATGTGTTATTTCATCAGTTAATTTCTTGCAAAGGAATATTCTATCATTTAGAATGGACCCTTGTGTGAGATTCATTTATGCTGTGGCTACCCTGTTTACTTTAGCTCTAAGGTCCTAAGTTCTAAAATTGTTTTATTTCTGAAGATTTTTTTTTGAGAGTTTTAATTTTTTAACTATTTTTTTTTCCATAGAAGACGAATAAACCATATCAGCACACCTGTACCATGTGGCTTATATTTGATCCAGGAGACAAAATAAGCAAATCTGCATTATGACAAAAATATTTGCTGTGTAATTCTGCTAAAAAAATTCTAACTTAATATTATGGAAAAAAAAAAAAGTCACAGAGCTGTGCTAAAATGATGACCGTGACTCGAGAGATTAGAATTTGCTATTGCATTCATTTATTATTGAAAAAAATAATGTTCAGTGAATGCTTCCAAATCCACTGCACTTTCTCTTTTATTACACTTCTAAGTCATAATCTCCTCTATAAAAAGATGCAATTTTTCTACTGTCAACTTTCATATGAGAAGTGATAAGAAAAAATCTGTGTAGAACATGCACGATTACTAAGTATCAAGGTGAACTCTGGCTAGTTCTAAAAGACAACACAAATATTTTTAATGTTTTTTAGATTTTTAGTAAGTCAGGGATATAAATAGCTTAAAGAGATGATAACATGCCCAAGTGAACTTTTTCAAAGATAGAGAAAAACGTATCTTTTTCTTCCTTAAAGAGGTCACATGTGGTTTTTAAAAAGATAATTTTTCTGGCCAAATTGACCAAAATGGGTATCTATTTATTTACATCATTTCCAACATAAACAGTGACTTGAATCACCGATTAAGACAGTGTGCTCTGCATCTATTTTCACATTGTTTATCAGCAATTGTCAGATTGTATTAGTCTCTTTTTTAATTATTCTAAATCTACCCAGGCTAGTCAGCAGCACATGTGGCCTTTGGTACCTCATGAGATAAAACATGCGTTATGTTATCAGAACAATTATAGCAGGTTGACAAATAATGCAAGCTCTTAGGCTAAGTACATAATCGGTTGTTTTTGAAAATTAGCACAAATTCTTTGTTTTCTTTATCATCTTCCACAATGCCAGGCAATTATTCACAAGACTTTTATATCCCAGGGAAATCAGGAATTTTTCGAGCTTTCCTCATGTCATACCACTATGAAAGCGTTTGTGTTTCCCAGATCCTGTCTGTAAGCTTGTCATTAGGCAGCTGAGGTGGAGAGTAAACACAATTCCTTCCACTGATTTCCTATACTCGGTGCCACGGTTATGAGATCAAAGAATTACAGCCTGTAATGCAAGCTCTGCTGCTGCTAAATGTGGTATAGGTGTTGCAGACCATTGCAGCCTGTAGTTAGTTACTCATTCATCTGTGAGTTCAAACTTCTAAATATACCTTTTTTCTGCTTCATAAATAAAAAGTTTCCTTTGACATTCAATATAAAATTTTGCAATTTAAATGATAAGGCAAAAAAAACCATTTAACGTCCTTATCATCTAAAATGGAAATTATTTTTCACTGTACAGGTAATTGTGTACTTCAGCACCTTATTTTCAGCACTGACAACAGCCTCCCTCTTTTTTTTTTTATTTTTATTTTTCCCCATAGTTCCTTTCCCGTGTTGTTTTAAATATCTACTCCTTTTTCAGGCACAGTAGCCCCTGGAGCAAGCATCGGCCTGCTACATTCACTTTTAAATTGTGGCCCAGCTGGGTTCACAGCTGCTGGGGGAGGAGGGAAGTACCTTGGGAAGGGTAGTTCAGGAGTGGAGAAACCAACACAAGCCTCTTATTTTTGTTTAGAATCCAGACCAGAACCACTGTAGAACTTTGGATGAAGCTATGCTTTGACCCTCTGGAGAAACAGCTTCCCTCTATGGATGAGGAGAGTATGAAAAGCAGACTCTAATTTCCAGCAGTTATTTTGGAAAACTGGCAAAGCCTGCTGCAAAGGTGCTCGGTTTGCTCAGCACTGGAATAAATCAGAGGGCCTAAGGAGTCTTTCCTGTAACAAGGTAGTTTATTTTATTGTTTTTTGTTTTTCATTTGCTGGGATTTTCTCTGAAAAATCTGTGATGTCTGGAGACCAGGTGCTTGAAATGCAAACAAATGTGGGGAAAAAGAAGCCTGGCTGGGAGAAATTGTTTGTTTGTTGGACCAGAAGCCCAGGGGCACAGCCATGGATTTGCAATTAAGTTTGCCACATATTCCAGTCAATGCTATTTAGCTTTGCCTCTTGCTCTGAAAAACCTGTCTCAATAAGGGCAAGCTGTCTAAAAATGGTATATTGAGACCAGTTGGCTTATTTAAGGAGAGCAGCAATAATTTATGAGTGACCTATTAACATTTCCTATATAAGATCACACTGCAGTTTGTTCTGTGTTGACCTCAGATTTTACTCTACCATACAGCTCAGGGGATAGATACCTGTATGAAAGTTGAAATACAGCAGTGAAAGTTACATTACTTTTGAGAGATCTGGAACAGACTAAGATTCCCCTGTTCTGGAAAGTGTGGTAGCAATTCGTCTACAATGGCCTTGAGGTTACAGGATTCTAAAATTGCATCATCGGGTATCATCAATATCATCAGGTCCGATACTGCTGGACTGAATAGGAGACATCATCCCTCTGCTCACAGGGGGACAAAGCCGTAAACCTGGTGTGAGTGGAAGATGAGGAACAGAGTGTTCCTGCTGGTGACTGAAGAGGTTTTCTTTCACTTACAGCAGAAAAAGGCATATATATGTCCTGTTACATTCATTTTTATCCACCTAGTCTTTGACAGATCTATCACGTTCTCCTTTTTCTTGCTTGCAGAGGTCTGTCAATTTTTTATGGTTGTAAGACTAAGTTGAAAAGACCTCTGAAAGCCTCTGCCATCTTTAAAAGTCTCAGAATTAGAGAAAGAAAGATTTGACAGATTAACTTTTCTTTTCTTTTGAGGGTAGAATCAGGAGGGAGGAAGAAAAGAAAATGCCCAGGTGGATGAGAAAAGTTAGTTTTCTCAAATCAGAAGACATTCTTAAAAAGCGTTACTGAAATTAAAACCCTAACAGCCTTCTTTGATCTGATGATTAGTGGAGGCAAGTACTACTGTAAATTTTCAATCAGCAAATATCATCAATAAAGTAATGAATCGAGGGAAGTATGCTTTGTAGGATTAAATAATTCATAAAAGATAGCTTGGGATTTCGTGCAATCATGCAGTTCCCTCCTTATTCTCAGATCAAGTAAGGCTCGTTGTAGCCAGATTGTGAATACCTAAGTGTAGCAAGTAGAAATCTTCAATAGTGTGTTCACTATTGAAAGGCCTACAGCTCAAAATTCATTTTAGGAGTCAAAACCATTGGTATAAACAGATAATGCTCCTTGCTTTGTCATCAGAAGTGATGCTTCCAATCATTTCAAAGCAACAGTGGACGTAAGTTTAGGCAGGTGGAATCTGACATATACAGACTCCTTCAAAGTTACTTCAGAAAGCTTTCAAGTTACCAGGAATTTTTGTTTAGTAATTGCAATTTCCACAAGCTTACAGCATTTGTAACAGTTTTCTAGAAACACTTACCATAGTTAATTTTCTAAACATTCAAGCATTCAAGATGAAATCTATTGATATTAGTGCTTAATACAATGTGTTTGGCAAGACAAACCTTACTGCAAGGAGTGGAAGGACGCTGGGACATTAAAAAAGAACAAGCGTTATAGTGAGGTGGCTTATGTCTGCTGTATTTGTCATTTTTCCGTCTCTTCACAGCGGTTGGAGGGGCTTTGAAAATGCTTAACTACTTTTACTGCAAGCTTCTTTCAGCAGCCCTGTGTATGTGTGACTGGGAATGGTCCAAGCGCAGACCTGTGCTTATGCCAAATGGTCTAGTTCAGTGGCTTCTGACCTGTTGTCCTGAGGTTAATGTCTTTCTTTTCAGGGATCAAGAAGAATAACTGGGAAAACATGCTAATTGTAAGTTGGTTTACATTTTCAGTATTGGAATATTGGAACAATTTTAAGGGCCTGCCAACTGAGAAAAGATAGAAAACACTGATTTAGCTATTCAACTTAATAAAGCAGTGGGTTTATGCAGTTAGATGTGATTACGTGGTAAGATATGGAACTTTATTCATCTCACAAGAGAGACTGAGTGCCACATGTAAGGCCATTATATCCGTTATGCCTTTTTGTTTCTTCCTGTGTTTTTCCTGCAGTGTCACATCTGGCACATGTTGCAGAGGCTGGTTATACACCGCAACCTTTCCTATGCTGATGCATTCCCAGAGTGTGCAGGCTCTTATCCATGAGGGCTGACAGTGGTTTATCCTGCAATTGCTCGCCAGGGCAGAGACAGTTAGCTAGTGCCTCTTTTCCTTCCATTTGTGACTGCCTAATGAAACTCAAAATATGATCAGTCACTCTGTAGTATGTGTTCAGTATTAAAAGAAAATCACTGACTGTAGGCAGGAGGTCATTCAGCATTGCCACTAACAGCTTTTGATATTTCTGCATTAAAACCCAAGCCAAACATTACAGGCACTGAACCATCTGCAGGCATAAGTAGGCTTATTGTTGCTTAACTTCTTAGTACAAATGAAGAGGTCTGTTACGTACTTCTATCTGCTTTTGTGTGATCAGTGCTCCTAAACAATGAATCCTCTGCTGCTATCACTGCTGTGTCAGAGTTGGATGAGATGCAAAGAGGTTCTTTTATTTTAGTAAGTGTGTGTTGTTGCTCTCTGCTCCCTCGCAGCAACGTGATCTGACAATAAAAGAGATGGCTCTTCATAAGATAATGTCAGTAGTTTTTTCCAGAATAGCCTGTCATACCTGTAACCCTCCTCCCAGCGGTTCAGCTGTCTATGATCCAAGACTCGGCCTGCACACAGCATGCTTGTGTAACCTCGGCTTAGACTTCTGAGAAACCTGTTAAACTGACAGAAAGGGCTGTAAAAGCCTACATAGAATAGAGCCATGCAGAAACAAGAAAGGTGAAACTGCAGAGAGAAGGATAGTGAGAGGGTATAGTTGGCAGCTCAAGGATTCAAAAGAAACAAACATGGAAAGATATACAATCCTAAGGAGAAAACAAGGAGACCGAAGATGGCAACTCTGCAGTACTGAGGATCAGCCTGTCCCAAGGACAAACAGAGAAAAAGCCTCCTCACATGATTTGCCTGGCTGGCAAATGTTGGTAAACTCTCTGGAGCAGTGAACTTCTCAACCATCGGATTGGTAGCTCATTAATCCTATTAATCATTTTTTGTGTATTGGACAATAATGAATTGGTTTGTACTTTTACATGGTGTGCACCCTACTTCCAGAATCTCTTTGTGCATGGTAGAAGTTCCCTGAAGTGACCCAGAGCGGGAGCATTACATACCCAAGAATTTGCCTGCAGAGGAAACCACGTCAAATCATGACTTTGGTTTGCTGAGCGCGGCTTACATCCTCAGCTGATCGTGTGCCACACCTTTCTTTTTCCTTTCTAATTCCTAATTCTCCTTCAGAATGAGGCCAGGTTATTAAAAAAATCTTCAGACCTTTTGTGCTTAGGCTTTTGAACTTCAGCTGTAGTTTCAGCAGTCAGAGCTTCACTCGTGCATCACAGCTGGCTTCTGTAGCTGTACTGCCTCTTCTCAATCTAGGTCTGATTTTTGAGACCTGGCTTCATTTTCAAAGCATTGGTGCATACAAGAAAAGAACGAGAGGGACAGATACTTTATCTGAAACTTTTCTGGCAGTGTTAGAACTGAAAAGTTGTTTTAGAAACAGTTAAGTGAAATAGTTTTGTAGGTACAGGAACTTACATAAGGACAAGGGTTGCTTAATGCAGGCACTATTAGAAAATACACTATGAAAGACTGGATGCAATCTGAGACATTTTATTTAAATTATGAAGGATTAAACGAAAGAGTGAAGTATTTTCTTCTTAATGTGGAGCAGTTCTAAACTTTTAGCTGTGGTGAAGTTGGTTATATATTGCATAATGTGTGAAATATGTTTCTACCTCCAGCAGCCAGCCACATAAACCAGATTTCCAAAAATTTGCCAAAGTTAATTGTTGCCAGGGGCTTCTGTGTTTGTAATGGAGACTTCATCAGAACAGAACTCACTACTGAATCTGTTTGGATTGCTGAACTGAAGCCTACTTCATTGCCATAATCTTCCACTGATGGCATTTGAGAGCTGTGGAAGCTCGCTGAAGATGTGGTACCCAGTATATGTTATTAACCTAGACAAATTATAAGGACAGTGGAGCTAAAGGATGCTTATAAGTGAGCAGTCACATAATCTCTCTTGGGTGAAAAAAGCCCTAACAAAATACCAGCTTGTCTGAGAAGAATTTCAGAGAACTTTTTTATGATGTAAAACTGCTTTTGCTGAAGGTCTGAAGGAAGACTGGAAGATACAGGCATAGAAGGCTGCCAGAGAGCATTTTGTCCCAGATGGGTATCCAAGACAAGACTAAATCCTTTTCAGACACTGAATTAATCAAGAAAAATGGTATATGCGCTAGCCTGGAAGAGCCAAAGGCAAACACTAGAAGTTGCACCCCCAGATGAACATAGCCAAAATGAAGTATCCAGATTCTTTGTATCCACACACTTACTTATTAATTACTTATTAATTCTCTTTCTAATTTGTAGACCCTATTTTTGCTTCCTAATAGTGGGGGCAGGGAGTGAGAATGTCCTCATAAATTTTGATCTGTTGTTTTCTAACTGCATTTAGGTGCCAATTAACCGAAACATTTGAAACTGTCTAGATCAGATATTATTAGCTGCAACTCAATGGCTGTTCTATTAGCTGGAGGCAGCGCAATTACCTTCTTGCCTCTGCTAAATTGTGGCTTAATTTCTTGCATGTTTCTGTGTCCAGAACTATTTCCCATGCATGTCTCAAATTTAAGCCAAATTCTGCTTTTTTTTTATAGTATAATAGTTCATCCATATATAAAATATTATTTATTATCACTATTATTATATACTAAATATATATATCTATCTATATAGATAGATATAACTGTATGTACATCTTTTATATATATCTGTGAAGAATCTTCTCCCGTTATGCAAGCTTACCCACTCTGCTTTAACAAATACTATAATACCATCAAACTTCTGCTATGTTAGCTATCTATAACGCTGAATGTAATCTTTACATTTCTAACTCTACAGAACAACATATTTCTGAAAGCAGATAAATTAGAGCTCCAGTTCTGGTGGAGCAGATATTATTTTCTTTTTGTGCTGAGATATGTTACAACAGAGGTTAAACTGGGCTATAATGTTAGGAGACAGAAAGCTGGCTTGTACCTTTAGGGACAGCTGGTGAATCCTGGCATGCCTGCTCATGCACTATTAGCAGTATTTAAATATATAATGACATTAGATCCCGTTGCCCCTCTTTTAACCTTAGCTTTGTTAAATGCTACTTCAGAGAAGATTCCTCCCTCCCCCCAATACTACGATACATCAAACTTGTTAAGACCTGAAGAAATAGGGGAGGAAACACTGGGAAAGAGAAGTCAGGGAGTAAATAGAGATTAATGGTAAGGTAATAACGAAAAAGAGGTCATAAAAAAGAAATCAGAGGATGAGAAGAGTGTTTATCAAAGAGATAAAGAATTGTGATAAAGAATTGTGTCATCAGTTGCAGCGCTGAATATAAGGTGTGCTCAGAAACCGAGAAGCAATAGTTCCACATAGGATATATTAGGGCAGAGTTAGAAGCTGGAGAAGTGGAAAATTTGTTTGCCTGTGTTTACAGTATTAGGTTGATGCAGACCTTTTACTGCCGTTCATCACGACAGTAATTGTTACCATTCAAATTGTCATTACCTTGGGGGTCTTTAAGTCCCATCATCATTTTACTCCATTAATACTGCTTAGCAGTACAAAGGATTTTTACATCTTTCTTTGCAGTTCATCTGTTTCAACTCAAAGCACACTGAATTTGAAAGGCATATTGAAATTTGGACTTTTTGAGGTAGTCTTTGGCAATAATTGCCTGGTGATGCTCTCCATGAATGAGCAGCTGGTTTCAACTTCTGCTCCTTGACAGATGGACTTTTAAAGATTAAATAATCCAAGGAGCTGCAAGGAGAAGCTTGGGGGAGCACATGCTCCTCCTGACAGGCGCTGAGAGTCCTGGGGCAGCAGGAGCTGGGTAGGGAGAGGCCCTGATCTGGGTGCCCAGACCTCAGAGGCTTGGAGGACCCTGTGGCTCTAACACTTGAGCCTACCAGGTGCATAGGCTTCACAGCCAGTGCTTCCATCAATGCTGTGCACTCCGGCTATCGTACCTCTGGCATGGGAGCCATGCAAACTACCCTGACAAGCTCAAACCAAATAGACTTGCTGCTTTAAAAAAATCTGTATGCTTTCACATGTTAGAAGGCCCTCCTGAGGCTTTGCTTTATTACGATCAATTGTGTGTGTGATATGTTGTAATATAAAAGCACTATATTGTTTGACGGAAGGGCTTTCTTCCACTACAGTGCTGAAGCAGCTGCTATTTGCAATGTGGAAAAAGTGGAATTTTAGCCGCTTCTGAGGGACAGAAGGCAGCTAATGAGATCATTTCAGGTAAGAAAAAAACCACTAACAATCCAAAATAGATTCTTGTTTCCTTAACATGTATTTTGAAATGGCCAAGTCATTCTGGCTGTAGCATCAACATGACACAGGGGATGCGTGAGCTTGTTGTTGATTCTTTGCACTTTTATAAAATTACCAGTCAAATATACTGTTAAGCTGCTATATTGTCAGAAAGCGAAAAGGATATATCCAGAGTCCTTTAATCGGGGTAAGAGAGAGAAGGCTGCCTATACACTGTGAAAACTCTGTTATAAATACACTCTAAACTTCCTAACCTGAAAGAACCACATCACATGAATTGAAGTAAGCCTTGCATACAAGGGAGAGAAAAATGCACTTTTGTTATGTGCCTACAGCGTTTAATATAATTGCTTACTCACAGGAGCAATCCGTAGATTGCAAGTGCAAATAGCAGTGCTCATTATCTCAAGCCCATTTTGGTTTTGAAAATGCAAAGAATTAGGAATTTAGAATAACTGAATTCTGTACATGCTACTTACTCGGGATTTGTTTCTATTAAAATTATCATACGGAAACCACTTAAGAGAGTAGTAAAATTTTGGAATTAATTATTTTAAATTTGTTAGGTATATACTCATAGATATACTGCTGCTGCCTTTTATACAGGTAGGAAAGGGAGAAATTGTTACGTATGTGTGTATATTGTTTGATAGCAGGAAAATATCTTGCGTGGTCAAGAATTCTGAAGAGGTTTTGTTGCTAGAAATGATGTCCTGAACTGCAGATACAGGGCTGGAATTCCAAATTTAAAAACCTTTCTGAGTATCTGTACCAAGAGACTTTGTCCAGCTTATCTCTGCTTTCCAGAAATCTTTTAATTTCTGCGAAACATTAGTTTGAAAAAAAAAAAAAAAACCCAACAAAAAACCCACAACCAAACCCCAAAACCAAACCAATAATCAAGGAAAACTTCACTCTTTGACTCAGCCCCTGAAGGACTTCTAAGAGACATGACTACAGTATTTTGCTGTGAGACAATATATAGGAATGTGGGTTTACAAAGACCCAATTGTTTCTGTCGAAAGTTTGTTTCTCCTGCAGGCATTTTGCAGAGAGCAGTACGAGCTAAGCAGCAACATGCTGCCATCTACTGGCAAGAGGCCCAATAGGCACTCTGGAATAAATACTAGTAAATACTATCAAATTTAATACATAACTTTTTCTTTAAATTGATATGCTCTAGAAGACAACCCAGTAATTGAAAGACAAAGCCGAGCAAAAAAAAAAATTTGTTCAGAACCAAAAAATTGCAATGAAAATGAGTGAAACAAGTGCTATAAATCACAATAGTACGCAAGTCATCAATATGCAGTATGTAAAAATTGTATTTCACGTTAGAGGGGAAAATGTGGGAGAAAAGAAACCATTTCTTTACAAATAAGTTTCATCTCTTTCCCAACACGCTGAAAACAAGAGAAATATGCAGCATTTCCCTCAAGTAAGGTACTTGAGATTGAAACGGTTCTACAAATCTGAAAGCTAACGATTGTGCAGCCAAAGGGGAACGTTGTGTGAACGTGTGCGGTAAACAGTACTTAGCGTGAAAGAGATTCAGTAGCAAAAATGACATTTGCAATCCCCTCTGAACCTATCTAACTTCACATACTTGAATGAGTAATGTGTCTTGCCACTTTTAACTCTCTCAGTCAATCTCTTGGGACCAGGTCTGTAAGGAATGAGGGCTTGTATATGTGCAGTCAACACATCATCTGGGGAGAGTGTGTAAGCAACAGGCATTCTTCAGTGCTTTTAATTAATTGTTCTGAAAACTGTTTTTCAATGCATGATCTGTTTTTGTTTCCCAGACTGCTATACAACACGCTAAAAGGGGGTGTGTGGGGGGTGAAGATACCGTGTTTCTATGAAAGTTGCCTGCTAAATTTTCCAAAGTATTTTGTATATGAATGAAGAAATATATGCAATTCTTCCTTCATTCCCATGAAAAAGGAACCTATATAAAAATCCTGACAACTCGATCATATGTCTGGATGTTGACCAGAGAGTAAAATCATTCTGTTTATGACCAAGTTTACCATCTGTCATTAGTGAGTTGATGTATTTGCATTTGCAGAAAAGGTATCCCTCTCCAAACTGCAGAAACATCTAGAGTCTTTTAGCTTTTTGAAACAAGTATTGACTCTTAAGTAGCGAAATGGCATAAGCAGTCCAAAGCATCTCATGTGAGCCCTTGTTCCCAGTGCTGGGACCTTATCTATCTGAATGTGTACAAACTGTGTCTCTACTTGTTTCCCATCATGTCTTCCCAAACATCTCATCCTCTTGTTGCCTAAGTCATCTTCTCTCATTTCCCAGCTTTGCTTGATTCGTCCACCTTGTTGATGGTTGATAAATGGCTTTTCTGATGAATGTGAAACAAGCGTTTTCCTAAAACAGTTTAAAATCTCTGTGTTCAGTTAAAACTTCGTCGTCATGAAGTTCACATTCTGTCCTGTTTCTTGTTTATAGGACACATCCATCTTTAGAGTTTTCCTTAGGCACATGTGAATGCATGTTTTTGAATGCTGGGACAGGTTCTTTTATTATTTGAAATAGTGATTTTATTTGCTAAAACTTAGAATTCTGACCAAAAAAAACGAGGAAAAAATTGGCAAGCACTTTCATGAGTAATCTTCAGTGGTTTTTTTCCTATCTCATTCAGAATACCAGCAGAGACACTGAATGTATTTTAGAGAGCAATAGATAATATTTGTGTTTGGATAGAGGAGTTTATTCTATGATGGAGATGAGATAAAAGATTGACAATGAGACTTGTAGGCTGACTTTCCTTTGATGCAGTGTTGGCTCCCTGTGAATTTTTTGTATTATTCTACTATGCCGATAACTGGATTTTGTGACACTAATTTACAGCTGGGTGTTGATACTGTCCAGTACGTAGTCCAAGACCTGGGCAAAAGCTGAGAATTGGAAGCTAGACCTCAAAGTTCAGTTGAGCAGAAAGAGGATTGGGATCTGCCTCTTTCCAAGGACGTGTATGTAAATGCTGCCAGCAGTGTTTGTAACCTTTGTGTAACCAGAGTGGTTGAAATTTCCTGACGTTTCTGCCTGCCTATAGACTGCCAAATAGCAGCAATGATCTGAAAAAGGTGGTGTTGGTTATGGAGCCAGTGGGGGAGGGGGTTTCTCACCTTTTTGTTGTCTTTCTCTTCCATCCTTGTTTGGCTAAAAGAGCACAACAATTCCTGTATGATACTCAGCTGCTTATTATACATTTCCATAGAAACTCAAGGCTACTATGATGGACCAGTTATCCAAGGCTGTGTCCTGAATCAGCTGGCAGAGTAAAATGGCACAGGACGTATGCAGCAGTCAGCAAACTAACCTGGCTACCATCCCTGTGGATTTCTTTCTATGTATTTCTGTTTGGAGGTTAAAGAATTTGGCTCAGGGACGTCTAAATGGGGGCAACCTGCTGCCCTCAGACAGCAGAGATGCACAAACTACTAATGGCATAAAAAGACCAAGCAACCAGCAGGCTCTTTTCCTTGTCCACCACTTTGGCTCCTTGCTTTTCTTCCTACTAGAATTGGACTGTTGGAGTGCCCTGTATAAAGTTCATCACTTTATTCAGACTTTCAGGGTGAGGGCATATAAGTATCTATCCCTACTCTTTTGATTTTGGGTGAAATTGGACGGCACCTGTTTTCTAGATCTGGATGGGCTGCAATCCAAGTTGATGGAAATGTCATGAACAGCTGATCTTGAAGCAAGGACTGTCAAAACACTCGTGTTTTACAACCGTAAGCCCACTTTTAGCACCAAACAAATAATAAAGTTCTGATATACTGAGCAACAGAAAACCTCCTGTTTTCTTTCTGTTTTGTCTTGAAATTTTGTTGCGAACCGTATCAGATACTGCTGCTTTCAAATTCCAAATGTATGTTCTGGTACCGTCATAAAATCAAGCCTTGACTCTGAACCTCCCCTACACCTGAATCCAGACCTGATTATTGCCTCCTGAGGCTATCTCTAATGAACAAAAATCGTAGGAGGTGGGATATGAAAAAGAGACAAGCTTGCTCTAAAGCGATCTCTAACTAAAGAACATTCTGAAAGAAGTTAAAACCAAAACCTTATAAGGACACATACATATTTTATGAATCTTCTGTATGGCAAGATTTTTGTAAGTCTTGCCATAAGGTACAGATCGGCCAGGTACAGAAACATACAAAGTTTTAATGCTGCGCCCAGCCCTAAATAATTTCAACACAACTTTGTCCTGTATTAGAACCTGCGCTCTCTCCTGCTAAATATTTCCTCAATTTTTGTACATGGCCTCATGGAAAAGTATAGGAAATGCAATGGTGGTGAAGATTTTATAAAAAGTGTTGCTATCCTGTCTGATTTTTATAGGCAGTCTCTTTGGATACTGGGTTGGTGGGCTATCTCTGGTAACAAAGCAAGTTCCTTCTAGCTTTTAATCAGGTTTTAAGCTGAGAGTTTGGCTAAATTTATGGGGCAGAGTATTTTATTGATAGAAGAGCTTGCCAGACCTCTTTGGCAATGCTCTCTTTTCACTTAAAGACCTTGGTGTAAATCTTTTTAACGGTTCAGCTACAAAAAAATTCAAAGACTCTTTCCCCACTTCTTACCATTGCACTATCATCTGTGTAAATCATCTTGCTTACTCATTCTCATAGCTACTTTAGATTGTTAGTCTTAATGACAGGATTGCAGTAAAAGTGGGAAAAAAAAGTATTTTAAACTGTCATTAGTCCATAAAACTTTGATCATTTATAGTAAGTGGGAATTCATCTTGGACTTTTAAGAGAAGTGAGAGGTCAGTCAGACCATCCCTACTCAGTTGTGCACCCATGTGATAAAGCACACCTCAAGGGAAAAATAGGAGGTGGAAATGTAAGTATTAAACGTTCCAAGACTTGGATACAGCTAGTCTTTAAGTTATAAGATATGATACAATAAGTACGGAGGGCTTTTTCCTTGAACCTTTCCTGTACTTTACTTTAGTGTTGCATATTTTAGAGTAAGAGTTATTTTAGTGGCACAAAGTTTGATTGCAGTAAATAATTTCAGAGTTATCATTGTCATCATTCAGCAGTTCCTGAAATGTAAATGCCATGCTTATTGTAGTACTGAAAAAGGACTTTTTGATGTATATTCTGTATTTGCATTTGTTTTTAATAACTGTGACAGTGTGCGGGAAACTCTTCCAGGGTAAATGTGGGTCCAGTGCAGAGATATCTTACAATATCATTAGCATTTTTCTAGTTAAATCTTTAAAAAAGCTTTTAGTGAGACAGAAAGTCTTCTTTGGGACCTTGTGCTATATTAATATGAACTTCAACCACAGCCTCTATGTTTGCTAGGCTTCATTGGTATTGATAAACTGGAATGCATGACCAGACCTTAAAAATACTAAAACCAGGCTTTTGCTGTCGTTTGACAGATTAAGAGTCAGCCACTTGAAATGCCAATACTTGACATATGAATTCTCTTGGAACTTTAAGATGAATTTTGGATTACCTGAAAATATAAATACTGCTGAAGTGTGCAGGTCTCATTCAAAACAATTCAATTCAAAAACTTTGCAGAGTTCAAAGCACTGCCTAAGTATGTAGGAACTTGTCTCTTAAAACAGAGAGAGGTGTATTGTCACCATTAATGAATATAAGTTGTTTTATGTGCGTAAGTAGTGGGCTAGTAGTATGTGTGTTTTCTGGTTCGTTGGGGGTTTTTTTAGTACATGTATTTTATAGCACATCTGAAGATTCATTCCTGCCATTCTATCAAGCATCATTCCAGTTCTCTCAGTGACTTTCCCCTCGCTCTTTCCAGACTTATCCATTTAGACTCTATTTCTATTGAAACTAAGCACAATAAAAACAGATAGTTGTGGTAACAATTTGATTATCCCTTCTAAATGAGTAGAATATAAAAAATACACTGTTATGCCTGCTATGTAGAATAGTCAGGCTGATTTAGGAATACTCTTGCACTTTGCATAGTTGGTGTATTTGTGAAGTGGTGCAGCATGCTACTTTGTTGTTCTAAAATCATGCTTTTGTTTTGCTGTTCCTCTTACATAAAAATCACAAGCTTTAACAGGAGTAACCATCTATGCAAATGGAACAAAA
The DNA here is from genome assembly GCF_000699145.1 of Aptenodytes forsteri. Classification (NCBI taxonomy): domain Eukaryota; kingdom Metazoa; phylum Chordata; class Aves; order Sphenisciformes; family Spheniscidae; genus Aptenodytes; species Aptenodytes forsteri. The sequence continues at coordinate 2,673,627 of NW_008794155.1, read as the reverse complement.
CAGCACATGGACTACCTTCCTTAAACGTGCATACATCTTCTGGGCAAATGCAAAAATTGTTTTGAGCAAAAACTGGACATGGTGTGTACTATGCTGAAGAGGTTTGCCATGTTTTCTCTTTCCCTGGTAATTTATATAAACTCAGGTTGCATAAAAGAAGAGGTAAACACTGAGTAAATATCTTTATTGAATTTCAACCTGGATTATGAATAATGATTTTGAAGTCTTAGAACTCAGCTTACAATATAAGCATTTGAAAAGGGCTTGTTCCTAGCTTGCTTTATTTAGCATCCTTGTGAATAGTTTTTTATTATTGATTTTTGTTGTTGTGTTTTCCTACAAGATTTACTAGATGTACTGGAGGTGTCCTTTGTACAATTTCATTTTCTTTTATTGGTTCCCTTAGGACATCGTTATCCTTTGAATAAGCACAGAAAACTGTTCTCCTTCTCCTGTTTGGATTTCTTCCATACTCTTTTATTTCTATTTGAACAACAAGATTGGTCAGGGAATTCAGAATTAAGACTCCATTTCACATTCTCTTCCTTGCCTGTGTTGCAACTACTATTGTCCGCAGGGTATTTAATAAAATGAGACAGGAATGCATCCTGACAAAACAATAGGGCCACATCTAAGGGGCTGGAATGCACAAGATCACAAATTATGTGAAAATATTCTTAAACTCAAAAGAGCTGATATGAAAAAGTTTGCAGTCAGAATTACTCTATGAGGAGGATGTATATGTCAGAAATAGAATATGATATCCACAAAGTAGGAGAAAACTCTTTTGAAGTTTATTCTTCTTGCAGATCTCTTCTCCTTTTCTGCCCGTCTATCTTCCTGTATAGTCTGACTCCTACTTTCCATTTATTAAGAAAACCCCTTTAAAATGAAGTTATAATCCAGTGGTGCGAGCAATTTAGCTTCAGTCATGGCAAAGAGAACAAAGGGAAGTCTTCTCTCAGCTTGTTTATCCCAAAGGAATGGATGGTTTCTGCTATGGTTTCAGGAAAAAGAGATACTTAAATGACACATTTTCTACTGACCCTAAGATTTCAAGGAATTAAAAAAAAAAAAAAGAAAAGGAGAACACAAAAATCTTTAAATTAAAAAGCTGAGCAAGAAGTTTTCATCCTCATTTTATTTGTTCTCTAAAGCTTTGACTGCTGGAAAGGGAAAAAAAAAATCCAAATTTCAGCTGGAGTAGGAATGAAAGGGAAAAGTGTCAGGCCTTTCAAAAAAACCCCAAAAGCAAGCTGAAAGGCATCCTTTTAGTGCAGGATGTAAGGGATAAATTCTGCCTTAATTGCAAGGATGCAAAAACTCAGAAAACTGCAGAGCTGCTTGAAGTTGATGCATCACATAAAAGCAGAGTCAGACTGTGCTGTCGCAAAGGGTCTTTTCTTTGGTTTTCATTTTATTGCTTTTTAATGTAAACCAGACTTACTGAGATTTAATTGTATGCTGCTAGTCCTGATTTAAGCCATGAACTCTTCATTCTACTAGAAGCACCACAGAAAGATTTAAGTGAGAAGCACTTTTAGTAAAACTATGCCTGTTCCTCTGCTTTGGTATCATGTCAAACCCTTAACATTTATTGCTTTATTATGCATTTATGTTTGAATGAGCAGCTTAGTGAGGCTCCATCTGCTCAGTTCTGGTAGAGTCCAGGAGGATGTGAAGGATTCGGTTACAGTGTTTGAAGAGTAGTAGAGAACTCCAGTACCGTGGCCAACACTCCCTTCCCTCACTTCATAGCTCTGCAGATTAACTGGCATTAACGCAAGCATTCACAGCTGCACCTGGAATATTACAGAAAACATGATGGCTCCGTGTTTGCCTTCATATGCTCATTTGCCTACAAATAGGTGTCGAGTTCTTGTTCTGGTTTTCTTTTTTTTTCTTTTCTATTTTCTCTCTTGAGAAAGTGTACCAGCATGGCTAAAGCTATTTGTGTCAGTGTATGGGACTGTTACTTTTGTTTCCATTTATTTGCATTAAATAAAATCCTTCAAAGTGTTTTCTGAAGATTTACATACTATTGAGGACAGACTAATGAATTTGTAGTTCCCAAGTTATTCCATCCAACCTTTTAAAACATACACAGTGTATTTTCTCTTTTCAAGCCTGAATTTCTTAGATTTATTAGAGAAATCATGCTATCAGACTTTCTTTATTAATGGTGACTGTTGGACCTGTTCAATTTGAGAACATCAAGCTTTACCCTTACTTCAGACTCAGTAACATCCGTTCCTCCACCTCATTGCAGTTAGCTGTCTCATCTCTACTGAAAGCTTGAGCGTAGTCCTCTCGGTGAGTATTCACAGAGACTAACTTGAGTGTCTCAATCTAGAAGCCTAAACCGGGAACATAGCTGTCCTATATGATTTAGAGGCAGGAACTAATAGACAATCTAAATATCATTTTTAGTCACAGGTAGATTAGCTTTAATTTATGCCTGACCACAGTTTATTGCATCCCTGATGCTTATTTCCCTGTTCTCTTACATATTGCTGAAGAATACTTCTGTTCTAAATTTTGCTGCAGATTCTCATTCTGTGTGGTTTTTGATAGTTTTCACCTTTTTCTCCTGGATCTTGAGATCACATTCAATCCTGAAAAGGAAGCAGCTTTCTTTGCTGAATGGTCTCTTTTGTTTTTATTCCCTGTAGCCTCTGCATATTTATAACACCATTCTGGGGTGGTTTTAGCTCAGTGTGAAACTCTTTTTTTACTAGCTTTTAATCTTTACTTGAAACACAAGTGCCAAGTATATTTTGAATTTAAAAAACCTTCTAAACCTAAAAGACGTTTTTGGCCCAGTAACAGCTAGTATTTTCAAAAGGTTAAGCTGCATGGAAAATGTGACAAGATGTACTTACAAAATTAGGGATGAATCCACTCTGTATAAATTCAGTTTTTTGATGTACATTTTAAGTATACCACGTCATGCAATTTTAAGTCAGCCTTCTACATTGGCCTCTACAACTGGCATAGATGACAGGCAGCTGCCAAGTCCAGATCTTGTTTGTGATTCTGCAACCTTTACAGAAATGTCATGGTTGGATATGGTGTTTGGTGGTATTAACACTGATGTTAAATTTCAAAGAACCCTTCTTCCACTGAAAGGAGGCATGAAATAAAGCTCGAAAAAAAGTTCATTTTACCACTTTGGACCAGATCCAGACATAACTGGTGCTGTGATATCTGCCTGAGTCCTCAGCCAGTCTGAAACATTTACTGAGTGTTGTGACCTGCATTACACAAACCCTGCAATATCGGGGTGTCCTGGTTGCTACCGACTCAATGATCCCCTACGTGCTACTTTTCTTCTGTCAGTTTAATTCAGTTCTTCCTGGGTGAGGAGGAACATAGTCCTCCTTCCTCCCTTTGTGCTCCTGAAGGAGATGGCCATCAGGCGGGCTATCCGTGGGGAATCACTGCCCTTGTAAGGCACTGTAGGTACATGAGTGTTGGCTTTAAGGGAGAAACAGGAATTCAAGCAATAGTTACCCGATTTCATCCCTTGGCTGACTTCACTTTGTCTGATAGCATAAGGAGAGCCAGCAAAGTGTAGTTTTGCAGCACGCTGGGACACAATCTAATTTTGGATGGATTCTGTGTACTGCTGCAGGGAGCTACTGAATAGTTGTGCTATCACTAGTTATATTATTGTGCTTGAGGATGTGCTTGGATTCTGTTTAAACAATAATTACATCTGATTTGTAGGGGATGACTGAATGTGTGGAAAGACAGATAAAATAATCAAGGACACAATTATTCACAAAATCAATAGAAATTCTAATAATCTTATAAAGTACCACTTCATTTCTTTCATAAAACTGCTGGGTTGTTCATATTTCATATTTTTCTCATGTACAGGTCAATTCAATTTTAGGTAATTAAATAAACTTTTTCACTCTTATTGGCCTTCGAAGGCTACTGTATATCACCAGTTTATATAAACTACACTTGCACAGCCTATTTTTAACTTTCCATACTTGAACAAAGTGTTTGGCTATTGACCTTTGCAGCCTCACACCTGTGTATGTTACTGAGAAATAGCCAATTTGTTGTTCTAATCTGTTATGTGCTCTACACATTTGATCGGACCTACAACCCAACTAATTTAAGTTAATTTTATTCAAAGATACAGAATTATTCTTGCTGGAAGATTAGGGAGGTTTGTGTTAAGAAATCACAAATTTTTTGCTATGACTCACAAGTGGCTGACAATCTTTAGAGGAAGTATTGCTATTCTAATCTTTTGGGACTTTTTTTAACGTGAAACTTTATTTCAGAATTGTGACACCTCCATCTATATGAAAATCTAAACCAGAGAAGCTCTTAAGTTAAAAATATTAAACCTTCATAGTTTCGCTGCAGTAGAACAGATTAAAATTGATTTTTTGCATGTGCTAATGGCACCTAATTATCAGATACCTGCTGATGTTGTCTTCAGTCACTGAATGTCTAAATGGATTATATAATATATAAATATTTTCAGGTCATCTATTCATCTGCGTATGCATTTCTTTCCACAGGTCTACCTGCCAGATGGAAACAGGCATAAAAATAAAAGCATATAATGTGATTTCTGCATTGTAATTATATATCCAATTATAAAATGCAGACTTATACAAAGATGAACATATACAAATATATGTACATTTTTTAATGAGTTATTAAGCACCAACTTATTTAATGAAATGTTGGGGTATGAAGATGAGCAGAATGCACAGCCCAGCTAAGGCAATAGACTGTAGCACTGCTGTTACTGTCAGTCACAAGTTTAAAATACTCCTGATCATAAGCCTTTCTGTCAGCAGCCTCGAATTAAATTCCACAAAGCTCCTAATTAACACAGAAATGTATGGTAACCTCATGAAATTGGAGGTTTGTTACTGTACAAGGGACTTGCTAAATCTTGTATGAATTTCATTTAGAGATGAATACCTAAAGTAATAGCTGCAAGCTAGTGTCCACATTATTACTATTCACATTCTATTGCATGCATTAAAATTATTTATTTTGCCAGTGTGAAAAACAAAACAAACCCCAACAAAACTGGAGGCATTTTTTCTTTGCTAGATTACTAACAAGTATCCAAGAGCCATCTGCAGAGGGCTCAGGCACCTCAGAATATTGAATACTTCAATTTCTTTTCTGTTACTACATCACAGTGCTCAAGGCCACTTCAGTGCCTATTTGTCACGCTTGTAAGCACCTGAAATCTGATTTTTCTTACTCACCGTGAAGCATACGCAAACACCAATATAGAAAGATCCATAATGGATTTCTAAAGCTTAGTGAACATGACACTTAATCAGTGCCATGAAATTTGTTTTAGCTATACTTTCATTTACAATCAGAACAAGAGATACTATTTTAATTTTCCAAGGTGACACAGAGTTATTAGAAACTGAAACCTATCCTTAAATGTTGAGGCAAACTGAGCTCTGTAGGCTTCATTTCTGCCTAAAATGGGAGCATAATGGAGTACCAATCCTGAAAAAAATTGGGACTTGGACATTATCTGATGTAATATTCCAATTCTGCATAGCAGATTGACTTGTCAGGGATTCACAGGAAAGCTCAAACCATGTACCATATGTCATCAAGTAGCCGCACAGAAGGGTTTTTTGTTATTTTCCCCCCCGTCGGCACTGAGCTCTCCCTTTTTCTTCCAGGCCTGTATGTCACTCAGCTGCTCTGCTGACATTTGGTTGTGGAACAGCAGTTGTCTGTTCAGGGACCCTCTCGGTGGAGATTGCAGAATATGCTGGTTTGAGCTAAGTTACTGAAACGTGTATGTCAATTATATGCCTTTGGACTGTAAAAAGGAACAAATACTGAGCAGAGCATCTTGTTTCCTGACTCCTCCTCTCTGAGACCTGGCTGCATGGCTTGTCCTGTTCAGCAGGGACAGATCATACCTCCCTCAGTATCTTTATGGAAGTAACCTGGTAGCAACCACGTAGAGGACATACACACTGTTGATCACTTCTTAGCTGATGTTCACCCCTATAAGTTATTCTGCATTAGTACGATCATTTTCTCAATTTGGAATACACAAAGATGGCCTCTTGTGTTCCTGCTCATTTCAACGCTGGTCAATTTTAGTGTAGTTCAGGTATCGGTTGGTCTAGAAGTACATACACAGAAGTGTGTTAGGATGTATGTAGATGTCATGTCTTTTGCATTGTCATTTTTAATCAGCATCTGAATACTGGCAATTTTTTCCATAAAACCTCAATTTCATTTTCAAAGACCCAAGTCTTGTTGAAATTCAAATGGATTTGGGTATTGACAGGTAAGTTCTGGCAATTCCTGACTGTACAGTTTTAGAAGCTATAGTCCCAACTGTACGTCCTTTCCTGTGGCAGAGGTTAGTAAGTGGCTAGCAGAGCTGGCAAAAGTAACCGGATCTTTAACCACCACAGCTAACAGTCTAATGTGTCCTTTGAAGCTGTTATTGATCTAGTTTAAGCTATTATATCAGTCCAGTAACAGTGGTACCTCCAAGATTTATCTGTTTTCTGCTGGTACAGACAGTAACTTTCAGCACATGGAGGTGGTGGGCAACAAACTCCAAATCACTGGTGCAGGAATTGCCTTTTACCTTGTCTTTTAACAGCCTTCATCTTCTGCATTACTTAGACTCTTAAGCTGTCTTTTTCTTTTTTTTTTTTTTTATTTTTGGCATCTGTTAAACTACTTATGAAAGAGAACCAGATCTGGAGAGTAATGGAGTGAAATTATTAGTCTTTTGGAACCAGATGATAATTAAGTCACCATGAGAAGATCACTAACTATAAATACTGCCAGTGAAAATAAGGTCGGTAATTCTTATTTACATTATGGCCACTTTTGGAACCCTTTATACTCTTTGGGGCCGTAAGATCTTTAAAGTCCATAATGGAAATGAGAATGGTCCTTTTAAATAGTTTTAATTAAACAGTTTAACCAGCTTAATGAAAACATTTCAAGACTGGTGGTGTTTTCCTAACAGTAGTGATTTGTTAAGGCCTTTTTCCTATGTATTTCCCATCCTGGGGAAAGCTTATATTCACCTATGATTATAGGTGAACACACCAAGATGGCAGTGAGAAATAGTTTCTGCCCAGAAGAGAGTCTGCTCGTTTGTAATACGTTAGTGACAGCTGAAATGTGCCAATCAATGGGTTGTCTCATGTAATGAAGTACACTGCAATGTTACGGCATTTGCTGGAATGTAAAGGCACACCATAACATGCATTTTATTTCTGCTTCATCTCATTACAGATGCTAAAATAAGCAGTAACATGCTTTATGTAGCAGAAAAGTAGTCTTTGATTTTTATCCTGACTAGCTGGATTCAGCTATATTTTGTGCAGTGCAGGAATGTTGTGGGTTGCTTTTGTTGGCTGTTTCTCTTCGGGTCTGTCTTGCTGGTCACTGCTGGTGGTTCAGTGGTCCTGACCTACATTCGGCTAGGTCCAGGGTTGGTGCTTAGCACCTAGCCGGTATAGATACTGAGCATTCCAGAGACTGCTTCTTACATCAGCCAGAAACTCTCACTTAACGCTGTTATATTTCACAGCACCTGTTACTAAAGCCTGTCTTTTCCACTCAGATTTTCTTTGAGCGATGTGGCAAATAAAAATAATCGGTTGCAGTGGTAACAAAACAGCACACAGTAGGACCTTACTACCGTGCAGCCTGGCTCCTGTTTCCCAGGTATATATCTTTAATCAGTTTGTTATACCTCTTATCATGATGTTAAAATTTCTACCATGCATTTCTGATATGCTAGTTACTGTATATCCATGGGTTTAGCATATACTCAGGCTCCAATCACTAGCAGCACCACACGTTCTTTAAATGTTATCCTTGAAAATTTCAGGATCTCCTAACTCCTTTTTATACTACTGCAGGTGTCTTCAGTAGACCTTTATTAGTTAATAAGATACAGATATCCTGTATCACTGTTACTTAGTTTGGCATTCACAATCTCAAGTCCCCCTCCATCATTTCATTTGCACAGACCCTGTAGTTAAGACTATGTATTTCTCTACACACAGCATTCTTTTAAGTCACAATTTTTAACAGATTTTCCACCCAGCCAGACATTTCAGATAGAACTCGGGAAGGTTCTAATAATCGTAGAAAATAGTGCTGAAAGGGGTCTTAATGAAATATGCATCCTGTGTGAGGTTTACTTTTCTTGCAAAGGCTTGTCATGTTTGTGGTATGTGACACCTCAAAAACCATTTTCTGCTTGTCATTCTCCATCATTTGTTTGTGCAGTAGATTATTCCTCTCCATGTGTAGTACTATGTATATTTCTATATTGAAATGCATCTTTTTAAGAACATTTCTCCCTTTAAAGTTCATCTCTAATTCTAATACTACCCTCCAAAGCTATCACCTGTAAATTTAAATCTTAATCCATCATCCAAACAAGTCATTAAAGCCTTTTTACTAATTCAAGCCCAGAATAGACCTGAGAGGTCCTTCTGATAGAAACAGAGCCCTGCCACTGACTGTTTCTATTTTTGGAAATCCGCTTTATAGGCATGTTCAGTTCCTCCTTTCTCCAGGAACCTTTTTCGCTGTCCTGTTGATATGCATACCTGAATGCCCCTCGTTTTCACCTGGAATAATAGATCCTGGCACTGCCCAGAAGTATAGATTTTTCCTGTGAAGTCATTGCATTTTTCAAGTTTTTATTACTATTCTGTTCTACAGTCTTCCTTTCCAGAGAACCATAAGCTCATCATTTCATAGAATCATACGAAAAATTAGATTGAAAAGGACCTTTTGAGTTGTTCAATGCTTCTTCCATTTTCAAAGCAAAGCTGACTTCAAAGTTAGACCAGACTGCTCGGGGCTTTGCCCTGTCAAGTTCTGAAACTCTCCAAGGAGGAGGCTTCCACAGCCTCCCTGGATGACCTGTTCCAGTGCTTAACCATGCTTGTGGCGAGGAACATTTTTCCTTAAGTAAAAAAAAAAAAAAATTACCTTATTGCAACTTGTGATTATTGCTGCTTGTCCTTTCATTGTGCACCTCTCAGAAAAGCCTGGCTCCGCCTTCCCCTTTAGCTGTTGCAAGACTGCTGTTAGATTTCCACCTAGCTTGCTTTCTTGTCTCCATTTTAACTACCCCTCTTCCCGTAGCCTGTCCTATGTGTCCTGTGTCCCAGCCCTCTTACTATCCCGGTGGCTCTCTGCAGTGATTATTGCTGCTGAAGTCACCTCTTACCTTTGATTCTAATCTAAAGGATTAATTTTATTGAGAATATAAAGTGAAATGATCCTCCCACCCCTTATTTTTTACTGTTTGGTAAAGATGTTATCCTCCTCTCATCCTGCATTTTTTCTCCTGATATAGGGTTGGTATTTTAGATAAAAATGAGCTCTGAGAGTTTCTGTTTTCTCTACTTATTTGTCTGGAGACTTCATTACATTTTGCAGCTTTTCATACCAAAGATGTTATTTCCCTAGGAAAACTTAGCTTCACGACACCCTTTCAGGATAGAGCACAGCTGTCTGATCTTATCTGGGCCTGACAGATGCCTACCCTTTCTGCCAAGCACAATTCTCTTCTTTGAAAGAATTACCTTTTTCTGTAAACTTTGCATTTAAAGATGATCTGCATACATATGCTTGGAAAGTGGGGTCTATTTTAATGATGTGAAGGAAAGACAATTGGATGTTAGAGAGAGATGCCGTAACAAGTAGAATTACTTTTATCGCTTACTTATTTCATCACCCATTTCCGTGTAATTGTCTCATTTATATTGGCTTCTCCTTTGGAAGAACCCATAGCAATTTCCAAATGTTTAATTAAACCCTCATGACATTACTTTGATGTGAACGTAGTAAATGAATGAGAGAAGATAAGGCCTTTCTAAAGCAACTGGTATCTTAAGTGTTTTGTTACACAACATTTTATCTAGCACCAAAACAGGGGACGCTTTCTTTGGCGAATCATAGTTCACCTGTATCAGGATGTCAAATACTTGCAAGAGCTAGACTTCTTTTGGGTTTTTGGGATTTTTTGTGTGTGTTTGTGGTTTTTTGTTGTTGTTGTTGTTGTTGTTTTTAACATAAATGATTTATCTCATCTGGCTTCAGAGAGGGTCCACAAAAAGTTCCAGTGACCCAGTGACACAACTGAGGGGTGAGGAAAGAGAAGCTGGAGGAAGGACTGCCTTAAATTGGCCTTCTGCTGGGGAAAATGCATGCATACATACATCCTGATTTTCAATTAGGCATAATTTATGTACCTAATTGTAGCGCAGCAATTCATGAGGACCTTTCCTACTTGCCTAAATTATGATAAATATCTAAATATTCATTAAAACAACAACAAAACCCCCTTTGGTTGCCCAGCTCATGCCCAGTTGTGCCATAGTTCTTGCAGATCTGAGATACCTGCCTCTCGCCAGAGGCTGCTTGGGAGTCTCAAAATAGACACCAAATACGCCTCGTATGCACTCCTGGCAGGAGAATGAGGGAGGGTTACAATGATTAGAGCATTTGTAAGGGTAAATGTTGACCTGGACTTGAACCGGGGTTTCTCTTGGCATCACAGAGAATATCCTCCTCGGTGGGCTACCGGTTACTCTTCTTTATCAATGCCCTCTCTTTCCTCTTCCTCTCCTGAGAAAGCCTGTATTCATTACTGTGCGACTTCAAAAGTGGTATGAATCTTCAAGGTTTCTGAAACTCTGTATTATGTTGTAATAGCTAAAGGATTTCATTTGAAATAAGACACTGGGCTGCCTGGCTATATAAGTATATCCAAATTTTGAAAAAGTTTTTGAAGAAGTATGTTCAGAGCAGCCAGTTCAGTTCTTCTCACTATTAAGTAGTGTTTTTTTTTCTTTAGCTTTCACAAAACTCTACGGTATTTTTTATCCCAGTAATAATTTTCTCTTCCTCCCCCACAATCCCCATGTTGATTCTTTAGAAACCCTTTTCTTCAACCTTCAAAGGATTCCTGGTATAATATATCCCCCAGATCTTTTGCCTTGGCAGTATGCTGTCTGTTTTAGCTAATTTTTTATAAACGCTCTTAGCCTTGTATTATCCACTAGCTCTTACTATCAATCAAAACGTTACTACTCTCTTTTGAAAAGTGGTATTTAGATAGCCATTTTCGGTTTTACATTTTTTTGCGAGATTCTCTCAACATAGTGTCTAGTGTCTCACAGCGCAACAGGCCAAAACACAGAAAACAGCTTTTTTTTTTGTGGAAGGAAGTTGAAGGTCTATTTTGAAAGAATCTAGTAACCAATGGCATCAAAGATTTTTGTGTCTCAAATTTTCAGCGGACTCTAATTTATGCTTAACTTTTTCTGGCTTCTGTGAAATGGCTCATACAGTCTCACATGGAGTATGTATAAAGGGGGAGTATGTGACGATGTAAGATTAAGTACGATAATTAAAGATTTGTTGTTTACTATTTGCCTTTCAGAAGTGGCCACAGAGAATCATTTTGATGACTAGAAGTTTTTTTCAAAGGGTAAATTTGGCAGAGTTTTAATGTAGTCACTTGACTGAGCAGCTTTTCCTCTTGCAGCGATATCCCATTTGCTGCCTTAGGAACCATGAATCCTTCTGGTCATAAACACACAACATCCAAAGAAAATTGCTTATGGGGAAACATGGCACTGACTGCTCATGCTATGGGCTCTTTAGCTTATGTACTGGCTTGTTTAGCCTGATGCTGGAAACTGCTGAACTTCCATTGGCAAATCAACCTCTTCCCTTCTTCTCCCGCTATCCTTCCTCCATCCTTTCCCTCCCTCCAACTCCCCCTGTATTTGGCACTTACGATGTCGTGCAGGCCCTGAGCAGAGGAACCCCCTTGTTCATTTTTCCAAGCTTTTTACCCACTTTCCTTCTCTACTGCCAGTGCACACCAAGGAGAGATGCGTAGCTTGCAGATCAAGCCCTAAAATTTCATGAAAGCACCTAGGACGCATCTTTCATGCTGTATTAGAAATCTGAAGCTCAAAGCCTTGAGCTTTGGTAGTGGGAGTAGATACAGGGGGGAAAAGCAGCTTGTGTGTTGGCTGGGTAGCTCAACTGTAAGTATTAGTGCAGACACTTAGTATGACTTTCTCAGTGCTAAAGAGAGGGAGACCTTACAGGATCAGAATGCTGCCTCCAAAACATAACTGGTCCATGGTTAAGGGTTTAAAAGCTACTGGTCTTATGCAACCATTCTGGCAGCCCTGTAGTATGTACGTACATACATATATATAGTATGCACCTACATACATAGAATCATAGAATCATAGAATAGTTTGGGTTGGAAGAGAACTTTAAAGGTCACCTAGTCCAACCTCCCTGCCGTGGGCAGGGACATCTTCAACTACATCAGGTTGCTCACAGCCCCCTCCAACCTGACCTGGAACGTTTCCAGGGATGGGGCATCCACCACCTCTCGGGGCAACCTGGGCCAGTGTTTTACCACCCTCAGTGTAAAAAATTTCTTCCTTACATCTACTCTGAATTTACCCTCTTTTAGTTTAAAATCATTCCCCCTTGTCCTGTCGCAACAGGCCCTGCTAAAAAGTTTGTCCCCATCTTTCTTATAGGCCCCCTTGAAGTACTGATAGGCTGCAAGAAGGTCTCCCCAAAGCCTTCTCTTCTCCAGGCTGAACAACCCCAACTCTCTCAGCCTTTCTTCATAGCAGAGGTGTTCCATCCCCCTGATCATTTTTGTGACCCTCTTCTGGACC
>NW_008794155.1:2656102-2660147 GCF_000699145.1 Aptenodytes forsteri | reverse complement strand
CTTATACATACATACATACATACATACATACATACATACGCTGCTGAAATCTTGTAGAGATAGGTTTGAAAGAGATAAAGAAAAAGATTGAATACTTGTATCTTAACTGAGATGGCTATAGAAGAGAACTACCACCTTAGTGTTCATAGTTTATTGTTTAAATTAGTAACAAAAATACCGTTTATTTTAGCAAATATAAGCACATTTTGCAAACAAATACAGACTTTTTGTAAAGAAGCAGATTTTCCAATAAGATATGAGAAAGGAAACTTCCATTTTGTAGAACGGAACTGAAAATAGTAGCTAACATATGAAAGTACTTTGACTTACTTTATGATTAATTCATAAATAACCAAGTACTATGTTAAATACTTCTTTAAACTTAACCAGTAAAATCAAACAACATGATTTATTTGTTTTGCTTGGTGCTGTTTTTATACTGTGATGTACCAGGCTAAGTACAATGATTTATTTATACAAAGTACTATGCTTGGAATATTTTAACAATCATTTAATAGGATCTAAGATCAAATGGTGTATATCACCATTTCTGCTTTATTCATGCATCATGTAAATTGAATAGCCAAGTGTCTACAGGAAAACAAAGAAGGGATGGGCATTAGGCATGCCTCTGTTCGTACATACAGCACAGAACACAGTGGTGAGTCTGTGGGAAAAAACAATGTCTTCAGCAGAACAAGAGGGTGCTTGGCACCTCTGGAAAAACGCGCACCGTTCCAATGCCTGACCATCAAGGAAGGTATTCGCTCTTAGACACCCGAGTTTCAAAACTTTGGCTTATAAATATATATTTGTGCATGCCAGGAAGAATGCCTCTCCACCAAGTGATTAAAAAAATAGAACTGATAAGACACACAAACTCATACAGTAAAAATTCAGTAAAATACCTAATGACAAGTGAGCTCTTTATGTGTGAAATCCGAGCACTCAATTCATCTGTGTCTCTAGAAATTAAATTCTTTTTCCCAAGGTTTATAGAAAACCCATTACACAGTAACAGCTCAATCCTGTATCTTTTTCGCTCCTGGGGGTAGGGAAGTTTTACATTATAAATAAACTTCAGCAAAGGTAAGGATCTGTTCCCATTTGTCCCCGTTTAAATACATAGTGTTACATAAGGATAAATGCAGGCTTGGGGTCTGTTCCTCTGAGAAATCACTGTCATAGTTGTTTTGGATAGATATTATCTGTCTATACCATGAATATTTGGGCCACAGTGCTCTGGGGCCTAATTTCTGCCATGATCAATCAGTGTTACTGGAATTCCAATATTATTTAGCAGTTGAAACCCTAGGCATTACACTGAAATCTTCAAGCCCAGCTGAATTCAACAGTTTGTCCTGAGTGAAGAGAGAAGAATGTAATGCTACACTGAGCCACCTTACACAGGAGATACGGCCAAGTCGTAACAGCCTGCTCCTGCTTTTGTCATTGAAAAGCATTTTGTATAAACTTTATACAAAACCAGGGAGACGAAATCCCATTTAAACTAAGAACATCAAATTCCTGTAGAATTGTGCAAATTATTCATGAGAGTTTCAAGTCACGAGCTTTCAGCTAATACTATGGTGCAAAAGTAGACCTCACTTTTTTATACGCATTTCCTTTAATAACTAAGTATAGAGATATCCTATTAAATCCAAATACGCTGCATTTGCCAAGAACTAATCTTAAAACTCTTAAAACTGCAACACCACCACCACATTTTGAAAACCTGAAATAATTAATTTATTGTCTTTCTTAAGAATTGCAAAATTCAGAGCAAACTCAATGCAAAATTTTCCTAAAATTGTTTGAAATTGCATTTTTTTTGCCATTTTAGGGTATCATACTAAATGATACAGCTAAATGAATAGATTTGTATTAACTGCCTGTTAAGCAGGTCAGATGCTTTGGTTTAATGTGTTCATAAGAATGTAGAGCTTAACTGTAAGATCAGCTTTAATTACAAAGTAAATGATTTTTTAAAAGACAAACGCTTTCAAATTCATTTTAAAAAAAGCCAGGAAGACATGTTTGTAGCAATCTATACCCACGCACACATGCCGACACAATACAAAAACGAAAAAGCACTCTGTATAAACTTGAAGGAGTTCCAGCTTCATGAATCAATGCCAAAGCAAAACAAAGATCATAACCTGGCAGCAATTTAAAGTTCCCTATTTAAAAAAAAAAAAAAAAAGATAGAAACCTTGTAAAAACAAAAACCTCTTCTCAATTCAGGAAAAGACGGCATGTAGCTTTTAATAAGTGAATAGACCGACACGATGTGGAATCGCTGGAACTTTGCTTCGGTATTTTTCTTGATTAGGATTTTAAAGGAGACGTTTACGGCAGGTTCTGTAGGTACAACAGATTTTTCCTCATCGTGATAAAGGAAAGGTAGTCAGCACGTGTTGGGGAGGGGAGAAGGAGAACTAAAAATGTGAAGTTGCACGAGCAATATACCAAGATCTTGTTCTTGCTAAGTTCTTCATAATAAATGCCAGAATTTGCTTTGCACTCATTTAGGGGAAGAAGAGAAAATTCTACACAGAAAGTAAAGTGAGCAACGCAGCGCTGCTTCTTCAGTCCTCACGTTTGGCTAAAGCAGCAAGGCTGGCCGGGAGAACTGAACAGATGGCATCAGGGGAGAAAAAAAGAGACAAGTATCCTTCGCAGCACTTCTCAGAGTGGTACGGTTACCAAGCTTTTAAAGAATACAGAGTGCCTCCCAGAGTAACAAGTTAAAGATTAATTAAGGCCTAATTAAATCTATTATAACTATAAAAAACATTGCAAAATTAAACTAGCTATATATTTTTTTAAAAACCACCATTCCTGGGGTTTAAGATTTTAGCCTGCTGCTTCATTAATGTCCAAAACTGAAAACGTAACATGCATATTTGGTTTTTAGACTTACTTCTTAAAAAAAATGTATACAAGTTAATAAACTGAGGGGAGATAAATGACATCAGCGATGTACAGGCACACTTTGGGAATGACCTGGGTGTTGGGTAAACGTAGAGAGCCCTCGGGGAACCCTCCTCACCCCGTGCTTGCCAGACAGATTTAGGAATATCCCGTGCTATTTAAAGGACTGGCATGACTCGCAGCGTTAATAAGGAAAGAGCATCGCTTACGCAGCACTTCTCCACTTTCCTCTCCCGTCCTGGCTACGTCCCGTGTCGATCTGCTGCTGTGCCTACGCGCACAGCGAACCGTGGTGCTTTCACTGGAAGTTTCCCGACTTTCTGTGAACACCTTAAAATAATCTTCCAGCATTGTTCGAACCTCTCGAGCATGTCAGCTGTCGGTATCAGCCCCCCACCCCAAGAATTGGCGTGCAGCTGGAGGAGTGGGCGGCAGTGCTGCGTGCAGCCCAAGCTGGGCTGAAGGCGTACAGCACGACGTGTTCATGACAGGTTCCCCTGACAGGAGACACTGTGTGTTTGGAAGTTCAAGTTTCACCATGTGACACAGGTTTAGGAGACATCAGGGTCGGGGCTTGGCTGCTTAGGTTTAACATTTCTTGCCCTAAAATAGCTGCCGCACCAGGTGCAACTGTCTCAAGAGCATTCAATTTCATTTGCAAAATACCCTGAATGAACCTGTCACAAAGTGAAACAAGGTGCAAAGGCTTAAAAAGTAACTCTTTTAGGACTGCGTTATTTAAATGTAAACATATAGCATGAGCGCGGCGACGTTACCCAGAGCAGTCCGGTCACTGCAAGGTTTGCCCGAGATTCTCAGCCGATTCAGTGCCCACCTAAAGCCGGACCGGACAGCGGTTTCTCTCCTTCTCGGTGCTGTACGAGTGACAAAAAGCACAGGTTAGGAGAAACCACGGACGCCCTTCAACCCTCGGTTGGGACAACCCCACACCCGCGGTGGAGACCGATAACCACCCTCCGCCGAGCAGCGCCCGAAGGGGGATCCTCGGGAGCCGGCCCTTACCCGCTTCCGCTGCTCGCTGAGGCAGAAGGTGCAGATGGGCCGCGGCGCGGCGGCGCCCGGCTGCGGGCAGGGCTGCGGGCAGGGCTGC
>NW_008794155.1:2636545-2655428 GCF_000699145.1 Aptenodytes forsteri | reverse complement strand
ACCCTCCCGGCCGCGGGGGAGCCCCCGCTGGAGCGGGAGCCTCGGGGGCCGGGGGGCTCCCACGGGCAGAGTTCTCCCCCGTCTGCCGGTGTGAACGGCCCTCGTCTCTTCGCAGGGTGTGAAAACTTCTACCATTTTTACCAAGTCTGCACTCCCGTGCGCTGTTGCAGCTGTGCATATGTATATATCCAGGTATATATGTACATATATATTAGTTGGAGTGGGCTAACAGAACAGGCACGGGGGTGGGTTTCATCACTTTTCCCAGCAAACACTAGACATGCATACAAATCCAATTTCTTCTTCTGTTCAGAATGTGTGCCTACCTCAGCCATTTACTTATTAAAAGGTCATCATAAGCACTAGTTGATTACACCTCTTTTCTCCATAAAAATTTGACAGCCTGTCTGCGCTCAGAAACTCGTGAAAGGTCATGGCGCAGGTTTTCTCAAATGAATCATCTCTACCTGATTAAGCAGCCTTGACTGACTGTTTTTTTACAGTCCCAGAAGCTTATTTGTGGTGGTGGCGGTGTCTAAATATTAATCCCTCTTCCCAAATCAGGGCTGGATTAGCAGTCGTATCTCTTTAATCATGGGTGCACGCACTTAGGATGGACAGCTGCTTTGACATATTTGGCTGGGAGTCATGCCCTCTCGAAATACAGCTAGTACCGACAGGCAGGGCCACGTCTATGCACTGCGCTCATCTGCTGGAATGGCGAAGTGCCAGTTTACGCTTGTTGCACCTTCCCTTTGGGCAGAGGTTGTAGGCAAAAACGGACAAGCAGCTCTGTCAGCCAATTGCAACTGTACCATAGCTTGGCGTATTAATGAGCAAAACTTCTTTAATGTGATTTTTATTTATATTACTTGGGGGAGAGAGGGGAAAAGGTTTTTGATTTCCCATCGGACGATGTTTTTGAGATTTTTGTGATTTCCGTAACGAAATATCGATGCAATAAACTTAGCTCCAGGTTGAGGTACTTTGAGAGCAAAGGCTGCAGAAATACGAGGCTGAGTGGGCAGGTGTGTGCCGTGCCATTGATCCAAAGGGGTTCCTTCGGGGTGCAGAGCAGGATGTGGCCCTTCATCATCGGATGCCGGGGAAAGCCATGTTCAAAATCATGCAAGTGATAGTTTTCCCTAGAGTATGTGAATATAACTGTGTCATACTTCCATAGTCTTAAAAGCTCTATCTTCTGTCTGCTTAACCTTTTTATAAAGTCAATGATCTAGAAAGTTCTGAAGTTGAATTTCAATACTTAGAAGTGCTGCTTTTAGTTTCCTGGGAAATGAAGTTCCCAGGTAAGCTTGCACTGTCTTCCATGTGGGTTTCTCCCATTTAGTCACATACAATATTTCTAGAGTGAAATTCTAGCTCAGTTGAAGTCAATGACAAAACTCCCATTGACTTTAACGGAGGCAGGATTTCACCCTCGATATGTTCTGGTAGCTGAGCAGTGTAGGTAATTGTTTGTTTGTCAGACTCAGTCATTTGCTTACCAGTGTTTTCCTGTCTTAGCATTTCAGTTTCTTTGGGAGCTTTTTTATTACTGGAAGTAAAACAAAACCAAACCAAAATGACTCAACAAAAAATCTCCAGCAGTTTCAGAACCCCGAGACAAAACTACTACTGGTATTAACAAAATCAGAATTTATGGCTTAGTGATAAACTTGAAGAATGAGAAAAGGAATAAGCAACACTCGGGAAGATAATGATGCTGTATCTGCAGAGAAAAACAAAATGATTTTCACTGACATTACAGCAATAGCTAATTCAGAGGTTAAGGACAAAGGGGTGGCCAAATGATTCTTGTGCTGTTTCCAAGGCAGTTTGAAAACGCAGAGCAAGAAATTTTTTTTCAGATAAGGAGACTTGTAAAAGGGCCAAAATGCTGGTGACTTCACTTACTGGGTTATTGATTGGGATAACATTTATGCAAGTGCTAGGGGGAGCATATTCCTCAAGGAAGGTGCAGTAATGCAGGATTGCTGGTTTTTTACAGTTTGCTGAATTGCTAATAACAAGCAAGAATGGGGCTGCATGAATGTAAAGCAGATGAGTGGGCAGTATTTTATGTGTAGTGATAAGGTGTTGCCTGAAATTTGCCTTCATGCTACATGGAGAAAGATATCTGATGGCCGTTGTAAGGAAGCATTCAACAATATTCAAAAGACTGGAAATATGAAATATCTGATTGATATAGTTGCAGTCTAGTGGCTGGTATTTCTTTGATTTGCCTTTATTTTTTGAATAACTGTGTTAATAGGAAGTATATAAAAAAAAGAATTTGGAAGAAGAGGATTTGGAAAAGCTATACCTATGAAGAGAGCAAGTTAATTAGAGGATAACAAAAGAAACAAATCTAAATTCGTGGCTCAGAAGGTCTGTGGTCACAGCCAAGAAGCCTTCCAAATGTATTTCCATTAAATAGAAAGTGTAACCCAAAACTGTTTCATTTGTAAAAAAAAAAAGACATTTAGAGACAAAAATGCCTCTAAAAACAGTACTTCAACGTTTACGGCATCATTCTGCGCCTGCAGGTCACGCTGACTTCAGTTAGATTCTCTTGTTTATTCAAGAGCAGAAATGCACCATAATCCTATAGCCAAAAAAATTTTTTTGGATAACAGTGTTCATATTTTTCTGCCTCATACCGTGGTGCTCCTGTTGCCGCATGCCATGTTTTTGGAGGACTATACCCTTTATTGTTTGTGTTCACCGTCAAAGTCATTAAACGTACATAGAAATTTATTTCCTTGTACAGTATTGCACACACGTACGAGGCGGTATGTAAGTGTTGCAGGCAAAAGTAGCACAGGTCTGTAGTACAGAATTCCGAGCCGTGGCAGGCATTCAAACACAGATCAGCCATCCATTCGCATGGGTTCTTCAAGTGGCTACGGGGCTCCCTTCCTCACAGGGGAGGAATGTTGACCAACCCTGAATTTTGGTACTGTTGTGAGCTGTTCTCCCTCGTGAAGAGGCACCAGGCATGCAAGCTGTGCAGGCGTGTGTGGAGTAATCCGCGACGCTCCTGTTTGCAGGTTAATATCCAGGATGCTTCTTATTCAGTGCTACCTGATAAAGCAGGTCCATGAGATATTTCAGTCACATTTGACAGATTCAAGGGAGAGTCCAGAGGGATCTAACAAAGAGAAACAAATAAAGGACTGGCTGGAAATGTCCACACAGTTGAGAATAATACATTTGACAAAACGTTATTCATTACGTGTCTGTCTGTCTGTGACTTTGGCTGGCTGTGACAACTACTTCTGTCCTTCACAACAAACCTGGATGATGGAGTTGTCATTTTTATTGCCGTTCATAATAAATATGACTGCCATACAATACACGTTGATCGAAGAATCTTTTCAATGGCATTTTACCCTATAGAGGTTCTGTAAGAGAATGATTGTAAGGAGAGAAGATTGAGGAGTAGTCAAAATATGGAATGGTACAAGAGAATTTTTTGGAGGAGGAGGACTTGCACAGAGCACATTAAATGAGGCAAGGTTAAACGTGAGGCAGATTTAAGGCTTCATGTGTTTAAGTCATGTCAGGTGGGATGGTGAACCTTCCAGATTTTAATAAATATCCTCTACTGATTTTGAACTAGCAGTCTGCTACCGCAATGCAATTTCCCAGGTAGGGGAGGAGCAGGACCAGCTCTGCCCTGGACTGCTGGTAGTTGATTAATGTGGGATCTAACAAGTCCCTTCTTGATATTCTACCCAGCCAGATTTAGCATGACACTTATCTCTTCACTTGCAGTCTCTTCACTTACAATCTCTGTTCTTCATCTGAATTGATCTGTGCCATGATTCGCCGGTGTGTTAATGAGTTTTCTGTGTGGTGGAGTGCTAGAGGCCTTGTTAAACTCCAGAGACATCCTGCCTACTGCATTTTATTTATACGCCCACTCCGTTACCCTTGACAAAAAGGAGCTGAGTTGTTTACCTTGAGTTTTTGTAAAAAAATTTGTCTTACAGTAATTTTCTCTGCTCTGGCTGCCCATGGAGGCAAATCCGAATATATTATTCACCTGTTATTTCAAAACTGTTTAAACTTGCCAAATCTAAGTGGTGTTTTACACGATTCTGCTGATATTCTCAAAGTTGTTATTAACTGCCTCAGAAGTAATTTTTGATCGTGGTTGCATCCAGCAGAATGGTGACAAGGCATATTCTTTTCTCTGTCAAATTGAAACAATATAAGGACAGTATACCTGCCCTCGGAAACAAAATGTTTTGCAAGCAGTATTTGTGCAGAGACTTTTTTGTTCATTAAAGCTGAAATGCAACCAGAGCACCCCCCGCCTGCCCCCTTATTTCATTGCTTATTAAATCCGTCCTAACCGAGCTTGATTGGTGATTGGGAAGATGTTGTCTGTAACATTCCTCTGTGGTGTGTGGTTTGGGGGCTGAGATCCTTTGCCAACCTGATTGGAAATCCACGTGTTGGTGAGAATCCAGACCTTGGATGAAAGCTGTGGTTGCTCGTGCTTCTTTCTGTAGCTGGCTGGCTGGCTTAGGAAGGGCTCTTCCACTGTTCTGTACTTTGCCATGTGAATCCACGCCTCAAACATACACTGCTGAAGTGTGCCCTGTTTGGTTTTATAGAGAAAAGGGACTTGAAGCGCCATCCAGCAGAGTGTCGTGGACTCTTCAAACTTTTCTTGTGATAAAGTACCAACAGCTCATGCTCTTTCTGTCCACTTCCAGATGCTGTCAGCGTGATGGGCAGTCTGTGTAGTGTCTTACTTACCCCACATTCCTTGTTTTTGCCTTTTCGGAGACTAATGGTTTGCTAGGTGTGTTTCGCAATGTCTTATGATCCAGGCTTATCAGCTTGGATGACTGATGGAGAATCTAGTTTTTCTAGCTTCCCTGGAGTTTTCTAGGTCACTGAGAAGTATAAGAGTAGAACATATATTATTAAATAGGCATAGAATTGTCATACAGACCTGCGTTTGTTTATTTTTTTTAATAAAGGTGGAATGCTACTGTAGAAATGCAACTGAATTTTAGTTATAAAAAATACTCGGCTGCTGTAGTAATGAACATGAACACGAGATGTAGAATCGTCCACTTGTGTGGAACAACTATTGCAAACACTTCAAAATGCTTATTGCCATTTGATTTGTTCCATCTTCCCCTCCCCATGATTGCTAGATCTTGCAAAGAAAGCTTTTTTTTTCATACTTGTAGTTTTACAATATCCTTTTATGAAAAGCAATATACTGCACAAGATTTTGTAGATACTTTAAAGGAGGTATTTTCAACAGTTTCTTTCAAGTGCTTAGAGCTGACAAATACAAAGATATCCAAAAACCCA
Organism: Aptenodytes forsteri; assembly: GCF_000699145.1. Lineage (NCBI taxonomy): Eukaryota > Metazoa > Chordata > Aves > Sphenisciformes > Spheniscidae > Aptenodytes > Aptenodytes forsteri. The sequence goes on along the minus strand of NW_008794155.1, from coordinate 2,650,088 downwards.
TGAAAGAAATATAATTGACTGTATAATTACTGGAGCTTCTGCAATATAACCGCAACTGAAGTTGTTTGTATGGTTTCTTTCCCTCTTCTTAGCTTCTTGAGTGTCCTCCTATAAAGATAACTCAAAATCTGACATTCTTTAGATACTTCACTTTATTCTCCTTAGCACTTCAACTGAACACTTACGCTTCCGTTAACGAAGACATCTGTGATCATGATTCCATAGTTCAAATTAGATTAGAGGACAGATTCAATTTCAGTCACTCAGGTTCAAGTCAGAACTGACTTCATTGTCACCAGTCGAGTTAATCTCTCTCTGCACCAGTGTAGCTGATGGCATAATCAGAATGATAATCAGCTGCTGAACTGTAGGTAAAATTTTAAGGTTGCCTCATAATTGCTCAGTGTTACAAAAGCAGAATACAAGAGTTGGTCCTCACTGGTTAGCAATCCCTTTGGTTCCAAACTGACATCACGGGGAAGCCAGTTTTAAGCTGCTGTTGGAAATACTACACTGATATTAGAGGGGGGCGTGAAGGTAAATTCCTTCATATTCTCAATTTTTGTAAGAGAAGTTGAAGTGGAATATATGTGTGTGTGTTTGTGTGTGAAAACGTAAAGCTATTTCAGTTTGTATTGTAAAGAAGACAGCCAACTTTTCAGTGCCATGTAGAGAAATAGGTGTACTGGAGCCACCTTTCCCAGGGCAGCCTGGCAGACGTGTGAGCTGCTAATGCGTCGTTGCGTGCCCAGGCATGGCCACAGCCAACCAGCAATGTCACGCCGTGCCAGCATTGCCTGGTACCCATCTCCTCTGCTCCAGCATAAGAGGCGGCTGTGGATATGCCGGAACTCTTTTGTGAAATGGCTTCTGTTTACCGGGCACCCTCTGGAAAACACAAGGGCACCCTTATGCAAAAATGTTGTAAAAGATTCAGAACTAAAATTTTGAGACCTACTTAAATCCAGTCCAGCATTTGCAAAAAGCCTGAAAGATTTAGAAGGGATTTAAAGAGGTATTAGCAGGCTGTACCAGTGAAGAGGTGGATGCATAGGCTGTTTGTAGCATCTGGCAAGACATGGTGTTCATCTGATCTTCAGCTGGAGAGGACCTCTGTGGGGCTATTTCAGTTTGAACAAATTAAATCAGCCCTTAGGTATCTCTGAGGTGTTTTAGGATCTCCTTTGCTCCCAGTAGCAGAGTCTGGGAAAGGCAGTTTAGAATAAAATCATCTCATCCCTGACCTTTTACTCAGATTTGAGGCAGTGGGGGTAGGTACTACCTTTATCGTTCTTCAGATAGGGATGTGGAAAGTTTTCTAAAAAGTTCCTTTAGCCAATTTCTAATTAAACCTAAAAGGGAAGGCAGATAATTTCACAAATTGGAAAAAATAAAACAAAACCCAGTGATCTACTTAAAATAGAATTTTCTCTAAAAAACACGTCCTTTAATTGAAAAGAGTGTTTTGGAAGCCTAAATCCACAGCTGTTGGTGAATATGTCTGTTCAGTGGTTCTTTGGAGCTGGAATAATATCATTTAATAAATAATAGGTGAATTATGGCAAACAAAGAGTTTACAGTCTGAAAGCTTAAAAAGGTATTCTGTAATGCCAAACAAACATGGAATGATGCCAGTATTATGCTTTTGGTGTGAATTTTTAGCTCTATCAATGTAGATAGGATCATGTAAAATAAGTTTGACTAAGCTATTTAGATGAGGGCGCTGTGCAGACTGTAACAATCATCTCATGTATACTGCGAGTGTAAGAATGGATTATATTTTTTGTGGTTTTATACCTCTAGAATTTTTTTCTTGATTGTTATATGGTAAGTCTTTTACGTATGTTACAGATTGCACACCAAAGATGAAGCTCAGACACAGAAAACCCTCTACAAAGATTATTTAACCTTTCTTTGGGTGCCTACGGGGATATCACTTGGAAAAGATAAGTCACTCTCATTAAGATTCCTGCTGACAATTGGCAGACCAGGTGGTCCTGCATAACACAAGCGCAGGGTCTCATATCCTGAGTCTTTAAAGATTGTGCAGGTATAAAGAGTGGCTTACCGGTGCTCTGAATTAAACCAAACTGTTTTGTGTTAGTTTAAAGAAGTGCTGTTCGCCTTGTGTTTTCTGACCATGCCCTGCTTTCCCCCTGAAATGTGCCCAATTTACTGTCAGTCTTACAGCACGTTTTGGAGCCTTGTAGATCTCTTCTTTCGTGCTTCTCTTTCTTTTAAAATAACTAGAGCTTCCAAGCTGCCTTACGGGGTCCCAATAGGCTGGAATGACCCACTGTCTAAAACAGTGGACTTCCCTCACAGTGGATGCTGCTGAATCTTTCTTAGAGATATACAACCTTTCCATAATACACAACTGCTGATTAGCGTCACAGTTTCTTCTTTCTCACTTCAGACTGTCGCTAACCGCTCCCTGTCCAAGACTTCTGCTTCACTTTGGGCCAGCACACACTATCATGATGTTTCAAACACTGGTCCAGAACTACTGCCTTGTGTGTGATCTCAGCTTTCACGGAAAAAGTGAAAATGCCGATAATATTGTAATGAAGAAAACTTGAAATCCTGAACTGAGCATACCTGATGGAGAGCTGTCTGAATTCACGATGCACTGAAAGTGTACCTCTGTTACGTGCAAAGTAAGCTCTTCATCTTTATTAAAAAGCCGTCTAGTTGAGTGATTAAAGTTACGGCTTTGCTAAAGTCCTTGCTGATTGGAGATTTTTAAAATTTTTAATCCTTTTGAAATGAATGATATTTAAATTCATTTTATCGCTTTTGCCGATTCTATCTAAACCTCCACTGCAATCATTGCTGTTACTTACATTGATGGGAGAGAAAACAGTAGGCCAACATCTGTGTTTATACAGGTAGAGTACATATAATTTCTTAGTGTGTTTACTGTCAGTTTTTTTTTTTTTCCAGTTGTACTTGCCTGTTCTTTTGGACGTTTTGCTCTCTGTAGTAACCCGCTGCCAAATCTTATAAAACAACATTTCCGTTCGTATTAAGAATACCACCAGAACCTTGTAAAGAGGAATTTTGTTCTTGTATCTGGCATTAAGAGTGTGTCGTTAAAGAAACTGCAGTTTGACATATCCAGCAACTGTACTGAAAATGATTTCTTACAGGAAATAATAGCTTTCTGCTGAAATCATTAAGATTAAATTCTTGACTTGTCCTGGGATCTTTGAAGGTATGGAGAGGCAGGCTTGCATAGTTCTGTGCCTGTTAGGCACATCTGCATGCTGACCTGCCTTCTAGGCAGACCTGAGTAAGTTGCTTGCCTGAAAGGTGCTGTAGAAAGGCTCATAACTCACTTTGCAGGCAGGCAAGAACAGGTACCTGTCTAGGAGCCATCCCCTTGTTGATGACCTGCCTCCAAGGCGGACCTGTCTAGTTATCTTTTCTGTCTTTGAAGCAGCTCCATTCAGAGCTGTGTCCTTAGCAGACTGAACTGCTGCCTGCCTGGGAGGCACTTGGGATGATAAGCTTCCTTGTAGACAATCCCGAGCAATTATTTACCCAAAACATCATCTTTCCGAAAGGGACATTTAGAATGTGAATTTATAAATGATGTTTTTAGTTCTGACTGATCACTGTGTCTGATATTCAGTTAACCTCACATGTATAAGAAATATAACAAACATCCCTCTCCCACATTTAGAAAAATAAAGAAGCCTCTCAAAAAATTCTGCTAATATAGCACAGAGCTCGCACATGCTCGTGCTCGCTTCTGTGGCAGTAATCTAGCTGCCAAACTTGCTGAAGGAAGGGGAAGGAAGGGAGTGGGGAGACTTTTTTTTTAATTCAAAATTGCTGTGTGTGTTGAAGGGGAGGCAGACACTGTATGTTTCAGTGTTCAGTCTTAAAAATTGCATATGATCATTATGGACAGGGAACCAGTTCTCAGTCACTTATACAATATCATAAGTGCCACATGCTCATTTTAAATCAAAGAAATGCTTTATTTTACTTGAACAAAAAAAGCTATTACTAGTTAACAGTAAAATACAATTTAGTTCCTTTTCCTTTCCTAGAGAAATTCAGATTGCAGGTCAGACATTAGACTTCAGAAAAAAGTGGCATATACGTCCTCAAGGCCATAAACCTGCAGCAGTAAAGTCACCTGAAAGGGATAGATCCGATATTAAGTATTTTTATGTTTGGGGCAATATTGCTGTGTAAGTATATCGATGTAATTCTGCAGTAGCTTGGTTGCAGTTAGTGTATAGTCACCCTGGCGGACATGGAACAAGCCCAGAATTAGGCTCTTATTTTAGCTCTGCTTGTGTTTTGTAGCGGAAGCAAGAGTCTTCCTTCAGATATGTTAGTCTTGCATACAGTATGACAAATCCCATGTGTTTGGAAAACATTATATTAACTCAGGAGGTGCAACAGTTAATGGTAGGTATTGCGGTACCTATTGGTCCTACTCTGTCTCTTCCTGTAGTCTGAACCAGTTCGGTAGTGGACTAATATCTCCTGTCACGGATAATTTCTCCCTCTTTCGGTCACCCTCAATCTCTTAGCTGGGGCACTATGCATGAAGAGCACTTAAGGGTGGTACACTTCATCTGAGCACAGGTGTGACCATCCTCAGCCGGAACGCAGGAGCACTTTGGCACAGGACAGACATACGTCCAGGGTGAGCTGTTCCCAACTCGTGGCTGGCCCAGTATGCGTTTGCACTTGCATCGCACGCCTGGTTGCATGGGCTGTGTGATTTCTGCTGCAGAATTCTGCGTGTGGGGTAGGGACTAAGTAGGATTTCCCACCTCTCCTTACAGGCCCTCTGGTGCCTCTGTATGGTAGAAAAAACGTAATTAAAGAAGACAATCTTGTACTTGGAATGGAAAGTGGTGATATGTATATTAGTTGTTTAGTTCTGATCTAAGCCAGTTTCATAGTCTGGAAAGGCTTTTTCTCTCTTTCTGCCCAAATTAATTTCATCCATTGGGTATAAGGAATAGAAATTAGGAGCCTGAAGTCATGCTGTGCTATCCAGAAATACAGGTATGATCCCCTTTATTTTTTTCCTCATCTTTCTTCTCCTCAACCTCTTTCACCCCATCTTTATTCTAGCATATTTTGACTAATGATTATGGTTGAAGAAATTTAAATCTGCTCATGGGTATTTCTCAAGCAGACTAAGTTTGTCAGCTAAATTATTCATTGTGAATTAGCTCCTTGGAGGCAAGGACTATACTTAGTGTGATGGTGACCGGACGGGACCTCTGGGCACTGCTGCAACAGTCAGATGTAGCGTTGACAACATTCACAGTTTCAAATGAGCACAAATGACAAAGTAGATTTCTCCGGCACACATTAGCTGTGTGGAGCTAAAAAGCACGACCTGCTCAGGAGAGGGGAGTTGGGTGCTGACGGAGAGCAAATGCCCAGTTACAAATAAAAAGTTGCAAGTGGTAAAATGTAGTGAAACTGCGTGTAACATTTGGGTGTAGGAGGTTTATTAAAATACTGCCTTAGTGGGAAATAGCTGTGTCCAACCACTTCCCAAGCACGTTATTAATCAGGGTTAATTTCTTGTTCGTAAACCAGACCGAGATTCTTGCAAGTCACCAGATGGCTTGGTGCTGTGTGTCACTGACTGGTGTAGCTTTTGATCTGCAGAACTGAAACCATGCTTGTTTGAATCCATGTTTTACGTTCTGCAAAACCTGGAAATGTTCCTAATAAAATGGTGTGCTGTTACATATGTATCAGCTGATAATACGTGGCAAGTTATTAGTCCAAATATGCTTGAATCATTTTTGAGAAGTGATTGGAATAGCGCATTTTAAAAAACAAAGTATATTGAAGAAAATGTACTAACCTCATGTTTTCATTAGAGACTTTATAAAGATTTTGTTTTTATTGGTGTAGTGTCCTTTCCTAATCTCAGCATTGTGGAGCTTACCAAACATGTTGCAGAAAAATCCTCTGATGCTCATCCATGTGTATTTTGAGAAACAGCAGGCACTAAAGAGAAGACTTTAATGGATATGGACAGAAGAAAAGAGTTACTGAAATCCAGTAACTGTGTTAGAGAACTGAATCTGCAGTAGACATGGGCAAAACCTCTCTGAACCTCTGAACCCTCCAGGCTTTAGTGGGGCTTCTGAACCCTGCAAGCTTTAGTGAATTCAGTAAAGAATAACACAGATCTGAGCTCACCATAATTTTTAGGCTGAGTTTTGTGATGCTGAAGTCCCTGCCAAGCTTTTGCCAATACTGTCTAGGTTCTTCATCTCTACCCTGCATAACAAAACATATCCTCACACAGTATGCCGTGGTCTCCTATATACAATAAGAATGATGAGTGCAATTACCAGCCGGGAGTGAGGTGGAAAATCCTCAGCTTTTCCTCATTTCAGAAGCCTTCACGGGATCGAATCAGACACTAAGGGTATTTTAGAAACTCATGCCAGCTTCTTATGCACAGTGTTTTTTACACCTTGTTCAAGGTTACTTTGTGGGGTGTGAACACCCATTCTGGTGCACTGGGTATAGAGTAAATTGCCTGGAAGCGCTATTTTAGACATGAATGGAGAATATTTACTTCCATCCTTTACTCAGGCCAGACTTTTTCACAGGCATTATGGTTTCAGGGTGAGCTATGACCTGTTTTTCATTTTCTCCTGGCTGTTTCTTTCAAAAGATGGGTCTATCTCTGTGCTCCTTTCCAAATGAAATCCCACTGCTCATCCTGTTTTTAAATCAAATCAGCATTCCACCCCATCTCCTTTTTAGCACCTGAGATGCAGTAATTTAAATGCTTTGGGAAGGAAAACCAGCCACTAAATTTAGTGATAGAGAGAAATGCATTAGAGTAAGCATTAGTCCTACAAAATGCAGAACTCCCGAAGTCTGGTTTCCTATGGTTTTGTGCCTGTTTTGGAGCTCGGTCACGACTGAGCTCTGATTCATGCCGCAGCTTTTTTCTTGACGGGGGTGCAAAGTGCATCATTGCTATCTGAACATTTTTATTGATAAACTGTGTTAGGAATACAGGGCCTTCGAGCCTGCTACCTCTCTGTCGGGCTTGGTTACACCAGCTGAAGGATTAAAAAATTACTGGGTGGACTGCCAGACACAGGCACAGAAGTAGGATGCTTGCATACATTTGTTTCCCTGAAAATTCATGGAAAAAGCCTAATACATCTGATCCCCCCTTAACTGTACGCTTTCAGTAGGCCCTGTTTGTCCCTGGCATCACTTTAAAACTAGAGGTAAGCTTACTTTACCTTCCCTCCATTGGTCTGACTGACATCAGCCGTCAGTCTGTCTTTTATCTACAGAGCCTTTGTCTGTCCTGGGGCCTTGAAACTGCTCCCAGTTGGCTTCTCCATCTTCAGCAGGTACTTGGTTTTGGACATGCGGCAGCCTGCTCTCTGCTGCATTTTTTCTTTAAGAGTGAATGCATCGTGGTGCGACGCGTGGGTCCATTCTTCCTGCCTCTGTGCGTGTTAGCTTTGGCTGGATTTTAAGCCCACAGCTCACAAAAACCCCACAGCACAATAGCAGGCAAACAAACCAAGATATATTTTTCTGCAAAATAATTAAAGTCTTCCCCACTTTTAACACAGCAGGTAAGGAACCCATTTTCCACTTACGTGCACTGAGTGCGTCTCTCACAATTACAGCATCTCCGCTGCCTCTGTGCGTGTTAGCTTTGGCTGGATTTTAAGCCCACAGCTCACAAAAACCCCACAGCACAATAGCAGGCAAACAAACCAAGATATATTTTTCTGCAAAATAATTAAAGTCTTCCCCACTTTTAACACAGCAGGTAAGGAACCCATTTTCCACTTACGTGCACTGAGTGCGTCTCTCACAATTACAGCATCTCCGAATTACAGGCTGTTTTCTCTTGGTGCACATCCAGGAGTGCACCTTGCCCAAAGGCAAGATGGTAGCTTTTGCTCACTCTGAGTTTACTTGTAGATTGGAGAGTGCAAGAAAAAATGTGCTACCAGCGTGGCCAGCAGCTAAATGTCAAATTTGGCTCTAAGACAATACTACTTAAACTATTTCTCTAAGTAAGCGCTCCTTACACAAGGAGGGATTGAAGGATCAGACTCATAGCATTGTAAAATCACTCTCTCAGGAATTTTCAGAACTGCCTAGAACATTTTGAATCTAATTCTCCAAACCTTCAGGCAGCTTTGAATATCTCAGCTCTAATATATTGAAACAACAGACACTGATTAAAAAAAAAAAAGAGAGGGCGATACTCTGTTATATCTAGGCAATTCCCGGCAGGGTTGACACAATAACTGCGGGCCGTGCTGCCGACTTCTGTCAGCGCTTCTGTGTCGATCAGGGTTGCACAGAGATGTGACTCAACGGGCACCCTTGTGCCCACAGAAGCCCAGCATATCTGCATCTGCCACAAAAAACGCGCTTTACTGTTATAATGCATTTTTTGGTGGCAGGTGTTACCGCTACATCAGCTGACAGCTCACCTTTCCCTGTCAAAACTGCCTCTGTGCTGGGACTGCTTTCTTCAGTGGGCTGCTGAGGGGCAAATCTCTCAGTACAGAGGCAGCCTCGGAGGCAGCGTAACTCAGAATTTCATTCTGATCTCTGCATTAGATGTATTTTTAAAGGTCTTTTATCTGGCTTGGTCAGATATATTTCCTTAGGAAAATTCTTATCGTTTCCAAAGGTAGAGCGACTTGCTTTTTAACTGGTCTCTGCGTGCACAGGCAGACGATGTCCGTCGGCGGTGGCGTTCCTGGGGACGGCGAGGCCGAGGTGGCGGAGGCTGGAGCGTGTTTGCATCCCGGACCGTCGGCCTGGCTGGCCGCGCTGCCTCCCGGCACACGCTCCACGAGATGGCAGTGCGTTCCTGCTCTTAAAAACAGCTTTAACTTTATTTTAACCTTGTTCTAAGTTAAGTATTTTATCAGAAGAATTTCTTCCGAACAAAGATTGTATTTTCCCTCAAAAAACTGAACGGGGAAGATTGTTTTTATTGTCTTTTTAAAAATACAGGAGCTGTAAAAAAGCTGGAGTAAACTTCAGGGTTTAAAGTGGCAACTTTAAGGGATCTTTGTCTTAGTGCATCACCCAGTTCGCCACCTCAGGTCTCCCCACAGCTGCAAATCTTGCAGTTGTGCGAGGGGACTGCTGCAGAAATTGCATGCAAGCATCAGAAGCTGGTCACCTGATTATATGCCAAATTCGCATTTTTGTAATTGCGATGAGTCATTTCTTTTTTGAAGAAATGTTTTTCACCTAACATCTTTTCCTGTTTCTTTTTTTTTTTTTTAATTCCGAGATCTCCAAGGGGTACAGTCAAGCCACTGATGGAGAGCAGGGAGGTGGGGGTGGTGGGGCGGGATAAAGGAGTGAATTTTTCTCTTGTGCTATCAGCTGAAGAACACCTTGGAATGTTTGCAATTAGATTATTGTATAAATATTGTATTACAAGACTATAAACACTAAAAAAAATCACTTTGTAAATACTTGTTTGTAAGAATCGTACTTTTAATTCCTTCAGCTGAGAGCCTCTGAGGATAATACAGGAATAAATTTAGTGTAACTAGGATAAACTACATATGCCATCAGTTTTCTCCAGTAGTTAATATTACATTTAAACTGATAATGATGGAAATGATTTTTGAATAGCTTGCTATCTGAGATACTTATAATTTTAAAAATTACATTTTAATGTAATCTCTGCTGCCTTATATGAGCTTACATTATGCATGTTGTTATAACAAGAAAAATGAAAGAGGAGAAAAAAATCCTTGAAAACAATTTCTATAAGGTCGACAGGTAGGTAAAAATCTTAATTTACATTGCAGACATTGCTTGGGACTCAGAAGGGAATAAATACATAAAGACAGCCTGTTCCAGTCCTTACAGTGCACCGTAGTATTGTCAAGAGCTGTGAAAGCTGCGACTCCTGCCCTTTTAGGCATTGGTGGTGTAGTTCTGTACACAACCGAGTAGGAAATGCTTCTTTATTTCCAAAATGAATTCCAGTCAGAGGTGGGCTAAAAGCACCATTCATTTAGATTAAAGATCCTCAAACTATCATGTTTGCAACCATTTGTCACAGTTTAAGTAGCAGTGCATAAATGTCGTGCTGTTGGTATACAATTTAATCTCTGCTGACAACAGCTCCATTTCTAAAGTTTCCTCAGCATCTTTTTTTAATGGTTTACATTTCTTATAAACAACCTCTGCTGCTTATGCAGGAGTGGGACGGCTCTGTAGGTTACCAGGCCTGAATCTCCTCCACATGGGGAAAAAATGGTAAAGCATCAAGGGCAGTGTATGTGGGAGCACCGGTCAAATGGCGTTTGCATCTGATGGCATGTGCATCTAGCTAAATGTGTGGGTTTCCATTCTGCAGGAACATTTCATGTTTTTTGTTGTTTCGGGTCAGAACAAATTGGGTAGGTTTTGTTTTGGTGACTCTTCTGGTCTTCACCTTGTCCTTGCTCCCTCTCCTGTTACTTCCACTGTCCAAACCAGGGGAAAGAGAACTCATGTGACAAGAGTTTGTTTTTTCTCCATGATCTTTGGAATTATTCTGTTAAAAAATATGGGCAATGATTATGATTTTATCAAGCACAGATGCTTAACTTCTAGTGGATGTCACTCTTACTGTACTGTTGGCAGAATGTTTATAGCTATAGGCCTTTACTTGCATTAAAGCATTGGCCCAGAGAGAATAGGTTATAAATCCTAGTGTCTCTTTCCAGTGATAATGTCCTTTATAGTCCTCCTTGCTTTGTCTTCTGATTCTATCTGTGCTTGAGACTATGCCCAACCTGGAGCAGGTGGAGGAAAAAATGGTGAATTACATGCCGTTAAGAAACTTTGCCGAGCTGTTTCATTGCAACTAGTCGGAGTTTTAAGGAAATTTGTCTCAAATAGAGAAAATAAAGGTGTTGCTACATGGAAGACTACACTGATAGTCAGAAAGGTAAGTTGCAGAAGCCTCATTGCTTCATACTACCAAACAGAGATCTGACCAAAAAGATGGTTACAGTCTAAGCGCATTTTTCCTAACCTAAAGTGAGAAGAGGGTACGTCTGAGGTCAGGATATCCTGAAGGAACTGGAGGTCTGTTTTAGTGGGATACTTTTGATACAGCTGAACACGGCTCCTGAAGACCAGGGTTAATGTGCTTCTTATAAAGTTACTGATGAGAATGGTTTGTAGCAGCGCTTCAGAAAAACTTTCCAGTCGGTGCTGCCAGGCTTTTCTAGATATCATCCACAGCTTTTAAAATACCTGCAATTGTTCTTGGTAGAAAAAAAAGCAGATATGCTTGAGTAACCATTATACCCACAGAGGAAAAGTTTCAAGCGTATGGAAACAGAATCCGTCCCAGCTGACACATGTAAGCTGTGTCAGTGCTAAAAAACATTATAGCCTCCTGAGTCTGCAGGAAAGGTGCCATCTCTTGAGCAAAAATCAGTTTAGCTGAAAGATGCTGGGAATAAGTAGTGGCATCGGGTTCAGATAAAGGAACAGGACTGATAGAAAGTACAGGTTGAGAGTGGAGTTTGATGGTGGGAACTAGGAACCAGGCAGCAAGAAAGAGCAAAGAGATCAGGGGTTATTATATGCAAATACCTTATCCAAAATGCTATAAACTTTAATTTCCAGGAGCAAATATTATATGAAAGTCTTGATAATGGAAAGCCAGTGCTACTTCTGAATTCAGCTTGCAGCCTTCTAAAATACGCTTCATGGAAGATAGCTGTCCATCTTGTCGGATTGTAAGAAGTCTGTGCTTTACACTGGTGGTTTCCATCCTTTCTGGCTCATTTGGCTATTCAGTTTACTTTGCAGCACTGGTTTTCACGGTATTGCGATGCTTTTACTGCACCGCAGCACTGGTTTTCACGGTATTGCGATGCACTGTCACTGCCACATGACCAGAAATGTCTCAACACCCGTTGCATAAACAGTGTTTCTCTGTTCTCCCTTCTCCATTTTCATCGTAGATCTTCTTTCCCTGGCACCAAAGTAAGTCCTCTTTGCCCTTTGCCTTTGTGCAGCTGACAGCCACGCTGGCCCATTTCCCCGCCCCAGCCTTCTGGGCAAGCTCTCACCACCTCCTCCTCAGCCCCGCCAGCGCTGGGCCAAGTCCTCTTCCACCTCGCACAATGTGCAAACATGTCTTGTGATCCCCTTTGCCTTTCTGATCCCCTTTGCCAGTCAGCCATCCTTTCCCCACGCCTGAGCAGGGCTAGCACCCTACTTCACAGGTCATTTCATGTGGAGGAGAAGTCATCGAGAGAAGAGACAGATCCTGGTGGCAGGGAAAAGGCTAGATTAAATGTTTAATGGACCATTTTTCATCCAAAGGGAACCTCTGGACCAAATACGTTGAGAACCCCTGTTCTCCACTTTCTCATACAATGCTGATACAGTAACCCTACCTTAGCTCTTTTTTTTTTTTCCCCTGCTCTTCTTTAACCACTGCCAGGTTGTAGTCACAGTGATTTTACATGGTATTTTAACTGACACACTTTTTTCCCAGTTATCTTTTCCTCCTGTGAATGAAGTCAAGATCCTAGAATCCTCTCTCCGTAAAGGGTTTGGGAGCAAGTGAGAAGAGCTGAAATTTTGAACACACAGTAAACAGATTGTGAATTTCGAGCAAATCTTGTTTTCCCTTCAAAAACCTACCCTTTTTTAAATTTGAAACTTTTATTTCTTCAAGGTCGCTTCAGATTTAATTTACCAATATGATATATGCGAAGAGTTAATTTAATAAGCTAATACGGCATTTTTTAAAATTGCCTAACAGATACATTGTAAGTATGATCACATCTCTCTGAAATGAAAATCAAGACCACTCAATGTCCTTTTGTCAAACTGATTGTATCTAATTAAAAAAGAAAGAAATCCCAGCAATGCAGCTTTTCTTCCCATTAACATGCACTGCACAGGTTACTACCTAATTTAATACAGGATGTTGCCTTGCATTTCTCCATCCCTGATGAAACCGCTCTGTTTAGTTGAAGCTAAGGGAAATTCTGAGTTAGAAAAAGAAACAGCAATCCCCACCCTAATACACAATGATATATAATTTGACTATTTATTTCCTTTTCTTAATAAGCGTATCCAACTATGGAAGCAGATGTACTAGCCCTTGGCCTCATACCACTGCTAGCTTGACACTCTGATTTCTTGGTAAATAGATAAACATGCCTATAAGATTAAGTGACAAATTCACATCAGCACCCAAAGCTCTTGAATCAATACTACTAATCCATTAAAGATTACAACAAAGAATCTTAAGTTTCTGTCCCTTCATTCTGGTATTAAATGTGAACTGAAAAATAATGGAATAAAATCTTTCTAAAATTAAATGAAACAAGAAAATTACCCTTTGCACATTTTAAAGATAAAGAACCCTGGACATCTGCTGGCCTGGACAGACTGCCTTCGAAAGCAATTTAAGTATAACAAAGTAATTCAAATTGACAAAGGAACGGCGGCTGTTTAAAAATTAAATGTAACCGGGGCGGCCCCAGACCAAATCCAA
>NW_008794155.1:2604562-2636189 GCF_000699145.1 Aptenodytes forsteri | reverse complement strand
ACGGCGGCTGAATAAAATGAAAATGTAACCGGGGCAGCCACAGAGCCAGATCCAAAATCCCATCTATCTCCTGAATCTGACAACAGTTAATTTGACCAAATGGCAACTGCACCTGAAGGAGAGGGGGCAACAGCTGAATTAAAGCCAAGGCAAGGGCCTCTTGAGAACTTAGTGTAGGATTCAAAGTTCATTGAAGTTGGTGGGAATTTTTCTACTGACTTCAGTTGCCCAAATCTGGCCTTCGTTGCTTTGAATAAATGAGAGCTTATGGTTCAGTGTATCCTCTTTCCCTGTGGACAGAGCCGCCGTGAGAAGCTCCGTCAGAGTGACTGAATTACAAGCTGACAGGACTTTGCTGTAATGTATTTAAAATTATTTACATGCATGAGAGTATGCTTGGAGAGTCAGGTTCTGCGGTGATGAAATTGGAAAGGATGCTTACTAACGTAATGCTAAGGTGACCCAAGTAAGTGTCCCCTACTATCTGTGACCTGTTAAATAGTTTTGAAAACCCACCTGACTATTGAAAGAGGTTTGCTTACTGCTTTTGATTCACTTGCCTCTGATTTCCTTTTGTGTCCTCATTTTTATTTTCCCACTCTCCTCTGCCATAGTCTTTTGCTTGTTATAATTGAAAACTGGTAAGAGAAATGTAACTTTCTATAAACATTCTCCGTGAAATAACGTTTAAAACTGTAGTACTCGATGAGCCTTTGAGCCGACTACTGGGGTTGTTGGATCAAGGTCATCATGAGTTGGTACATTTGCTTACTACAATATATAGGAGTCTAATGGCAGCTGCAATCATTTACTTTCACTCCCTGGCTCTTTGAGAGTTACTTGCTTGGTTACATGAGGTGTCAACAGTAATGCAGACGGGGATGAACCCTGGAGAAATTAACGTAAATGGTGTCAACGTGCTGTCTTCTGATGTAGTGCCAGTTTCTTTAGAATTTCATTTTATTGCTATCAATATTTTCTTCTGATCATCACTACTGCGACATAATTTCAACACTGAAAATTAATTTCATCTAAATGTACTGCCCTGTTCAATCAGCGATGGAGGGTTCATCCAATCACTTCCTCCTCCCCGCTTTTTCCCACCTGCTATGCTATCTGCTGTTTACAGCTCGTTCTCTGGACTTTCACGTCCCCAACATTTGAGAAAGACGGAAAAATGCCATGGTATTTCATTTAGTCCATGCTAACTCCATTCCCTTGGCTTGCGAGAAAGTGAAAATTACTTTGTAAGAGAAGACTTGGCTAACATAGGAGAAAATATCACTAAATACTGAATCTGAAAATCGAAGTGTAGACAAGGTGCTGTTCAAAACTATTAAAGTCATCCCTCTGATGATCTTTAGGCATGTCGTTTCATGACCGGTAGCTCTTGAACACTGCTGTCTGTCTTGCGTTTTTGTTGCTGTCCTTTTTCACCTCTCTGTTGAACATTTACAATACAGTGACAGGTTTCTGTGGTAGAGAGAATGGCACTTTTATAGGGTTGCTATGGGAAGTTACAGTAGGGTGAGCATCACAGGGGAAGGATGAGATTGATGTCTTCTCTTAAAAGATACATTTTAATCTAGTTTCTGAGAGGAATTCTGTATCCTGGAGGGGGAGGGAGAAGAAGAGAGCTCAGGAGGGGCAATAAAGTTCATAGCTTCCAGCTATGGGAGCAGGAGGGATGGAAACGGCCCTGGTCTGAATGCAGGGGCTGTGCAGTTACCGGGATTTGCTTGCGTCCCTTGCCTGGGAGCAGGCATGCCTTCAAGGTCTTCACTGTCTCTGCCCAGTACACCCATTCCTCTGTCTCTGAATTGTTTTGCATGATTATAGTGTCTGGCTCTTTGGAGTGAGCTCCACTATGTGAAGTGAAATACGTAGGAGGGAGATAGGGGAACAGAGAAGAAGAAAAAAAAAAACAGGCAAGAAATGTAAAATAAGGGGCTAAAAAAGTGCACTCCAGAAATACTTGAACAGAGTGGTCATATTTATATCGATGAGTTGCAGCTGCAGAGTCCTAACAGGAGCAGCAGAGCTGTCTTCCCGAGAAAGAGCAGGAGGAGATCCGAAGACACTGATCTGGTAGAAGACTGGACTGTTGTAACCCGGTGGAGAGAGGACTAAGCAGCTGCCACAGGCTGCTAGAGGTTGATTGAGAGCCAAGGGCTGGGACATCTGTAACGAGGTACCCGAGAGAGCAGTGGACATCAAGGTTAAATCACATCTACCTGGAGGCTGAAGGTGATGCCAAGCAGTAACAGTACATGCCTTGGTCTCTGCTATTTTAAGTCCATTCGTCTGAGTGCTGTATACCTTTTGACAAAATAAATCATACTTTGTTTTGAAGAATTTGTTTTCTGCATCACGGCATTTTCGTAGTGCCTCTCGTCTTCCACAAGAAAAATTCTGTTGGAGTCAAGTCTGGCAGGCTGCAGCAGCGATTATCAGCCAAGGGGATATGATTTAGAGACCTATATCAGAGGGGTCCTGGGATCCCATGTCAAACAGAAACAGCTTCAGGCAGGCAGCTGAGAGAGATGCAGTCAAGGGTCTGTCTGAGAATCTGAGAAGGGGCAGGTGCCTGCTGCTACAAGTACAGGAATTTCCTCCCTCCTGTTGATACCTAGCAGAACAGGGAACATTCATCTGTGTTATCATTAGTTATCATCACTTCATCAGAAAGATGATTTTGGCACCTAAAATGGGATGTAGGGAGAGCTGGAAGTCTGTCTTCAAGAAATTCAATGCCCAGATATCTATCTGCAAACCCTGCGAGATGTCTAAATCCATTTGGATTCTGTGCTTTGGATGGCAGCTGCTGTGTCTTCTTCGGCTGGACATACTCTGCAGACTTTCGTTGTGCATGGTAGATGCTCAGACAAATGTTACCCACCAAGGGAACATCACACCTTTTCTACAGATTTTTCAACCTGAAAGATAGATTCTGTATTTTTTACTTTTCGTTTCTAGAAGGAGTGGTAACAGTTCTGATTATTTCTCAGTGATAATGATACTTAGGCCACTGTTTGCTGATAGACTAGAGATAACCAAGAAAATGGAGATGGTAAATACGTGTATCATATGTTGTTGCCTTTCATATGTTTCTTGCCTATGTGAGCAGGTGACTTTAACATTATGGGTTTGAGCATTTCTCTGCCTGGATTGACTCATGACAAGGGCAGTCGTTATGTTCCCTCCAGAGAGATTTACTTCTATATCAATTTAATTACGTCCAAGAACCCTTTAAATTTCCTATGTGTTGTAGGGGATTTTCTACATTCTAGTCTGAATTCCACCCAGTAACGTTAAATTAGTCTAATTTACATACAACTGACCTTGCCTGAACCTATACTAATATTAAAAAAAAAAAAAAAGCAGCTCAGAGTACAAAGTCAAGCAACTCAAGCACTTACTTAGAAGTCCCGGGATCAAAGTCACCTATGAAACTTTAAATCACCCCTTCCCCAGCTCCAGGTGACCTTTGCTTTGTGCAGCGTACAGAGTTCCTACTGAGTAAGTAGCGGGTCAGTATTTCTTCTAGTCATTGTTCTGTTTACTGAGTGCTACTGAAACCTTGCATCAACAAAGAAAAAAAATAGTCTCCTAGTGCTTTTGCGTGGTGCTTTCAGTGCTGTGTCTTGCTGATTTCCAATCGGCTGTGAATTAATTAGCGTGGCACCCCAGCAAGGTGAGGCAGTGTTGGCCCCTGTGTGAGTATGAACTAGGGCATAGATTAGAAGTGATCGCTAATATTGGAAATCCGGTTTGATATGACTAGGATCTAGTTTTGCAAAGTAGTGTGTCTCCTGTAGCATGTTAGATGTTCAAACTGCACTTTCTGTTGGTCTCAGTTACAGACGTGAGTGTTCGGCTGGTCTGCAAATCAAACCCCAGGTGTCTACACTTGAATTCACGACCTTATCTTCTGAATGAGGTGGAACTCTTGTCTTTAAAATTTAATATGATGACGTACATAGAAGTCATACCAGAAGCTGTATGTCTAAGGGAGCCAAACTAAACTTCTATGTGCAGTTCTCACTTTGCCTTTTTTATTTTTGGAGTACTTGATTTTTACAACCCTAACAATTTCTTTTCACATAGTTTTTTGTAATAGAATTCTCAAAGGTATTTATATATATCCATATGTGTGTGTGTGTAAAGTATAAAATATACAAAATATATACATAAAACATTATATATATGCATACATATAAGACATATATATACGTAATTCCACTCCTCTGCATCCCAGTCCAGATTGGCTTTGACCTTTTTCCCCTGGACAGTGTGGAAACACTAATTGTAGAGAGGAGGCGACCTGACTGCTTTCCATCCAACTGTGCGATGCTCGAGTATTTGTCTTCTCAAAGGAACACAGAGTTCTTACTGCATTGATGGCTCAGGATTTGCTCAAGAGTGGTCAAGATACGCTGTGGATCAGACACATGCAAAGTCCACTCAGACTGAAGGAGCTCTGAGGCTATAAGGCATAGAGCTGAGAAATAAGCTATGAAATTCTAGTGGGTTTCTAACTGAGCAAATATTTTCAGAGACTGAAAATGTGGCCAGATTTGAATAGTTTAATGTGATGGCAACAGGATTTTCCTTCTGTGCAATTTGTCTCTCTGCTAAAAATTCAGGTCTCTGCTTCCGAGCATGAAAGTACTAGAAAAGACTGTCCAAATGTTAACATGCACGAAGCATATGTTCACCAGACCTCATTCCAAAAAAATGGCTCAGCTGCTTTACTCAAGACAAAAAAAAATCAACAAACATCCAAAATTAAATGTCCCATTTGGAAAATTTCAGTTGTTACACTGAGAGAGATTTATTTGCAAGGAAAAACTGGACCTTGAATAGAACGTGCTAAATATGCTTAACTACAGGCATCAGTAGTTATGAAGCCAACTTAAAGACCTTCCTCTGGGTCAGACAGATACAAATTTTTTTCGGTCATATTTGAATACTCCAGTAACATGCAAAAATTGCAGATGTGCCAGATTTCCTCCTACTTTTTTCAGCAAATAAAAGACTTCCAGTTATCTGTCCTGTAAGCTTCTGAGACATTCTATTTCTTCTTGAATTTAGCTTGGCTTAAAACTTCTCAGCCCAGCAGTCAATAGTGCCAGAAGATAGTCTGGAGTTCTTACTGGTGTGCTGTTCTTACTGGTTCTTCAGAATTCTGCTGGCCTCAGACTGGTCAGGCCACCGTTTTCACCCTTAGCTTCTCCAAACGTTTCTTAAACATGGCTGTGTTGAAAGTGTGACCTTCTCTTTGCCTTTTTCCTCTGATCTCGCACAACTCGCATACCTACATCTCCAGAGAAAAGTATAAATTAACGTTAATTAATTTTATTAGTTTTACATTCTCCCCCTATGTCACTTTTTGGGGGTTTCTTCCCTTTTAATTGGGAATGTGGTGTAAAGGGCTAATTCTGAAGAGTCTTGGATTTCCCAGTTCTCTCTTATTTCAGGGAGAGTATAACACTTTGCAGAACCTTCACTCAGGTCTGGATTCAGCCATTTGATTACTGAATATTCTTCAAAAGATAACTGTAGAAATCTCATTACTTCAAACTCTTTTGAATGAGGCAGTAGGAAATATGCCACATGAAGCAATCGTGCGTTATTATTTAAATGGCCTAAGATAGATCCTCTTTTTCTTTAATAGCATCTTTGACCTCCCTTCTTCCTGTAGTCAAGCCACAAAAAAATTACATTTTGTAGCATACATTTGTACATGGTTATTTCTTTTCCAAGTGAAAACCACTTTACTCCTCTTTGTTACATCCTGCAAAACTGAGATTGCTTAATGGAACCAGAAAAGAAAGATTTTTTTTTTTTCTTTTTATTATGATCAAACTTAAGCAATTTTAGATAGTCATTTGTGGTCTGTGAATGCAGGGAACTAAATCCAGACTGACTGCCAGAAGCAACAATTACAGTTCTTTTTTTCCTAAGTGAATTCTTTGATGATAGGTTCAAATTCAGAATCTTAGGTACTCAGTCTCCAAAATTCAGATACTTGGGATATTAAAATGAAAAACATATATAAATATTACAAGGATATTTATGATGTTCATGCCAGCTGAATAGTGGGACGTGCTATATAGTTGAATTCCTTCCCTTAGAAAAATAAGAAAACAGTAGAGCTAGGATTTTTAACTTTGTTCATTTTTTTTTTTTCCCCACGCTGAAATTGGTGAATGGTAAGCATTTCCCTTTTAGAGGAAAGAATCTCAATTTTTATCATTTTGGTAGATTTTTGAAAAATTATGTGTGAATGAAAAATTTCCCACTGCGTTGGAAAATATTTCTGCAAGCTTATCCATACTGGCTGTTTCCACCTTCACTAGGTACAAAATAATTAGTCCATAGAAAAATTAACCCGGGAGTTTTTTTAAAACTAGATGATTGGTGTTTGGCAGCAAACAGAAAATTAAACTTCAGTTAACTCATGGAAAGCTACTGTATGCGTAACAGAGATTAGAGGGAATACTGGTATGTGTATAGCATAACTGAATGGTGTTTTTCAGCTGATTTGTAATGGAAGACTGCAGTGTGTAAACACCGAAGGCTGATATAAATGCACTCTGTGTTACCAGTATAAAGAACACTTCAACTTGATGATGCCAACCAACCTGCCTGCTGTACTAGATATAGGAACGTAGGGTATCTGAAACGACGCTGAGGAAACAGCCTAGAGAGACTGCATTTGCTTGCTAGTTTTAATTAGCCATTCTCCTCTCCCTGTTCTCATGCAGGATTTTCATCCTTCAAATACATTTTAAAAATTCATAATGTTTACTGCTTGTTCACATTGCAGGCCATTTGATTTTTTTATCATACATTTTTATAGTCTTGCTGGAAAAAAATGATATTCTGTCTTAAATCCCTTACTGCCTTGGTCTTTCTTAGTCCAAGTTGCTTCGTCATTTGTTATATATGTTATAGGAGGTCACATAGCCTTTGTAGCATTTTCCTTCTCTACTCTCTTTAGAACTTCTTTATGTCTCAAAGAGTTTTCTTCCTTATTTCTTCTTAAAGAATGTCAGCCTTACTTCCTCTACTAAATCACTAGGCTACTCAATTCAGTGAATAACTTATTTTCCCTGTGTTATGCCATCTCTATTTCTGTACATCCTTTGTATAAAAATGTGGCAGTTCAGATTTGTCAATATGAAAAAATAAGGATTCTTCTGTTAAAATTCCTTTAAAAAGGGAAGTAGTACGACATATCATGACAATTCTCTTTCACATTTAAAAATCCGTCTCTATATTCTTAATGAAATCATGCTAGGGTTTGTGCTTTTAGCATATATTCCCTGGAGCCAAAGGAGTTTTAATGTAGATGTAGAATTTTCTCTAACCTTTTTTTCGAGGTTCCACATTAGCTGTTGTTGCTCGTCGCCTTATACCGGACTTGTTTCAGCTCCCTAAAGGTATAGTGATAGTTAACGACAGTTAAAATTTCTTATCCGCTTTGCTGGAATTTCTGGGCAGATTGTGTTACACCTTCGTGTGTTGGGTGTGCGCCCGCACGTGCATGATGTTTGTTTTCATAGTTTCGTGAAAGATGATCTTTGTGTTCCTGAGCGCTTCTTTCCATTACATTATTTTGAGTCGTGACAAACCTTTTGTTCCTTCAGTTCTTAAGAACTGTTCTTGTAGTGCAGGAATAACTACAGACCTAGGCTGAGGATGAGCCTGCACTGTGCTGGATGCTGTGTAAGCTTAGCCATTTTAGTTTGCATTAGTTGTCATTTTGGCATTTGCATTTAGTTAGTCATTTTAGGTTGCAAATTCTTTGAGATTAAAAAGTCAGATGTAGAAGAGGCTGTATTTAATGGAATATTATCATCTTCTTTTTATGAATGAGAGGAACTGAAGCATTCAGACAAGTGAATGACTTGCCCAAGGTCAGAAAGGAAACTGGAGCTGCCACCTCATCTCCCTAGCTGCAGTTTCAGTGACCTAAATGCACACTCATCCTTCATGTGAGTTCTCAAGCATGGTTCTTTGATGCTTCAGGCACTTTTCCTAAATAAGAATTTTGTGGAATCTTTTTTTTTTCCCCCAGTTTGTTTTGCGGAAGTAAATAGACAGTAAAATTAAAGAAAGAAGATGTGATGAAAATGATTTTCCATAAAATGGGAGTGTGGTAGAAGCAGATGGAAATATAAAAACATTCTGGCTTTGATTTCATGATGATCTATAACCTCTTCCTTTAAGAGTTTTAGAAAATTATGAAATTGAAGCACAGAAAAAAAATATAAAATTCTGCAGTTAGAAAGGACTGCAGTTTTAGCTAATTTCAGAAGAAATACTTTATAGGGGTAGACCTGGTTTAGCAAAAGTTTATCTGAGTATCTATTTTCAAAATGGACTTCCACTTCCCAAATTTTTTTTTTTCCTAGTCGTATGATATTCACGAGGTGGGCAAAGCAGGCCCTTTTCTGGTCTAGCATTTCCATTTTGATGGACAGTGTGAATAAGAATTTGACTAAGTCAGGGCCCTTGGTCCTCCAGCCTGTCTTCTTTTCTATTTCTCTCCCCCCCATACCCCTTTCTTCTTTTTTATCCTCATTTTTTTGCATATTATAAAAGAGCGGTCTGGTAGAATTTTAAGGTTTCAGATTATAATCCTGTATTACAGGTGATTTGGCTGAGAGATGCAATGAATGTGTTGTACATGAGTAGGAATGCTTTTTTAGTACAAGTGTAAGGAATTATCCTTATAATTGAGCTATCAGTAAATTCATCACCAAATAGGCCATCAACTAATTAATTATATTTATTTTTCCAGATTATTGTTATTAATTTCCAATACACAAGGTCATAGTGGGAAACATCAGTCCCTGCTTGTGGAAGGCCAGAGTAAGAACTAGCTGGCATATTTATACCACAGATGATGTATTCCTGTAGTTGTAGCACGTGAGACATGGGGCATTTCCTAACTAAGCTTCTTAATTGTTCCTGAGGGCTTCTTAAATCTGGTAATTTTATGAGTTTGTGTAGGGGTGTCTGAAAAGGAGGTGCTAGCATTGCTATAACATAAAAAATGCAGAAGAGCAACGAGTGTATGTGGAGGGGATAATGGTGGTTCCTCGAGATTCACTGGTGGTTGGGACCAACAAGAGTGATGGTAGCCTTGCTGATGGCCTCCTGTGACAGCTCTGATCCCTGAGAACAAGGAGGTCTGCACTGATTTCCAGAAGACTTGTTGAGTCTTGAGCCAGTAAAGCACGCCGTTTCTTGCGTTAGATCTCCTAATCATGAGCAAAACTACAGCAACCTGTGGACTACTCCATGTGCTCACAACCAATGTCGTAGAGGTCCATGGGGTACCTTGTGGTATTGAGGTGCGTGTGATCGTGTTATGGGTGCCCTTTTTTAGCCTTTCCATGCTTTCCATAGCTATGGGTGCCCTTTTTTAGCCTTTCCATGCTACAGCTTCATTTAGGATTCCTTGCTAGTAAGAAATTGGTCTACAAACTGTTCCTTTTAATGTTTTATTTTTTTTCCTCTGTCCCAATTAGTTTGTAAATTGAAGCCTCTTGTTGCTGCTAATGTGCTCATTTAATCTTTTTAATTTCTCTTATCATTTCTGCATATTTTGGGGGAATTAGGCAGTTTATAGTAATGCATATTAGCAACATGATCTACTTATTCACCTGCCAAATTCAGCCTTAAAATAATTTCCCTCTCTAAAAGTTATTTAAAAGTGTAACTGAGACAAGTGCTCGATTCTGATTCAGTTAAATTCAATAAACAGGTGTTTATGCAAATTCAGTTAGCCTTACAGTTCAGACATTCAATTAATAACAAGATTGATATGGGAAAAATTCACTTGCATAATCATTAGATTTCAAAATGCCTTACAGAGAGGGCTGTAACATAGTTCCTTTTCATAGGTGGGAAAGAGAGGATTGCAGGACCGAGGTGATTTCCCGATTAAATCAACCTGCGAGCCACTGGCGGAACTGGGAGTGGGCATATACTGAGCCTTGCCAAGCCCCACCTGGTGCTCTGATAGTAACAACAAGCTAATTTCAGCTGAAATCTTACCTCAAATAACTACTTACGTCATGCTGGGAATACTCCAGACAATTATATGTAACGAATATAATACATATATAATATGTAATGTTATATATGTAATGAGCATTTAAGAGAAGGGAATACTCAGGCATATGTTATGAAATGGTATATATCACATGGGTTATAAATTAAGGATATTTTTTGAAAATAGGATATGAGAATATTTATGCTTTTACTTTAATAATTTATATAACTTGCTTTTTAATTTTTTTAATTTGTAATTATTTTTTTTTTGAGGGTCTAGACACATCCTTTGTAGGGAAAATACTCATAAGAGTTCTTTATCTCAAAACTCTTGGCAGAGTCAGGGGACTTTGTTAGCTTGTGGGGCTAGTTTAGGTGTCAGAGAAACAGTGTCAAACTGCAACTTCCACTAAATTAGAGAGAAACTGTAAGTGCGGTATAAATGAAATTAGAACTGGGTGAGAAAATACGGTTTCATCATAAATCAAGTGATATTTCAGGTGAAACAAAAAACAAATGTACAGGCAGAATATTGTAATTGAGTCATGTTCAAAAATATGAAAAAGCTTCAAAGTGAATAATTGTTTCCTCTTGTGAGTTCCTTTCCAGCATTGAGAGAACACGTGTAATATTGATGTATCGCACCAGTCATCTGGAATGCTCCTTACTGCTGGAATAAACAGGGTCACTAATATTTTTGAAGGTTTCTCTACATTGTAAGAAGCATCATGGGAGCTTATTAAGTTCATTAGAATACTGAAGAAATGTTAACAGCAGTTCTAAGTGCTTCTTTCCTCCAAAACAAGCTTTGTTATTTTGAGAGGAAAAACAGAGGCAGCGAGCACTGGAGAGAGACTCATGCTGGATGAAATGAGGAGAAAAAAAAGTAGCCATTATTGCTGTTTACAGTTGTGGAATCTTTTGGGAAGCTTTTGAGTTTAGGGAGTCTGTGTGTTTTCACTCTTAAAGCTTCATTTTTTCGCATCATATGAAGAAATATCTAGCAAGAGATAAAACACTGAAATAAAGTTCTGGTAGCAAGATGCAGCTTTCAAATATCTCAGCAGAGAAAACATTGGGGTGTCTGGGGCATCTGTTGATCTGACAAGTTGTATTATAGACAAACAAAATATATACCTTAAAGAACTGTGTATCTCTCCTCCACTAAGAGTACTGTCTGAAGTTGATGCTTCTCTTCCTCAGACAATGGTCATGTGAAGAGTTATACTGGTCCCGAGCACCATCTTATTTTATTCAGCAGCTGGGAGCCAAGATGAAAGCCTGATCATGTGGATGCACAAGAAAGCCTTCCGATACGAGAAAAGACCTCCTGGAATCAGCCTGGATGTGAGAAGCCAGAGTAAGGTTTGAGTCAGAGACGATGCGCGTGTGATGAGCATGTGAGGATACTGCTTGTATCTGTATCGGAAGTAAGGATCCTATGGGACTGATTCAAAATCTTCTTGGCCTTTGGCTGACTACTTGGCGTGTAAAGGATGCCAGAGAGAGAGTGCCTAGGTAGACCTATCTAAGCGGAGAAGTAGTTCTATGAAACATTAGCCTGAAGGCGATTACTGGGTTTGTATTTTTGATGACGTTTTCCAAATAGATAGTGAGCTAGGAGCACAAATGGTGACAGTGGATGCAACTTTGTGGAACCACATTGGAAGTTGGAAGAGGGATAGAAAGGCTCATTTAAAAAGTGAAGATGGAGAAGGAATGAAAATTGGGAGGTGGCAGGGTCACAGGGGAATCAGAGGAAGACAAAAATTCAAGTGAAAGGCTGGTTGCAGGAGGGAGTCATTCACAAATGACGCAATAGAAGAATGGAAACTGATTCAAGTTTTAGAGACTACATTAAGACTCAGTTAATGGTAGCTAAAAGCTAGATTGAACTGGGTCTAGTTTGGGACTGGAAAAAACCAACTCTGACCAGCTGTTGTAGACAAGAAGTTCAAAGAACTTAGAAAGAAAAATGATCAACTGAGAAGCAATGGGGCTAGTAAAAACGAAAGTCTCACAGGTTTGTACTGAGAGGGGGGAACTCCTGCATAGTAATGGCTTGAGGAAAAGAATAAAGAAGGATATGTAGACAGTGTGAGGGAGATCGGAAGCTAGGATGGGCAAGCAGGTGAGTTAGAAAAAAAGAGTAACAGAGAAACTTACGCACCTCTGACATGGAAAGAGGAGAGGCTTGAGCCTGGTTCTGCGAAGTGAAATATGGTGCCAGCAGAGTTGTAAGAATCCCTCCTTCTCCCAGTTCCTTCTGTCTGCTAACATTTTAAAATGGTTGTAGTTGATAGGGAGGCCCAAAGGTGAGAAGTATTGTTAAAACAAAGAAGGATCAGTGTAATACACTGAATATAGAGTAATAACAATAGTAGAATACTCCAGCAGGGGCAGTAAAAGAACAGACCACGGTCAGCGTGAGACAGAGGTTGGTTGGCTCATGAAGAAGCTTATGCGTCATGGTTACCTACAACAGCAGAGGGTAGGATTTTGACCCTCTGATATTTTCTTTAATTCATCCTCAATTTCTGAGCTGGTGGTGTGGCTCTTAAAGAAGTTGCGGAACCCAGAAGTGGCTGGGGCTCAGAGCCCTCCCAACCACCCATTTTGTCTTTGGGCACCCAGGATTTCCAGTCCTTCTGAGGGGTTTCCAAGTAGCTAATTACATTGGCTTTTTTTTTTTCTTTTGTTTGTTTGATTTGGGGTTTCTTTTGGCATTGTGCCTCTTGCAAGGAGATATGAAGCAGACTAAGATCTGTCCTGTTGTGCCTAACTAGAAAGGAAATAATTCTCATAAACCACCCATTTTGTCTTTGGGCACCCAGGATTTCCAGTCCTTCTGAGGGGTTTCCAAGTAGCTAATTACATTGGCTTTTTTTTTTTCTTTTGTTTGTTTGATTTGGGGTTTCTTTTGGCATTGTGCCTCTTGCAAGGAGATATGAAGCAGACTAAGATCTGTCCTGTTGTGCCTAACTAGAAAGGAAATCATTCTCATCCAGCCATTCTTTACGTAAGTGTTTTGACTCCTTGTTGGGATGATGTATTCCCAAACGGCACCAGTACTAATGTGGATATTGAATTCTGAATAGATTTTTATGACACGTATATCAGAGTTTTGAAGATCACTAGGGAAAGTATTTCTATCGACTGCAATTTGATGAAAAGCATACAACGCCCAAAATAGCTGTTGATTTCAGATGCTGCTGCAGTTACAGGTATTAGAAAAAAACAAGCAGGTAAAGCAAAATGTTTTTTTTTGTTTCATGCGTATATGCTAGTTCCACTGTGAGACTTAAATAGCAGTGATTGTCCCTCAAAATAAATAGTTTTCAGAATTAAAAAAAAAAATCCTTTGGAAAACTCTAATATAATCATTGATTTTGGCTGATTGTAGAAGAATTTTTGGAGCAGTTATGACAGTAGATTTACAAGTCTCTGTGATGCAGAGTTAAAACAAAGCCCTATTGATAGTGCAGAGGCTTTATATCTTTGCAAAGTGGCACAGAACAAATGGGAAGATGCCTTCACAGTAAGACATTTTGTTCTTTGATTTCCGCTTTGATTCTCTTCAAACATGCAGCATTAGCACCTTCATTTAGATGTTCTCAGTATGAACAGAAAATAGATGAATTCAGAGGGGTCCTATGAAAGAAGATAGTGCTATGTGGGAGAAGGATGGTTCCATTATTTATTCTGTTTGGCTTCCTGAACATTGAAATGCTACTGTTCTTGAAAGACAAGCTCTTCTAGTAGAAATTAGTGTAAAAATGGCACGGTGTAGTAATGACTAATGGAACATTGTCTTGGGATGCATTAATGGAAGAAGTTTCTGTTTGTAAAAGGCAGTAAGTTTTCTGGGTGGACTTGTTCTTTATTGTCCCTGTGCCTCAGTTTTCTTATCTGTAAAATGGGGATCCCATACATTAGCTGTTTTTTGGGATTCTTGAGTAATGTGCTATAAAAAGGCAGATTTTTATATTTTTTTGTTATGGGTTTAAAATTCCTTAAAGCAGTCATAAAGATAACCATTTTAATTTCCCTTTGACTTCTAATTCAAAGCAAAATAGTAATTCAAAAGATGGTAGTATATGAGGTCAGTTAAGTTCCCTTTATAGTCTGCATAATTCATTTCCAGAATAGCTGAGTCAACCATCTATAATAGTCTTGAAAGTTCTTAGTAATAAGCCAGAAAGCCAGTCTTCAGAAAGGTCACGAAGTCCAAAACATGATCTTTCTCTGAGTAGTAGCTGCTCTTGATAAATCTCTTTTCATTTGTAATTTATTGTTTGCGCTCAGTGTGCCTCTACAATTCCAAGGCTTCTCATGTGCTCAGAATAAGTTTTTTTCTTAAGTTTAGACTGCCAACCCAAGTGCCAATGTTATATTCAAGTAATAAAGGAATCGGGACAATTTGGTTTGATCACGCGAATCACATGAATATCTGCAGAACAAGTAAACTGTCACTGCTAGATCTGTCCGTAATGATAAATAAGTGATAGACAATATCACTTACCTATGATTACTGTATGTGGGATACTGGGCTTGACAGATCAGCAGCCCAGCATGGAACCTGTAATGTTCCACTATCAAAGCTGACCTATACTGTCAGTTGCCATGCACAGATTTAAGAAAACACAGCAGAATCCATATGGTGCCGTACTACTATACTGTATAGAAGAGTGCCGTGGAGCTCTTGTTTGTGTCATACTTTTTTATTTGATTTTATATTTACCTAAGACACTGACAGCACATAACAAATAATAGCAAAGTAATACCTGTGGAGGTATTATTTTTTATTAGTATAAATAAATACATTCAATCGGGCATAATAGTTTCATTTATTTGAGAGACTAAGATTTATTACTTTATTTTTTGGTCATTTAAGTAAATAAATAATATTCTGCGTGGCTCATAATCTTGTATGAAACACTTTATTTTCTTTCGTTCTAGCAATTCATAAACGCATTAAGTAAAATTCCATATTTAAATAACATTAAAATGGTGACACAAATTAAAGTCATAGCAGCGTGAAAAAAGTACAGCCTGCCAAGATAAATTTGAATGTCCTAATTTTGATTATTTATGTTGCAATCTAAATGCTGAACATATTTTTATTGAATATGTGTTTGTAAATTTCCAATGGGATTTAAATTTTTTAAAATACAAAGTTACTGGGAAAAGAAAATACACTATGACTATAATTTTCTTGCTCCTCTGCTGACACAAACAGCTACACAAACTTTAAAACTATGTTATTTTATCAGAACACATTTAAGCAATGAAACACAATGGGTGGTGTTGTTATGGTAAGGTAATCACCCCCCGAGGTGTACTGAGACACAGTGTGGCTGATTACCTCTAATCCTGTTGGGATGTAATTATTTCATGGTAACGATATTCTTGGAACTGCCTTATTGCTGTTACCAAATTTCTTTTAGCTTTATATTGAAACACATTAAACAATGACTTTGTCAACTTTGAGGTCTGTTGAGATTAACCTATCTTTTCGAATATGTTTGTAAAATTTCAATGGGATTTAAATTTTTTAAAATACAAAGTTACTGGGAAAAGAAAATACACTATGACTATAATTTTCTTGCTCCTCTGCTGACACAAACAGCTACACAAACTTTAAAACTATGTTATTTTATCAGAACACATTTAAGCAATGAAACACAATGGGTGGTGTTGTTATGGTAAGGTAATCACCCCCCGAGGTGTACTGAGACACAGTGTGGCTGATTACCTCTAATCCTGTTGGGATGTAATTATTTCATGGTAACGATATTCTTGGAACTGCCTTATTGCTGTTACCAAATTTCTTTTAGCTTTATATTGAAACACATTAAACAATGACTTTGTCAACTTTGAGGTCTGTTGAGATTAACCTATCTTTTCACAATGTTTAATTGGCAGTTGAAATATTTTTTTTGAGTTTGGTTTCAATTTCCTTGTAAGATTCCAGCAGAATTGCAAGCAGAACAGCAGAAGATTCTGATCCATCCGAATGAAGTTGCAAAGCACAAAGGGTTTTATAAAATGCATTAAAATTAGAAAAGCAGTCTGGCTGGCTAGCAGGGATTCCAAGAAAATTAAGACTAGGTCTGCATTGAAGTCACATCAGGTCTGCAAGCCTCCTGTTTTCAGTACAGGGTAAGATATATGAATGAGTCTGAACTATGGAAGCTACCAGGAAAGGCAGCGTGGAGGTCTTAGCAAGGCCTTGCTGATGGGTTCAAGAGAAAATGCAGCTCCATGCAGGCTAGTTTATCTCGCTCTTTGGTGGATTTTGCAGTCTGTACTGAGCTTCTTGCTACTGGAGTAGCCAGCAAGGGTTTACAAAGCAGCTAGATGAAAGCTAGCTTGGGTGCCTTGGCTGCAAGGTAGACATGCCATCGGCTGCTGTTTATATAAACACTTGCTAGGTATTCAAACACATCTATTTGCCTGATCAAAGTCTAAAGTGCCCAAGCTTTTCCACTTTCCTTCAGATCTATATCCCAGGTCAGCACGGTGACATACAGAGAGAAAGTGCAGGAGGATGGGATAACATTGCAGTCTGAATGCTGACGGCCAGTTCTAGAGTGTTTATTTTTTCTGGCTCATGAAGGCAGTTCTGATCTCTTCAGCCAAACCGGTTACCTGAAGGGAAGCTGCTCAAACTGAGGGTACTTACAGACCAGTTCCCTAACTTTTAATTCGGAGAAGTGACACATAGTAGAAATCCAGAGTAAAACTTCCATTTCTCTTGCTATCTTCAGGCTTCATCTATCATCAAATCAAGATATTAATTCAAGGAATATTTGATGTTATATCTGATTTATGTGGTCAGAGGGTATACTTAGACCACAGGGCAGCCACTTCACAGTTGTGCTCTCTTGCTTGAAGGCTTATAAGAGCATGCCATAGCTCTCCTCCAGCATGTGCACCTGGCTGTCCTGCCCAGAGAAATCAAGACACAGGAATACGAGAGCTCTAACCCCAATGCTGAACTGAAAAGGTGGGTTGAGGAGCTGGAAGCATTCCCTGTCTTACATCTCAGACAAAGACACTACAGCTCTGAAGTCTTTCTTGGTAGTTGGTAAAACTGAAACATGGATCTAGGAGTTAAAATGGATTGAGCTGAATTTTGAATTTTGGTGTAAGAGAGGGAGAAGAACAAGAAATTTGTCAGTGGATAAAGGCATATTGAGAGAGGGAGAAGAACAAGAAATTTGTCAGGCATATTATTAAGTCATCACATTTTGAAACTACTGAGCCCTTCCTGGAGACGAAGAATTATTCTGCTAAATCCTCTGAGCCCTATTAACTTGAGCAAGGATAAAGAGTTGAATAGTCCCTTTGGGGCAGAAGAGATTACAGAATGGAACAGAAAGATCCCGAAGCAAAAACCCCTAGAAACAGCTATGGGGGAAAGGCTTAGAGTAAGAGTCATCCCTTTTTGTTGAATAAATTTATGAAAGGAAGGCTCCAGGAAACTGAAAAAGTTGGACCACTGTTTATATACCGTGTCCAAAGCAGAGTAGGATCTCTTTACAGCATGATAGCAAAAATTTAGGTGGTTTATTTTTATTTACAATTAGTGTATATGTGAATGCTGGCTTTTAGGGATGATCTTATTATAAAGAAAGGAGGAAAGGACGAGAAAGATGTAATGCTTTCTGGACCTCTGCCCATTCCACAAATCACATTCTCCTCCAGGCTTTCTCAGCAGAACATCTTTGTTTTCTACTGAATGGTGTACTCAAAGATGAGCTGCATTCATTTATTTTCTAAAGTAGGGCTTGTTTGCACTCTATTTGGAATAGATTTCTGTCTTATTATACTAATGCACGTTCAGTTCTAATCTAATAATCTGATCCGGATTACTAAGTGCTAACAGAGCTGTTATCTATCATGGATGAGTTTATCCCAGTGAAGGTGATGATTTCCAAAGGGAATAAGCAAGGTTTCAGAGTATGTATGTGAATAACAAATTAAGACACAGGTAGCACATTTTAGTAATGAGGAGGTAAAATAATAATTGAGTGGCTCAAAACTGCCGTGACTTAAAGTAGATTTTAATTGATAGAGATTTGCAAGGTACATGACCATTGTGCAAGTTAACAGTGTTGAACTAAGAGCACAGAATACTTTTTAAAATTATTTTTGCAAGAGAGGAGGTGTCAGCTTAAATGAATTCAACTCAAGTTCCACCTGGTACGGTTACATTCTGCCTGTCTGAATTCTCTTTGGACTTAAACTGTAATATTTTTTTTTTAATTCTTACATACAACTTTTACATGAAATCATTGCATTTCTGATCTGAGCCATTGCAGATGGTTCTTAGAGCACATTCTAGCCTTGATAAAAGCAATTTTCATGATAAAATCAATTATGAATTATTCAAAGGAACATGCATCAAGTCGAAAATCACAACTCTTGATGGTAACAATAGGACTTTTGCAGATTAAAATGTTGACCTTTTGTTTTGGAGATGGGTTTCGTCTTGTGTCAGTAAGATAGCAGGTCTCCGTTGACCAAATTTAGGAGTTCAGCTTTGATCTGTGAAAGTTTTGTTTGAGATATGAGACCTTGATCTAATATTTGAGTTTGACTTTAGTGAGTTTGCTGAGTTACTGAAGGAAGAGACTGATCAGGTTTAAATGCTGCAACAGCAAACGTTTGAGAAATAAATATAGAGTAGTTAATAGGAATATTCCTATCGGGAGTTTAAGTTCCAGTAAATACTTTTTTGTGTCAATGATAAGAATGAAGAAAAAATGATCAGTTATTGTGGCCACTACATGATATGATGTGTCTGCTGCCTGCCTTGAGGGGAAAGAAGACTTTGTTTGCCTGAAGCCTAAGTTTGTACTTCTAATGGAGGAGGTGGCTTGTGATCCTGACAGATAGGTGGCTGTCTTTCCAAGCACCAAAATGATTGAGGATTTCTTGGCTCCACAGATGTCATCCATATAAAAGCAGGTCCTATGGAAGTGGGAGGAGGAATGAAATCAAGGAGAAAAATAAATCAGGAGGGGGGAAAAAAGGAAATGTGACTACTAAAAATGTACTGGTTTCAGAAGCAGAAGAATCTGAAGGCTGCCTTCATAGCTGAAAATGTCAAATTGCTCCAGGGTTTAGAAAAGAGGATGAGCGTTCTGCAGGCTGCAGAAAATAAGCACAGAAATTATATGCAAAGAACAAGGCGAAGGACAAACAAACAAACAAGACAACAGGGCAGCAGAAGACACTTTCAGTAGGGATTTGGCCTATTGGAAATTGCGCTTCACCAAACACAATTACAGGGATTTGGGAAGGGAACAGAGGGAAACACCTATTTGTCCTGATAATTTTCTCAAAAATCCTTTCTGTCCCTTCAGTAGGAGAGGAAAGACAGAAGAAATCACTGCGGGTGAATGCTGCTTAACAGGGCCTGCTACCTCTTTTGGTTGTGCTTTATAGCAGATTTTGTACCAGTTTTCCTAGTTAAATTTGCATGTGTGTGTTGATGTGACACATCAAGCAAACAAGCTTGCTTATGAGGATGAATTGTAGTAACAAATAAACATTTTGCAGATGTGCTGCAACTCTAGTTTCAGTGTGGGAAAGTTTTAGTGGTAAGGCAACTTCTTGTCCTCCTTTTGTAATAAGTAGGGAACATCTTCACTCTTGGAAGAACTCAGAGAATTCCAGCCCTCCTACTGTCTCTCTTGATCGTGAACAGCAGGGACATAAGGCTCAGGAGAATATCTGCAATCTCTCTGAATTTTAAAAAGCTGAATGAAGGCTGTACCTCTTGCAAATAAAGGGGAAAAAAAAGTATAACTCACCTAACCTCCTCTCTTTTATTCAGAAATTATGAACACAAACATTTACATGCGCAAGATAGAGTTACTCTTTCCTTGGGTTCCCAGCACCGGTGTCTGGGATTTTGCTGGAGACCCTAATAATTGCTTTTTAGGCCAATATCTCATTTGGCCTAAATGAAAAGCAAAGGCTTTTCATTTCAAATGGTTATTTATGATGGAGATACCCAACTGAAACCTTGGTCTAGGTAGGCTAAAATCCTTTTCATTTTCATTCAAAAAATGCAATTTTCCTTAGAAAATGGACAAAATCTAATGTCTGCATGATTTAATATAGATTGTTAATAAGTGTTTTCTTAGTACTAGATAATCCCTGAGATGTTCAGAGTATTATTCTTAAAGAAGGAAGACAGAGTGCCTGCTTTGGAGAGTATATTACCTTTGAGCAAGAGTGTTACTGTGGTTTAAATCCTGTCAGGGGCTGGAGGAGTCCCTGTTCAAACCCTGCCTCTACAACCTTCCTATTAAACTTGTGCCTCAGAGTTTCTTCTTAAAAATAAAAATAATGGTCTGTTTTACAAGTGAGTTGAGCAGATGCATATTTATGAAGTACACTGGTGGTACAGGTGCCCTGAAGACTAATGTGTGTTTTTCATGGGAGCAGTACTGGAGCTGTCTGGCAAGGATGTTGTGTGATACCTGGAGGAAAGTGATGGCTTCATGGCTCCTGGGCAGCCTGGTGCATCAGTGGAGGAGGAGGTGAGCTGGCAGGAGCTGCTGGACTTGACATGACTTGGCTGCCCTTGGATGTAGCAGCAGAGTGAGCCTCCTTGTAGGCCAGCCAGCAGTGGAGTAATGGGTCCCTTGGAGAATTCTTGTCATCTCCTGTCTGTAATCCATTACCATTTCTTTTTTTCTCACCTTTGGCATCCTGGTCCGTACGGCTGGCATGTTGAGGTTTTCATCCTGTGAAAATTTTAGTACTCTCGGGGAGCAGACTACTCTTATTTTGAGAGTAGGAGCTGGAGATAAAGGGTGAGTTAGAAAGGCACAATTTTACATATGCCTTGCACAATTTTTATTAAGCTATTGTAATTATTATTAGCCAACCTTCAATTTTCTGATACAACTTCTGTGTGTGCAGTACCTCACATTCAGAAAGGTCATGATCTTTGCAAGCTGGGCCTTTGAATCTATGTCTTGACGAGCAGACCTCAAATCTGTAACCATCTTGCTGATGTCTAAATAGGCTACTGCTAACGGTGGATGAAAAGCATACAGACCACATGTGCCCCGCAGAAAGAGGGGTATCCTGCTGGCCTTAGCGTCAGCTGCTGTAGAACCTCCAAGGTGGAGGGCAGTATACGTGCTCATATCAAAGTGGTCTGCTGCATAGATAGATAGTCAAGGCAAGGGTAATTAAGAGTTAGGTAACTGAAATATAAGTCCTGAATGCCCCTTACTAATTTTACAGTAGTCTTATAAAGGACCCCAACTGAACTACCAGCTGCTTAGTTGGGTTGGTGATTGGCTTTAGTTTATTAATAAATTAGACATGGACTCATTATATACCTCTTCTTACTCTTAATCTCTTTCTCTCTCTTCAAAACAAAAATCTCCCAAACGAAAAGTGAGAAAATGACCTTTAAAATGTGCTCCTTTTCCAATCTCTGATGCCCTCTAATTCTTTTCAAGATAATTTTTTCTCTTCTAGCTCACCTGACTCATCACTGTCTTTGCCCCTTTACGTCTTCGTCTGTGCTATTTTCACACTTCATTTTCTATTCTTTCATTCTTTTTTTTTTTTTTCCCTTGAGCTTCTGACATCTTTTCCCCAGTTCCTTCATTAACTGTTTCTCATAAGAGCGGCAGTCAGGATCCTTAATCAGCCGTGATGCACTAGGCTTGTGCTGTGTCCTGCCTTGTGCTGCGGAGGCACGGGGGTCTGTAGCACAGATCAACAGACCATGCAGAGGATGCTCTGTATTCCACATGCACCCTGTCCTCGGGCTGAGTTGATAGTTAAGAAACTGAATCTCACAGCACAAAACAAATGAGATCATTGTTTTCGTTAGCCCAGGAAGATCTCAGCAGTGAGACTTTATGACAGATATGAACTGAGGACCAATAGCCCAGGAAGATCTCAGCAGTGAGACTTACCTTATGACAGATATGAACTGAGGACCAGATCCTCAGGTGGAGTAAAACAAAATGCTGCTCTGATGACTGGAAGGGAGATGCATTGATTCACCGCAGCAGCAGATGTGGACCGCTATGGTCTACGTTCAGTTGTGGCTGTTACCTTTCCAGGCACCTAGCAATGCCAGTGTTTTATTACTTACAGAGAGAACACTAGCAAAGAATATAAAAAACCCCGTACCACCACACTGAAAATTAAGTATATAAAGCCAGTATAAGAAAAATGAGTAGCAGAGCAAAAGTGCTGCAAAAAGATTGCCAGTGATATACCAGTGAAAAGAGGGACTGAGTCAAAAAATTAACATCTGTACCCCAAACAGTAATTGTAAAAGCATTTTTCATCCCTAACGTTAATTACCTCAAATTGCTACATTCCTGTAGCACATGTAAGAGAGAAAAAATATTTTATTTCTGTTCCTTTTTGGATTGGGTAGAAATGTAAACTGGAAAGCTAGACCTGCTTTACTTTCTCTGGAGACTGAACTGAGTGCTTTTTTCTGTCCAGTTCTGTCTAAATGGAGAAAACAAAGAAAATATCTTTTCATTTATGTGCAATGTTCTAGGCTGAATTCCTTGTTTTTTTTCCCTGTGGAACTGTAATCTTTCCTCTTCTGCTGCTGCTATTTGCAAATTATTTCTTCATAAGGGAAATGTGATGGAGCAGTTGTTTGGGCTGTCTCTGTAGATTAGCTATCCACAGGTAGGATTCTGGATGGTACTGACTGCATCTCACCTCTTCCCTTTTACTAATTTGAATGGCTTTCTCCTAGAGAACCGATTGAACAGTTGCAAAGATATTGCAGGTACTGAAATCCTCAATAATTAGATGCCCCAAACCCAGTTCTGAACTGGTTTTTATGGGTGTGTCAGTATGGGTGCTGGCAGGGGAGCAACAGGCACCATTTGCACCCGTGTGTTTTGGTATGCTGGTGTTTCCCAGTGGAGAAGCTGGGGGGGGGGGCGTAGTGCAGCCTATGGGTCTTCAGACCCTGGAGTTGCCATTTACTTATTTTCGAGTGCTGTTGTGATCAAAACAAGAGTTGTCTGTCAGAAAGTCAGGATTCATGTATGGTTTTGAATTTTCTCAAGTAAAGGAACTTGTCCCCCAAGTATCTGGGACAATTCTAAAAAAGGCTTCTTTGAACAAATGCTTTGAGGACGCGGGCCATTGCAGGTATGTTAGCTGCCAATATGTATTTTGTTGCCTTTTACGATAACGATAGCTGAAATTCTCACTGCCATTATATAGTACATTTTATGCTGTTTGTTTAATGCCCTTAAGCAGCCTGTCCTGCTAAACAAAACTGCAAATTACTGGACCTGGGTAGTCTTCCCTCAGCGGTTTGATATTTGTGTTTTTAATTGTCAAACCAATTACCGTGGCTTTCTGCTAGAGATGCTAATATTGTTTTGTGCTTAGCCAGGGGAAAAAATGCTAACCACCTTCTAGGAAATCATATTTTGAAATATAGGAACTAAAAATACATATTTAAAACTCAGGGGAAAATGTAAAAATATTGTTTTTATTGGGGAACTATTGTGTACTTTAATCATAACAGAACTAATATTGTTGTTCATTTCTGGAAATCTCAGCTCACACGGGGAATTCAAATCGGTAGTGGAATATTGTGAAGGAACCTGTAAAAGCTTTGATAAATGCAACAGCCTGTGTTGAAAATAATTCGTGAGTTGCTTATAAACAGGGTCAATGTAGGTTTACATAGTGTCAATGTGATCTCTTTTGTGCTGGGCTACGAAGTCTTTTAGCATGCTTTCCCTTGCGCTTAAACTCTGATTCTCAAGGCCATGTGCTGTTTTAAAGAGTCGCTGTAAATGTGAGCATTTATACTGATTGCAAAGAAGTGCCTCTGATCACAAATTTAACCTCTCTAAATGTCTGGAAGGACAGGGGCGTGAAAAGGCAGTAGCTTGGGGAATGTGAGCCAATTCTTTAAATCAGAGCTACGTGGTGGAGTTTTTCCCCCCACTGAGGTTTAAATGACTTCAGAGGCCAGAAACCTTCTCTGGGAAATCTTACTGTATTGTCTTGTATCTGAAAAGGAAAACTACATTCTTCCTGCATTAATGTGCTATTTTTCTGTTAAAGTACGCAGAAACATTTTCTTTATCAACCAGTGTTTTCAATTGGTATATACAGAGGGAAAGTAATGGGCTTGGCTCCCTTTGAATAAACTGTTTAGTGTGAATTAATGGTCTCTGTCTAATCACGTGTATTCTGATTAGAGAATAAAAAATTATGATCTTAGTGAGAAGCAGCATTATAATGGAGCCTAGCCATGATTTGGACAGTTAGGGTTTTTTGGGGGTGAGCCACTGTGCTGGTTTGGGCTGGGCTAGAGTTAATTTTCTTCACAGTAGCTAGTATGGGGCTGTGTTTTGGATTTGTGCTGGAAACAGTGTTGATAACACAGGGATGTTTTTGTTACTGCTGAGCAGTGCTGACACAGAGTCAAGGCCTTTTCTGCCTCTCACCCCACCTGCTCGCTGGTGGGCGAGCAGGCTGGGGGTGCACAAGAAGTTGGGAGGGGACACAGCCGGGACAGCTGACCCCAACTGGCCAAAGGGATATCCCACACCATATGGCGTCATGCTCAGCACATAAAGCTGGGGGAAGAAGGAGGAAGGGGGGGATGTTCGGAGTGATGGCGTTTGTTTTCCCAAGTCACCGTTACGCATGATGGAGCCCTGCTTTCCTGGAGATGGCTGAACACCTGCCTGCCCATGGGAAGGAGTGAATGAATTCCTTGTTTTGCTTTGCTTGCGTGCACGGCTTTTGCTTTACCTGTTAAACTGTCTTTATCTCAACCCACGAGTTTTCTCACTTTTACCCTTCCGATTCTCTCCCCCATCCCACCAGGGGGGAGTGAGCGAGCGGCTGGGTGGGGCTTAGTTGCCGGCTGGGGTTAAACCACAACAGCCACAATACTCCCTGGTACAGACACATGCACTGAGATCGTACCTACGTTGTTCACATTCAACTTTTAAATATGTGACCTAGTCATAAAAGAAATCCTTTTTAATGATTACTACTTGCATGACCTTTGGGAACAGTCTGTGATGGTGACTATGTGAGTACCCATCTCAGTTGTAATGGGCTTCTTATTTCAGAATATATATGTAGCATATATATATGTAGCATATATATACACATATATATTCACCTGTACCAAACTGTTTTGCAAAACTAGATTTTATCCTACTTACTCAGCACACACATTTTTTGTTTGGACAAGTGCTTTTTCAGACACACGAAGAAGTTCCACGTAGCCTTAGCGGAGAGTCTGTTTTGTATGTACTTGCATGTATATATGCACAGGGGTGTATCTATATGTGTACATACATGTATGTGTATATATGTGTGTATATATATAGGTATGTATGCGTGTGTATTTGTAAACTCAAACAGTATTGTTTATGAATGATTAATAGATGCTGACTATTTAGATACTTACTCAAGTATTTTACATTGACAATGTAATTGTACATTTATTGATAAATCACTATGTTTTCCTGCTGATAGCTCTCTCCTGAGCTGCTGTATTTGCGATGTCCTTTATCAGCTATTTGCCAGCTGAAGTCTTTGCAGAGATACTGGACCAACGTGGTACGGGCGATCCCCAGGCCGTACTTCCCTCAGAGCCACTTGAGTTTGGAGTTGTGAGCATCCAACGTCCCCACCCAGGCAGACTGCTCCCACCACGGTTTGGCAGGAGCCTGCTTCTCCAGGTGGCTTGTCCTGCCCAGGGAGCTGTGGCTTACCACTGGGCAAACAGGTTCAAGTGCCACGGAAGGCACTGGAGTAGTTTGATTAAAACGATGGGTTATGGAAGATCTCTGCTTTACCCGTGTCAAAGAGGAAATTCAGGTCCCTTAGCTTGGAAAGGACAGAGAGTTTGAAGGAGATCAACCTCATGATCCTATTGCTCAAACTCTGACAGTTTGTTCTGGGTGAATGGCACCAGGAGAAGATTGCACTGATTTACGTCCTGGATCCACAGATGGTTCTGTACAAATGCAGCAAACTGGGGGCGCAAGCCCAAAGCAAGCAGTGCAATCAGTTAAAGCAGCGGACATTTGATTGTATTATTGCTCTGTTTGCACCCTGGGTTTCCTGGGAAAGGAGGGAACGGCTGTTTCCTAATAGGAGATAAGTTGTTTTTGTTTGGTGGTGTTTCTTCTTTACAACAGACAAATGCAGATTTTAATTTTTCTTCTTTTTACATCTCTTCCGCAAAAGCTGGATTCTTCTCAGGCCAAAGCTATAATAGTTACAATTAGATGAAAATTTTCATTCCTCGTTTGTTTGGTTCTTTTTTTAGTAAGTGTATTTTTTTTTCAAAATAGTGGATTTTTTTTTTTAATTGGAAAAAATCCAAAGGCAGGGTTCTGTTTCAGTTTTATTTGGATCAGTTTCATATTAACCCGCCACATGGAAGAGGGAGAAGATCAAATAACTGGTAGAAAGGTTCTGGGATGAAGCGTGGAGGAAATGTGCACATGCTGGCATGGAGGCCCATGCAAGTAAAAATAAATGTCAGAACAGAAGAAAATTTAACACTAAGTGATCCCAAATATTGAGATGACAGTTTTGCCCACCTTCGCAATGTTAAAGGTAGGATGTCATGCTTTTTTATGCCCTTGTGGTAAAATGTAATTAGAGGATGATACAATGTAGATAGAGAATGGCTGGTTGAACATTATTTTTAGTCTCATAGGAGTGTAGATGTTTAAGAACAGCTTGCAAACTGATTAGTTTTAAATCCCTTTAGTGTGAATAGTGTCTGTATTAAAAAAGAAACCCGCCAGGTGGAAAAGATATTGCTGGAGAAATCCACCAGGAATGGAGTGCTGCTTCTTCACAGGAATACTTTTGTGGTCAGACCCATTTTGAATACTGTCCTGCAAAAGTATTTTGAAGTGTTGGAAACTATGTAACAAAACTTTTCATATTTTTTATTTTATTTTTTAAAATCTATTTGGTTTTAATAGCGTGTCCTACTAAGTGAACCTTCTGAAGTTAAGTGCATACGTTAACTGAACTGAGAGCAGCAAGCTTCAGCCTGCCTGCAGCAAGAGGAAGATCGCTTCCTTCCCCCAGCATTCCAGCTGTACTGTACGTCTGGAAAGGCAGTGGTCCAAACTAATCCGTGACTGAAGTCTGTTGTCATTGGTGAAGTTGCGGCAGGAACGAGTTTGGCTCAGTGTGACAGAAATCACCACACCCTGAATCCCGTGTGCCTTTGTCATAAGAAATGGCGTCATGTTCTCTGCCTGCAGGACCCCAGCCCCTCTTGTGCTGCAGTCATTCTCCAGTTCCTTGCTCATTCAGTGGCAAGCATTTGGCAAAAACAGTTTACTGCCCAGTCCTGCATCCTCCCCTCTTCTTTTGAGTACCAAGATTCCAGTACTGGGCTCCTGGGGACGACCCTGCTGGGGCTTTGCCTCCAGTGAGAGTTTTTTGATATAGCACGTACACGACTGAAAGAAATGTCACTGTGGCTGTTTCTGTGCTTGCTGCTTTCTCTTCTGCTAATACTAATTTGCACGCAGTGGTGGTATGGGTAGTATTGTTTCTCTCTCCTTCATCCCTATGTATATATTCTGACCTTTTCTTATTTTCGAAACCTTAAGCAAGTATTTAACTAGAAGCCTTTTTCCATTATTTCAGACATGAAAGGATTTGTTCATCTGGGGTCTCTAAAACTGGTGCTCTGGAGTCAGAGAGGACCAACAGTCAAGAGTCTTCATATTTTCTCTTTTCTCCTTGCACTTTTTTCCTTCTCTTTGTTTTTCCCTTTTTTTTTTTTTTTTTTTAAACCGTCTTCCTTTTCTGTTCTCTCTGAATCCAAATAACATGTTTTTTCCAACTAATGTTTTGTTTCTGGTTGTGGTACGCAGTGTGTCAGGTCATCCTTGTCCATCAGAGAATAATAACTTATTTAACTATAGATTACTAGGGAAAGCTTTTTTCCTAGAACCTTTCCTGTGGAGATAAATGCCCGAGTGAAAACTATTTTAAGTGCTGTCCTCATACTTGCTTTTGCAGATGCCCTAGAATTTATGCATCATTGTATAAGAGCAGGACTCTAGTAAAACTGCAAACCTCTTAAGACACCCAAATATTTCTTCAGATGATATTTTTTTTTCTTAA
The DNA here is from genome assembly GCF_000699145.1 of Aptenodytes forsteri. Lineage (NCBI taxonomy): Eukaryota > Metazoa > Chordata > Aves > Sphenisciformes > Spheniscidae > Aptenodytes > Aptenodytes forsteri. The sequence continues at coordinate 2,607,947 of NW_008794155.1, read as the reverse complement.
TTTCTATGATTGTGTTCCTCTTTATGAGCCGTCTTCCTCAGGATTCTCCACCCTTCCCATGTCACAGCACCTTTTAGTAAACTGCATCCCTCTTGACGTTCACTGGCCAGTGGCAACATCTGCCCTTTGGTTCTTGCTCTCCAGTTTTCACTTGCATGGATCAACAGGGCATGGTAAGAAATCCTTGCTCCTCCATTCAGAGCTCTTTTTCACATTTCAGAAACAGTTTAAACTCTGTCCAATACTTTTCTCTCTATCATTTATGAAAAATCGTGCCAAATTGTCATGAAGTGTGAATATACAACTGTACCTGTAAGCTCCAGTGAAGATTAAGATGTGATTGTGTGAGGTGGCATGTACTTGGGCTGTATATAATCTGTCCCTCCAGAAATTCCTACACCATCAGCTTTTTGGTATGTCTACTACTCGCCTGAATCCTAAGGGTGCACGTGATAATAATAGCATGATCTTTATGACTTTTCTCCATTTTCATTGCTATCAGGTGTCATGAACTTGAAATTTATTCAACTACTTATATAACTGCAGCAAAGAAGGATCTTGCCTACTTTTTATTCCGTTTTCCTCGTTCCTCAGCTGGAGCAAAGCCAGCTCATGTTACTGAGAGTCCTCAGCTTTATGTATATCAAAGGAGCTGGGTTTGAATCTCATCACATGTTTTGTTTCCGTACCCAATACGAAAATGCCAAAAAGACCTCAACAAAAATATATGAATTTGAAAGAACATATGACTTGAAATGTTGTACGGGAGTCAGGACAGACACCTGACCTGCAGCTGTCATCATACACCATTAAGATCAAAGAAGCTCATGCCTTAATATATTTATATAAAATATAAACTTGCTTAAAGGCCACCATAAAAAAAAAGTGTGTGTTCAACTTTCATCTCTGTGAGAAATGTTTTAATGACGAACTTGCATTCAATTTATGAATAGCCACTCAAAAATACAGCAGAAATGTATTGTTTCCACTGCACGGGGAGGCTGGGGCTTACAGCAAAGAGCCACTGGCCTTCTTGATATGGTGGAGCTGGGCTCTGCGTAATCCGGGCTCCAGCCTAAACTCCAGTGCCTGGAATGGTAAATCAGCCCAGGGACGTGTTCAGCACGTGTTAATTAGATAAAAAGACAGTTTATTGATGCGATGAACTTTATCTTGCCTGGGTTACCTGCCTCTAGATAATCCTCTCTGCTTGAATAGCCATCCCTAGAGCAATTTAGCCACAACCCTGTTCCCATTACTCACTGTCTTGAGGATCTTGGTGCCTGGGGAGGGAAAGGACAGTTTGGATGTGTTGATGCCTCATGTCCTCCAGCCATGCCAAAGACAGAACAAATATGGAGCACACTTGTTCAAGGGATGCAGAAATAAACCAAGAAAAAAAGAGAACATTTACTTTTCTACCAGTCTGCAAGTCAATATGAATTATGTAAAATGTTCTTGATAACTGAACCACACCTGTATTTACAAATTTCATCAGAGTGATAAGGTAAATATATCCACAGTCATAAATATCTGAAAAACTAGCTTTTCTCTCACATAATGTACTTCCAATTATACTTTTGACAAAATACTAGGAGGCAGTAATTCATATATAATGTTCTGCAGTATTTAACTATCAGATATGTCTTCCTAATTAGGAATTCCGAAGGCGGTAAAAATCATTAGAGAAATAGCTGGGTGAACGTAACTGATCTTTTTTTGCCATGAATGTCATCCTGAATTTGCAAATGAATTCACTTTGAAAATACTTCCCCTTCTTAGAGTTTTATATCCTGCAAACATCTGAGCAACTGAGTTTTAGTATTATGAACAACAACAGAAAATAAGCCTGAGTGTTTAATCAGCATGCATACATTTTAGATAAGATATGACAGCTTGCATGAGAACAGGGTTTACAAACTCTATTGCCAGCACTCTACCACAGACATTAAAATGAGCAAGATACGGATCTTGTCACATACATTGCAACTTGTGCTTAAAAGCAAACGAGTATTGAGGAATAAATTCAAACTTGTGGCTATTGGATCTCATTCAAGATCTGAGCTTTGCAGGACGTCTTTGCGTACGTGCAGGTGTAATCCTTGCAGCACGTCCCAAATACACTCGATTCCCTGCAACAATATTGTAGTGTATCAGAGCAGGTTTTGAGCATGCTTTAGTTAATAGGTGAAAAGCTCACGAAACTTTGTGCCACTGCATGATGCAAGCTCGCAGTCACTTCTGCTGTTCTAGTACTTGGCAACCAAACTTTTGTCACTGCTCACAAACATCTGAGTGGCTCTAGGTCTGGTTTGACTTATTCTTGCTGAGGAGCCTCACCTAATTGTCCGGTTATGATTTGGATTAATTTACCACCTGTCTTTATGGTCTAAACTTCTGTTTCTGTTTGTAGATGGCAATTTTCAAATTAAACAAGTAGTTTCCAGTTCCAATTTTATCATAATGATATCCTGAGTTCAAGAGGTAATTACTGCACTGCCTGCCATGTGCGAAAAATACCGTGATTTCCAATAAATTTATCTCATATTTTCCCTGTCTGGAGGTCAAATACTTTAAATTCCCTCATTCGAGCCAAAGGGAAAATGTGCAGGCCAGAGAAAGTGCATAGTGAAACCAGAAAAAGACCCCTAAAATTCCGCTCAGGCAGGTGATGCAGTAAAAATACAGCACCGTTCGCCTCTCCAAAATGTGAATCACCAGAACCTGTGTTCTTGCTTTGTAATTTCACAAATCTCCTTTCCACATCGTCAGTGCTCCCAGATGTATGTGCTTCCATCTTTCCAGTTAAGAGCTTAACCCTCTAAATTTGCAGAGTGTGAGATTTCTAAGGAAGGAATACTGTCCCAGAAAGCTTTTATTAAGTTGTAGTCGTGGTAACAGATCTCTGAGAAAACAGCATGTGTTGCATCTTCTTCTATGTTGCAGGATATTGTGATGTAGAAAAAGGATAATGTCAATAGGAAAGAGGTTTTTATCTGAACAGAAAAAGGGCTTTTTGCTTGCAAGATAATATTAGAAAGCTACATGCCTACAACTGCCAACGCACTTGTTAGCAGTCAATGGAACTGTAGTAATAAAAACAGAATTTAAAGATGGACTTTTAAAGGAAAATTGAAATTGTTTGGAAAAAACCCCTGACTGCAACTAGATAATCCCAACTGCCAACACACTTGTTAGCAGTCAATGGAACTGTAGTAATAAAAACAGAATTTAAAGATGGACTTTTAAAGGAAAATTGAAATTGTTTGGAAAAAACCCCTGACTGCAACTAGATAATCCCTTACGGGACTGGTGCCACAGCCAGGGGTTCGGCTACTTACACCATGGGACTCGCTTTGAGAAACCTGGTCTACTGGGGGCTGAC